>NW_026652287.1:55768238-55814309 GCF_009828535.3 Hylobates moloch | reverse complement strand
GTTAGTTGAATGCACAGATCAGAAAGAAGTTTCACAGAATGCTTCTGTGTAGTTTTTGTTTGAAGTAATTCCTTTTTCTACGATAGGCCACATAGCACTACAAATTTCCGCTTGCAGTTTATACAGAAAGAGTGTTTCAAAACTCCTCAATCAAAAGTAACGTTCAACTCTGTTACTTGAATGCACACATCAGAAAGAAGTTTCACAGAATGCTTCAGTGTTGTTTTTATTTGAAGTTATTCCTTTTTCCACGATAGGCCTCAAAGCGTTGCAAAAGTCCACTTGCAGATCCTACATATAGAGTATTTAAAAACCGCTTAATCAATAGGAAGGTTAAACTCTGTTAGTTGAATGCACAGATCAGAAAGAAGTTTCATAGAATGCTTCCGTGTAGTTTTTATTTTTAGATATTCCTTTTTCCACGAGAGGCCTCATAGCGCTCCATATGTCCACTTGCAGTTTATACAGAAAGAGTGTTTCAAAACTCCTCAATCAACAGTAAGGTTAAACTCTGTTAGTTGAATGCACAGATCAGAAAGAAGTTTCAGAGAATGCTTTCGTGTAGTTTTTATATGAAGATATTCCTTTTTCCACCATAGGCCTCATAGGGCTCCAAATGTCCAATTGCACTTTATACAGAAAGAGTGTTTCAAAACTCCTCAAACAAAAGTAAGGTTCAATTCTGTTAGGTGAATGCACAGATCAGAAAGAAGTTTCACAGAATCCTTCTGTGTAGTTTTTATATAAAGATATTCCTTTTTCCACGATAGGCCTCATTGTGCTCCAAATGTCCACTTGTGGTTTATACAGAAAGAGTGTTTCAAAACTGCTCAATCAAAAGTAAGGTTAAACTCTGTTAGTTGAATTCACATATCAGAAAGAAGTTTCACAGAATGCTTCTGTGTAGTTTTTATTTGAAGATATTCCTTTTTCCACGAAAGATCTCATAGCGCTCCAAATGTCCACTTGCGGTTTATGCAGAAAGAGTGTTTCAAAACGTCTCAATCAAAAGTAATGTTAAACTCTGTTAGCTGAATGCACAGATCAGAAAGAAGTTTCACAGAATGCTTCTGTGTAGTTTTTATTTGAAGATATTCCTTTTTCAACGATAGGCCTCATAGCGCTCCAAATGTCCACTTGCAGTTAATACAGAAAGACTGTTTCAAAACTCCTCAATCAAAAATAAGGTTAAACTCTGTGAGTTGAATGCACAGATCAGAAAGTAGTTTCACAGAATGCTTCTGTGTAGTTTTTAGTTGAAGATATTCTTTTTCCTCGATAGGCCTCATAGCGCTCCAAATCTCCACCTGCAGTTTATACAGAAAGAGTGCTTCAAAACTCCTCAATCAAAAGTAAGGTTCAACTCGGTTTCTTGAATGCACAGATCAGAAAGAAGTTTCACAGAATGCTTCAGTGTAGTTTTTATTTTAAGATATTCCTTTTTCAACGATAGGCCACATAGGGCTCCAAATGTCCACTTGCAGTTCATACAGAAAGAGTGTTCCAAACTCTTCAATCAAAAGTAAGGTTAAACTCTGTAAATTTCACAGAATGTTCTGTGTATTTTTACTTGAAATATCCTTTTTCCCGATAGGCCTCATAGCTCCAATGTCCACTGCATTTATAGCACAGATCAGAAAGAAGTTTCACAGAATGGTTCTGTGTAGTTTTTCTTTGAAGATATTCTTTTTGCCATGATAGGCCTCAATGCGCTAAAAACGTCCACTTGCAGTTCATAAAGAAAGAGTGTTTCAAAACTCCACAATAAAAAGTAAGGTTAAACTCTGTTAGTTGAATGCACAGATCAGAAAGAAGTTTCACAGAATTCTTCTGTGTAGTTTTTATTTGAAGTTATTCCTTTTTCTACGATAGACGTCATAGCTCTCCGAATTTCCACTTGCAGTTTATACAGAAAGAGTGTTTCAAAACTCCTCAATCAAAAATAAGGTTCAACTCTGTTAGTTGAATGCACAGATCAGAAAGAAGTCTCACAGAATGCTTCCGTGTTGTTTTTATTTGAAGTTATTCCTTTTTCCAAGATAGGCCTCAAAGCCTTCTAAATTTCCACTTGCAGATTCTACATATAGAGTGTTTCAATACTGCTTAGTCAAAAGTAAGGTTAAAATCTGTTAGTTGAATGCACATATCAGAAGGAAGTTTCACAGAATGCTTCTGTGTTGTTTTTATTTGTAGATATTCCTTTTTCCACGATAGGCCTCATAGCGCTCCAAATGTCCACTTGCAGTTTATACAGAAAGAGTGTTTCAAAACTCCTCAATCAAAAGTAAGGTTAAACTCTGTTAGTTGAATGCACAGATAAGAAATAAGTTTCACAGAATGCTTCTGTGTAGTTTTTATATGAAGATATCCCTTTTTCCACGATAGGCCTCATAGCACTCCAAATGTCCAATTGCAGTTTATACAGAAAGAGTGTTTCAAAACTCCTCAATCAAAAGTAAGGTTCAACTCTGTTAGGTGAATACACAGATCAGGAAGAAGTTTCACAGAATGTTTCTGTGTAGTTTTTATTTGAAGATATTCCTTTTGCCATGATAGGCCTCAATGCGCTCCAAATGTCCACTTGCAGTTTATTCAGAAAGAGTGTTTCAAAACTCCACAATCAAAAGTGAGGTTAAACTCAGTTAGTTGAATGCACAGATTAGAAAGAATTTTCACAGAATGCTTCTGTGTAGTTTTTATTTGAAGTTATTCCTTTTTCTACGATAGGCCACATAGCACTGCAAATTTCCACTTGCAGTTTATACAGAAAGAGTGTTTCAAAACTCCTCAATCAAAAGTAACATTTAACTCTGTTACTTGAATGCACAGATCAGAAAGAAGTTTCACAGAATGCTTCAGTGTTGTTTTTATTTGAAGTTATTCCTTTTTCCACGATAGTCCTCAAAGCATTCCAAAAGTCCACTTGCAGATTCTACATATAGAGTGTTTAAAAACTGCTTAATCAAAAGTAAGGTTAAAGTCTGTTAGTTGAATCCACATATCAGAAAGAAGTTTCACAGAATGTTTCAGTGTAGTTTTTATTTGTAGGTATTTCTTTTTCCACGAGAGGCCTCATAGCGCTCCAAATGTCCACTTGCAGTTTATACAGAAAGAGTGTTTCAAAACTCCTCAATCAACAGTAAGGTTAAACTCTGTTAGTTGAATGCACAGATCGGAAAGGAGTTTCAGAGAATGCTTCCGTGTAGTTTTTATATGAAGATATTCCTTTTTCCACCATAGGCCTCACAGGGCTCCAAATGTCCAATTGCACTTTATACAGAAAGTGTGTTTCAAAACTCCTCAATCAAAAGTAAGGTTCAATTCTGTTAGGTGAATGCACAGATCAGAAAGAAGTTCCACAGAATCCTTCTGTGAGGTTTTTATATAAAGATATTCCTTTTTCCACGATAGGCCTCATTGAGCTCCAAATGTCCACTTGTGGTTTATACAGAAAGAGTGTTTCAAAACTGCTCAATCAAAAGTAAAGTAAAACTCTATTAGTTGAATGCACAGAACAGAAAGAAGTTTCACAGAATGCTTCTGTGTGGTTTTTATTTGAAGATGTTCCTTTTTCCACGATAGGCCTCAAAGCACTCCAAATGTCCTCTTGCACTTTACACAGAAAGAGTCTTTCAAAACTCCTGAATCAAAAGTAAGGTTCAACTCAATTAGTGGAATACACAGATCAGAAATAAGTTTCACAGAATGATTCTGTGTAGTTTTTATTTCAAGATGTTCCATTTTCAATGATAGGCCTCATAGCGGTCCAAATGTCCATTTGCAGTTTCTACAGAAAGAGTGTTTCAAAACTCCTCAATCAAAAGTAATGTTAAACTCTGTTAGTTGAATTCACAGATCAGAAAGAAGCTTCACAGAATGCTTCTGTGTAGTTTTTATTTGAAGATATTCCTTTTTCCACGTTAGTCCTCATAGCGCTCCAAATGTCCACTTGCACAATCTACAAAAAGAGAGGATCAAAACTGATCCATCAAAAGTAAGGTTCAAATCTGTTAGTTGAATGCACAGATCAGATAGAAGTTTCACAGAATGCTTCTGTGTAGTTTTTATTTGAAGATATTCCTTTTTCCCCGATAGGCCTTAAAGAGCTCCAAATGTCCACTTGCAGTTTATAGAGAAAGAGAGTTTGAAAACTTACCAATCAAAAGCAAGGTTCAACTCTGTTAGTTGAATGCAGAGATCAGAAAGAAGTTGCACAGAATGCCTCTGTGTAGTTTTTGGGGGAAGATATTTCTTTTCTCACCATAGGCCTCAATGTTCTCCAAATGTCGACTTGCAGATTCTACAAAAAGAGTGTTGCAAAACTGCTTCATCTAAAGTAAGGTTCAACTCTGTTAGTTGAATGCACAGAACAGAAAGACATTTCACAGCATGCTTCTGTGTAGTTTTTATTTGAAGATATTCCTTTTTCCACGATAGCCCTCTAAGTGCTCCAAATATCCAGTTGAAGTTTATACAGAAAGAGTGTTTCAAAACTGCTCCATCAAAAGTAAGGTTAAACTCTGTTAGTTGAATGCCCAGATAAGAAAGAAGTTTCAAACAACTCTTCCGTGTAGTTTTTAGGGGAAGATATTTCTTTTTTCACCATAGGCCTCAATGTTCTCCAAATGTCCACAAGCAGATTCTACAAAAAGAGTGTTTCAAAACTGCTCCATCAAAAGTAAGGTTCAACTCTGTTAGTTGAATGCACAGATCAGAAAGAAGCTTCACAGAATGCTTCTGTATAGTTTTTATTTGAAGATATAACTTTTTCTATGATAGGCCTAAAAGCACTCCAAATGTCCACTTGCAATTTATACAGAAAGAGTGTTTCAAAACTCCTCAATCAAATGTATGGTTCAACTCTGTTAGTTGAATGCACAGATCAGAAATAAGTTTCACAGAATGGTTCTGAGTAGTTTTTATTTGAATATATTCCTTTTTCTATGATAGGCCCCAAAGCGCTCCAAATGTCCACTTGCAGTTCACACAGAAAGAGTGTTTCAAAACTGGTTCAACTGTGTTAGTTGAATGCACAGATCAGAAAGCAGTTTCACAGAATTCTTCCATGTGGTTTTTAGGGGAAGATATTTCTTTTTTCACCACAGGCTTCAAAGCGCTCCAAATGTCCACTTGCAGCTCAAACAGAAAGAGTGTTTCAAAACTCCTCAATCAAAAGTAAGGTTCAACTCTGTTAGTTGAATGCACAGATCATAAATAAGTTTCACAGAATGCTTCTGTGTAGTTTTATTTGAAGATATTCCTTTTTCCACGATAGGCCATAAAGCGCTCCAAATTTCCACTTGCAGTTTATACAGAAAGAGTGTTTGAAAACTCCTCAATCAAAAGTAAGGTTCAACTCTGTTAGTTGAATACACAGATCAGAAAGAAGTTTCACAGAATCCTTCTGTGTAGTTTTTATTTGAAGACATTCCTTTTTCCACGATAGACCTCAATGTTCTGCAAATGTCCACTTGCAGTTTATAGAGAAGGATTGTTTCAAAACTCCTCAATCAAAAGTAAGGTTCCTTTCAAATGCATTCAGTGTTACTTGTAATTAGTATAACTAATATTAAGCTCTCCAGGAAGCATTAGGCATTATATTCTTCACATCCTAACTCTTACGACTAAACCAAGTAATTTTTTGTTTTTGAAATACTCGTAATTTTATATTGTTCAGAACTAGAGCTTTAGTATTCCATTTGTTTATTTGTTTTTCTCCTGTCATGCAATGAGCTTTCTATAAAGCAGTAAGAGTCAGAAATGGGGACGGAAGAGGAGTGGGAAAAGTAACAAAATTTGATCTAACCATATGCAATATAATGAGTAAATTCTCTAAAGGGAAACTTTATCTTTGGTCATTTACTCTTCCACCCATGACATTTGACTTTGAACATCAATATTTGATTCTGATTGTCAAATGATCATTTCAAGCAACTCATATGTAATTGCCTATGAAGACAGTTGAAATAAATTGATCAAATTCAAAAAAAAAGAAAAAAAAATAAGGTTCAACTCTGTTGGTTGAATGCACAGATCAGATAGAAGTTTCACAGATTGCCTCTCTGTAGTTTTTAGGGGAAGATTTTTTTTTCTCACCATAGGCCTCTATGTTCTCCAAATGTCCACTTGCAGATTCAACAAAAAGATTGTTTCAAAACTGCTCCATCATAAGTAAGGTTCAGCTCTGTTAGTTGAATGCACAGGTAGGAGACAAGTTTCACAGAATGCTACTGTGTAGTTTTTATTTGAAGATATTCCTTTTTCCAAGATAGGCCTCATAGCGCTCCAAATGTCCACTTGCAGTTTATACAGAAAGAGTGTTTCAAAACTCCTCAATCAAATGTAAGGTTCCACTCTGTTAGTTCAATGCAGAGATCAGAAAGAAGTTTCACAGAACGCTTCTGTGTAGTTTTTATTTGAAGACTTTCCTTTTTCCACGATAGGCCTCAAAGTGCTCCAAATGTCCACTTGTAGATACTGCAAAAAGAGTGTTTAAAAACTGCTCCATCAAAAGTAAGATTCAACTCTGTTAGCTGAAGGCACAGATCAGAAAGAAGTTTCACAGAATGCTTCTGTGTAGTTTTTATTTGTAGATATTCCTTTTTCCACGATAGGCCTGAAAGCGCTCCAATTGTCCACTTGCAGTTTAAACAGAAAGAGTGTTTCAAAACTGCTCCATCAAAAGTAAGCTTAATCTCCGTTAGTTGAATGCACAGATCATAGAGAAGTTTCACAGAATTCTTCCGTGTAGTTTTTAGGGGAAGATATTTCTTTTCTCACTATAGGCCTCAGTGTTCTCCAAATTTCCAATTGCAGATTCTACAAAAAGAGTGTTTCAAAACTGCTCAATCAAATGTAAGGTGCAACTCTTTTAGTTGAATGCACAGATCAGAAGAAGTTTCACAGAATGCTTCTGTCTAGTTTTTAGGGAAAGATATATCTTTTCTCACCATAGGCCTCAATGATCTCCAAATGTCCACATGCAGATACTACAAAAACAGTGTTTCAAAACTGCTCCATCAAAAGTAAGGTTCAACTCTGTTAGTTGAATGCACAGATCAGAAAGAAGTTTCACAGAATACTTTCGTGTAGTTTTTATTTGAAGATATTCCTTTTTCCACGATAGCCCTCTAAGCGCTCCAAATGTCCACTTGCAGTTTATACAGAAAGAGTGTTTCAAAACTCCTCAATCAAAAGTAAGGTTCAACTCTGTTAGTTGAATGTGCAGATCAGAATGAAGTTCCACAGAATGCTTCCGTGTAGTTTTTATTTGAAGATATTCCTTTTTCCACGATGTGCCTGAAAGCGCTCCTAATGTCCACTTGCAGTATATACAGAAAGAGTATTTGAAAGCTCCTCAATCAAAAGTAAGGTTCAACTCTGTTAGTTGAACGCATAGATCAGATACAATTTTCACAGAATACTTAGGTGTAGTTTTCATTTGAAGATATTCCTTTTTCCAAGATAGACCTCAATGTTCAAAAATGTCCACTTGCAGATTCTACAAAAAGAGTGTTCCAAAACTGCTCCATCAAAATGAGGCTCAACTCTCTTAGTTGAATGCACAGATCAGAAAGAAGTCTTACAGAATGCTTCTCTGTAGTTTTTATTTGAAGATATTCCTTTTTGAACGATAAGCCCCAAAGCACTCCAAATGTCCACTTGCAGTTTATACAGAAATAGTGTTTCAAAACTGTTCCATCAAAAGTAAGGTTAAACTCTGTTAGTTGAATGCACAGATCAGAAAGCAGCTTCACTGAATGCTTCTGTGTACTTTTTAGGGGAAGATATTTCTTTTCTCACCATAGGCCTCAATATTCTCCAAATGTCCACTTGCAGATTCTTCAAAAACGGTGTTTCTAAACTGGTCCATCAAAAGTAAGGTTCAACTCTATTGGTTGAATGCACAGATCAGAAAGAAGTTTCACAGAATCCTTCTGTGTAGTTTTTATTTGAAGATATTCATTTTTCCACAATATGCTTCAAAGCGCTCCAAATGTCCACTTGCAGTTTATACAGAAAGAGTGTTTCAAAACTGCTCCATCAAAAGTAAGGTTAAACTCTGTTAGTTGTATACGCAGATCAGAAAGAAATTTTACAGAATTCTTCCGTGTAGTTTTCATGGCAAGATGTTTCTTTTTTCACCTTAGGCCTCAATATTCTCCAAATGTCCTCTTGCAGTTTATACAGAAAGAGTGTTTTGAAACTCCTCAATCAAAAGTAAGGTTCAACTCTGTTAGTTGAATGCACAGATCAGAAGGAAGTTTCACAGAATACTTCTGTGTACTCTATAGAGGAAGATATTTCTTTTCTCACCATAGGCCTCAATGTTCTCCAAAGTCCACTTGCAGATTCTACAAAAAGAGTGTTTGAAAACTGCTCCATCAAAAGTAAGGTTCAAATCTGTTATTTGAATGCACAGAGCAGAAAGGAGTTTCACAGAATGCTTCTGTGTAGTTTTTATTTGAAGATATTCCTTTTTCCACGATAGGCCTGAACGCGCTCAAAATGTCCACTTGCAGTTTATACAGAAAGAGAGTTTCAAAGCTGCTCCATCAAAAGTAAGGTTAATCTCCGTTAGTTGAATGCACAGATCAGAGAGAAGTTTCACAGAATTCTACCGTGTAGTTTTTAGGGGAAGATATTTCTTTTCTCACCATAGGCCTCAGTTTTCTCCAAATTTCCAATTGCAGATTCTACAAAAAGAGTGTTTCAAAACTGCTCAATCAAAAGTAAGCTTCAACTCTTTTAGTTGAATGCACACATCAGAAAGAAGTTTCACAGAATGCTTCTGTGTAGTTTTTAGGGAAAGATATATCTTTTCTCACCATTGGCCTCAATGTTCTCCAAATGTCCACTTGCAGATTCTACAAAAAGAGTGTTTCAAAACTGCTCCATCAAAAGTAGGGTTCAACTCTGTTAGTTGAATGCACAGATCAGAAAGAAGTTTCACAGAATGCTTCCGTGTAGTTTTTATTTGAAGATATTCCTTTTTCCATGATGGGCCTCAAAGTGCTCCAATTGTCCACTTGCAATTTATACAGAAAGAGAGTTTCAAAACTCCTCAATCAAAAGTAAGGTTCAATTCTGTTAGTTGAATGAACAGATCAGAAAGAAGTTTCACACAAAGCTTCTGTGTAGTTTTTATTTGAAGAAATTCCTTTTTCCACGATGGGCCTCAAAGCGCTCCAAATGTCCACTTGCAGTTTATACAGAAAGAGGGTTTCAAAACTGCTCTATCAAAAGTAAGGTTAAACTCTGGTAGTTGAATGCACAGATCAGAAAGAAGTTTCACAGAATTGTTGTGTGTAGTTTTTAGGGGAAGATATTTCTTTTTTCACCATAGGCCTCAATATTCTCCAAATGTCCACTTCCAGATTCTACAAAAAGAGTGTTTCAAAATGGCTCAATCAGAAGTAAGTTTCAAATCTGTTACTTGAATGCACAAATCAGAAGGAAGTTTCACTGAATGCTTCTGTGTAGTTTTTATTTGAAGATATTCCTTTTTACACAATAGGCCTCAAAGCGCTACAAATGTCCAATTGCAGTTTATACAGAAAGAGAGTTTCAAAACTCCTCAATGAAAAGTAAGATTCAACTCTATCAGTAGAATGCACAGATCAGAAAGAAGTTTCACTGAATACTTCTGTGTAGTTTTTATTTGAAGATATTCCTTTTTCCACGATTGGCGTCAATATTCTCCAAATGTCCTCTTGCAGATTGTACAAAAAGAGTGTTTCAAAACTGCTTCATCCAAAGTAAAGTTCAACTCTGTTAGTTAAATACACAGATCAGAAAGAAGTTTCACAGAATGCTTCTGTGTAGTTTTTATTTGAAGATATGCCTTTTTCCTTCATGGGCCTCAAAGCGCTACAAATGTCCACTTGCAGTTTATACAGAAAGAGTGTTTCAGAACTGTTCCATCAAAACTAAGCTTAAAATCTGTTAGCTGAATGCACAGATCAGAAAGAAGTTTCACAGAATTCTTCCGTGTAGGTTTTAGGGGAAGATATTTCTTTTTTCACCATAGGCCTCAATGTTTTCTAAATGTCTACTTGCAGAATCTGCAAAAAGAGTGTTTCAAAACTACTCCATCAAAAGTAAGCTTCAACTCTGTTAGTTGAATTTCACAGATCAGAAAGTAGTTTCACAGAATGCTTCCATGTAGTTTTTATTTGAAGATATTCCTTTTTCCTCGATAGGTCTCAATGTGCTCCAAATGTCCACTTGCATATTCTACAAAAAGAGTGTTTCAAAACTGCTCCATCAAAAGTAATGTTCAACTCTGTTAGTAGAATGCACAGATCAGAAAGAAGTTTCACAGAATGCTTCTGTGTAATTTTTATTTGAAGATATTCCTTTTTCCACGATAGGCCTCAAAGCGTTCCAAATGTCCACCTGCAGTTTATACAGAGTGTTTCAAAACTTCTACATCAAAAGTAAGGTTAAATTCTTTTAGTTCAATGCACAGATCAGAAAGAAGTTTGACAGAATTCTTCCGTGCAGTTTTTACGGGAAGAGATTTCTTTTTTCACCGTAGGCCTCAATGTTCTCCAAATGTCCACTTGCAGTTTATACAGAAACAGTGTTTCAAAACTGCTCAATCAAAAGTAAGGTTAAACTCTGGTAGTTGAATGCACAGATCAGAAAGAAGTTTCACAAATTTCTTCTGTGTAGTTTATAGGGGAAGATATTTATTTTTTCACCGTAGGCCTCAATGTTCTCCAAATGTCCACTTGCAGATTCTTAAAAAAGAGTGCTTCAAAACTGCTGAATCAAAAGTAAGGTTCAACTCTGTTAGTTGAATGCACGGATCAGAAAGAAGTTTCACAGGATGCTTCTGAGTAGTTTTTATTGGAAGATATTCCATTTTCCACGATAGGCCTCAAAGCGCTCCAAATGTCCACTTGCAGTTTATTCAGATAGAGTGTTTCAAAACTCCACAATCAAAAGTAAGGTTCAACTCTGTTAGTTGAATGCACAGATCAGAAAGATGTTTGACAGAATGCTTCTGTGTAGTTTTTATTTGAAGATATTCCTTTTTCCACGATTGGCCCCAAAGCGCTCCAAATGTCCACTTGCAGTTTATACAGAAAGAGTGTTTCAAAACTGCTCCAACAAAAGTAAAGTTATACTCTGTTAGTTGAATGCACAGATCAGAAAGGAGTTTCACAGAATTCTTCCATGTAGTTTTTAGGGGAAGATATTTCTTTTTTCAATGTAGGCCTCAATTTTCTCCAAATGTCCATTTGCAGATACAACAAAAAGAGTTTTTCAAACCTGCTCTATCAAAAGTAAACTTCAACTCTGTTAGTTGAATGCACAGATCAGAAAGAAGTTTCACCGAATGCTGCTGTGTAGTTTTTATTTGAAGATATACCTTTTCCAAGATGGGCCTCAAATCGCTCCAAATGTCCACTTGCAGTTTACACAGAAAGAGTGTTTCAAAACTCTTCAAACAAAAATAAGTTTCAACTCTGTTAGTTGAATGCACTGGTCAGAAAGAAGTTTCGCAGAACGCTTCTGTGTAGTTTTTATTTGAAGATATTCCTTTTTCCACAATAGGCCTCCAAGCACTCCAAATGTCCACTTGCAGTTTACAGAGTGTTTCAAAACTTGTCAATCAAAAGTAAGGTTCAACTTGTAAGTTGCATGCACAGATCAGAAAGAAGTTTCAGAGAATTCTTCTGTGTATTTTTTATTTGAAGATATTTCTTTTTCCACGATGGGCCTCAAAGCACTCGAAATGTCCACTTGCAGTTTACACAGAAAGAGTGTTTAGGAACTGCTCCATCAAAAGTAATTTTAAACTCTTTTAGTTGAATGCACAGAACAGAAAGATGTTACACAGAATTCTTCCGTGTAGTTTTCAGGGGAAGATATTTCTTTTTTTACATTGGCCTCTATGTTCTCCAAATTTCCACTTGCAGATTCTACAAAAAGAGTGTTTCAAAACTGCTCAATCAAAAGTAAGGTTCAACTCAGTTAGTTGAATTCACAGATCAGAAAGAAGTTTCACAGAATGCTTTAGTGTAGTTTTCATTTGAAGATATTTCTTTTTCCACAATATGCCTTTAAGCGCTCCAAATATCCACTTGCAGTTTGTACAGAAAGAGTGTTTCAAAACTTCTCAATCAAAAGTAATGTTCAACTCTGTTAGCTAAATGCACAGATCAGAAAGAAGTTTCACAGAATGCTTCTGTGTAGTTTTTATTTGAAGATATTCCTTTTTCCATGATACGCCTCAATGTTCTCCAAATGTCCACTTGCAGATTCTACAAAAAGAGTGTTTCAAAACTGCTCCATCAAAAGTAAGGTTAAAGTCTGTTAGTTGAATGCACAGAACACAAAGAAGTTTCACAGAATTCTTCCGTGTAATTTTTAGGGGAAGATATTTCTTTTTTCACCATAGGCCTCAAAGTTCTCCAAATGTCCACTTACGCATTCTACAAAAAGAGTGTTTCAAAACTGCTCCATCAAAAGTAGGGTTCAACTCTGTTAGCTGAATGCACAGATCAGAAAGAAGTTTCACAGAATGCTTCCGTGTAGTTTTTATTTGAAGATATTCCTTTTTCCACGATGGGCCTCAAAGTGCTCCAAATGTCCACTAGCAGTTTATACAGAAAGAGTGTTTCAAAACTCCCCAATCAAAAGAAAGGTTCAACTCTGTTAGTTGAATGCACAGATCAGAAAGAAGTTTCAGAGAATGCTTCCGTGTATTTTTTATTGGAGGATATTTCTTTTTCCACGATGGGCCTCAAAGCGCTCGAAATTTCCACTTGCAGTTTATACAGAAAGAGTGTTTTAAAACTGCTCAATCAAAAGTAAGGTCAAACTCTGTTAGTTGACTGCACAGGTCAGAAAGAAGTTTCACAGAATGATTCTGTGTAGTTTTCATTTGAAGATATTCGTTTTTCCACGAAGGGCCTCAAAGTACTCAAAATATCCACTTGCAGTTTATACATAAAGAGTGTTTCAAAACTCCTCAATCAAAAGCAAGGTTCACCTCTGTTAGTTGAATGCACTGATAGGAAAAAAGTTTCACAGAATGCTTCTGTGTTGTTTTTAGGGGAGGATATTTCTTTTTTCACCGCAGGCCTCAAAATTCTCCTAACGTCCACTTGCAGATTCTACAAAAAGAGTGTTTCAAAACTGCTACATCAAAAGTAAGATTAAACTCTGTTAGTTGAGTGCACAGATCAAAAAGAAGTTTCACAGAATGCTTCTGTCTAGTTTTTATTTGAAGATATTCCTTTTTCCACGATAGGCCTAAAAGCTCTCAAATGTCCACTTGCAATTTAAACAGAAAGAGTGTTTCAAAACTGCTCCATCAAAAGTAAGGTTAAGGAGGGTGGAGCCAAGATGGCCGAATAGGAACAGCTCCGGTCTCCAGCTCCCAGCCCCAGCGACACAGAAGACGGATGATTTCTGCATTTCTGCTTGAGGTACCGGTTTCATCTCACTAGGGAGTGCCTAACAGTGGGTGCAGGACAGTCGGTGAAGCGCACTGTGCGCGAGCCGAAGCAGGGCGAGGCATTGCCTCACTCAGGAAGCGCAAGGGGTCAGGGAGTTCCCTCTCCTAGTCAAAGAAAGGGGAAACAGACGGCACCTGGAATATCGGGTCAGTCCCACCCCAATACTGCGCTTTTCGAACGGGCCTGGAAAACGGCACACTAGGAGATTGTGTCCCGCACCTGGCTCGGAGGGCCCTGTGCCCACGGAGTCTCGCTGATTGCTAGCACAGCAGTCTGAGATCAAGCTGCAAGGCGGCAGCGAGGCTGGGGGAGGGGCGCCCGCCATTGCCCAGGCTTGCTTAGGTAAACAAAGCAGCCAGGAAGCTCGAACTGGGTGGAGCCCACCACAGCTCAAGGAGGCCTGCCTGCCTCTCTAGGCTCCACCTCTGGGGGCAGGGCACAGACAAACAAAAACTCAGCAAGAACCTCCACAGACTTAAAGGTCCCTGTCTGACTGACAGCTTTGAAGAGAGTAGTGGTTCTCCCAGCATGCAGCTGGAGATCTGAGAACGGACAGACTGCCTCCTAAAGTGGGTCCCTCACCCCTGAGCAGCCTAACTGGGAGGCACCCCCCCAGTAGGGACAGACTGACACCTCATTCAACCGGGTACTCCTCTGAGACAAAACTTTCAGACGAACTATCAGACAGCTGAATTTGTGGTCTCACGAAAATCCGCTGTTCTGCAGCCACCGCTGCTGACACCCAGCCAAACAGGGTCTGGAATGGACCTCTAGTAAACTCCAACAGACCTGCAGCTGAGGGTCCTGTCTGGTAGAAGGAAAACTAACAAACAGAAAGGACATCCACACCAAAAACCCATCTGTACATCACCATCATCAAAGACCAAAAGTAGATAAAACCACAAAGATGGGGAAAAAACAGAACAAAAAAACTGGAAACTCTAAAAAACAGAGCACCTCTCCTCCTCCAAAGGAACGCAGTTCCTCACCAGCAACGGAACAAAGCTGGATGGAGGATGACTTTGATGAGTTGAGAGAAGAAGGCTTCAGACGATCAAACTACTCTGAGCTACGAGAGGAAATTCAAAACAATAGCAAAGAAGTTAAAAACTTTGAAAAAATATTAGAAGAATGGATAACTAGAATAACCAATGGAGAAGGGCTTAAAGGAGCTGATGGAGCTGAAAGCCAAGTTTCGAGAACTACGCGAAGATTGCAGAAGCCTCAGTAGCAGATGCGATCAACTGGAAGAAAGGGTATCGCTGATGGAAGATGAAATGAATGAAATGAAGAGAGAAGGGAAGTTTAGAGAAAAAAGAATAAAAAGAAATGAACAAAGCCTCCGAGAAATTTGGGACTATGTGAAAAGACCAAACCTACGTCTGATTGGTGTACCTGAAAATGATGGGGAGAATGGAACCAAGTTGGAAAACACTCTGCAAGATATTATCCAGGAGAACTTCCCCAATCTAGCAAGGCAGGCCAGCATTCAGATTCAGGAAATACAGAGAACGCCACAAAGATACTCCTCGAGAAGGGCAACTCCAAGACACATAATTGTCAGATTCACCAAAGTTGAAATGAAGGAAAAAATGTTAAGGGCAGCCAGAGAGAAAGGTCGGGTTACCCACAAAGGGAAGCCCATCAGACTAACAGCTGATCTCTCAGCAGAAACTCTACAGGCCAGAAGAGAGTGGGGGCCGATATTCAACATTCTTAAAGAAAAGAATTTTCAACCCAGAATTTGCTATCCCGCCAAACTAAGCTTCATAAGTGAAGGAGAAATAAAATACTTTACAGACAAGCAAACGCTGAGTGATTTTGTCACCACCAGGCCTGCCCTAAAAGAGCTCCTGAAGGAAGCACTAAACATGGAAAGGAACAACCGGTACCAGCCACTGCAAAAACATGCCAAATTGTAAAGACCATCGAGGCTAGGAAGAAACAATAGCAACTAACGAGCAAAATAACCAACTAACATCATAATGACAGGATCAGATTCACACATAACAATATTAACGTTAAATGTAAATGGGCTAAATGCTCCAATCAAAAGACACAGACTGGCAAACTGGATAAGGAGTCAGGACCCATCAGTGTGCTGTATTCAGGAAACCCATCTCACGTGCAGAGACACACATAGACTCAAAATAAAGGGATGGAGGAAGATCTATCAAGCAAATGGAAAACAAAAAAAGGCAGGGGTTGCAATCCTAGTCTCTGATAAAATAGACTTTAAACCAACAAAGATCAAAAGAGACAAAGAAGGCCATTACATAATGGTAAAGGGATCAATTCAACAAGAAGAGCTAACTATCCTAAATATATATGCACCCAACACAGGAGCACCCAGATTCATAAAGCAAGTCCTGAGTGACCTACAAAGGGACTTAAACTCCTTTTACCCACTATCAAATCAGACAGATCATCTAGACAGAAATTGAAGGATATCCAGATTGAATTGGTCAATATAAAGTGGACCTAATAGATCAAACTAGAACTCAGGATTAAGAAACTCACTCAAAACCGCTCAACTACATGGAAACTGAACAACCTGCTCCTGAATGACTATTGGGTACATAATGAAATGAAGGCAGAAATAAAGATGTTCTTTGAAACCAACGAGAACAAAGACACAACATACCAGAATCTCTGGGACACATTCAAAGCAGTGTGTAGAGGGAAATTTATAGCACTAAATGCCCACAAGAGAAAGCAGGAAAGATCCAAAATTGACACCCTAACATCACAATTAAAAGAACTAGAAAAGCAAGAGCAAACACATTCAAAAGCTAGCAGAAGGCTAGAAATAACTAAAATCAGAGCAGAACTGAAGGAAATAGAGACACAAAAAACCCTTCAAAAAATTAATGAATCCAGGAGCTGGTTTTTTGAAAAGATCAACAAAATTGATGGACCGCTAGCAAGACTAATAAAGAAGAAAAGAGAGAAGAATCAAATAGTTGCAATAAAAAACGAAAAAGGGGATATCACCACCGATCCCACAGAAATACAATCTACCATCAGAGAATACTACAAACACCTCTATGCAAATAAACTAGAAAATCTAGAAGAAATGGATAAATTCCTTGACAAATACACCCTCCCAAGACTAAACCAGGAAGAAGTTGAATCTCTGAATAGACCAATAACAGGTTCTGAAATTGTGGCAATAATCAATAGCTTACCAACCAAAAAGAGTCCAGGACCTGACGGATTCACAGCTGAATTCTACCAGAGGTACAAGGAGGAACTGGTACCATTCCTTCTGAAACTATTCCAATCGATAGAAAAAGAGGGAATCCTCCCTAACACATTTTATGAAGCCAGCATCGTCCTGATACCAAAACCTGGCAGAGACATAACCAAAAAAGAGAATTTCAGACCAATATCCTTGATGAACATCGATGCAAAAATCCTCAATAAAATACTGGCAAACCGAATCCAGCAGCACATCAAAAAGCTTATCCACCATGATCAAGTGGGCTTCATCCCTGGGATGCAAGGCTGGTTCAACATACGCAAATCAATAATTGTAATCCAGCATATAAACAGAAGCAAAGACAAAAACCACATGATTATCTCAATAGATGCAGAAAAGGCCTTTGACAAAATTCAACAACCCTTCATGCTAAAAACTCTCAATAAATTAGGTATTGATGGGACGTATCTCAAGATAATAAGAGCTATCTATGACAAACCCACAGCCAATATCATACTGAATGGGCAAAAACTGGAAGCATTCCCTCTGAAAACTGGCACAAGACAGGGATGCCCTCTCTCACCACTCCTATTCAACATAGTGCTGGAAGTTCTGGCCAGAGCAATCGGGCAGGAGAAGGAAATAAAGGGTATTCAACTAGGAAAAGAGGAAGTCAAATTGTCCGTGTTTGCAGATGACATGATTGTATATCTAGAAAACCCCATTGTCTCAGCCCAAAATCTCCTTAAGCTGATTAGCAACTTCAGCATGTCTCAGGATACAAAATCAATGTACAAAAATCACAAGCATTCTTGTACACCAATAACAGACAAACAGAGAGCCAAATCATGAGTGAACTCCCATTCACAATTGCTTCAAAGAGAATAAAATACCTAGGAATCCAACTTACAAGGGATGTGAAGGACCTCTTCAAGGAGAACTACAAACCACTGCTCAATGAAATAAAAGAGGATACAAACAAATGGAAGAACATTCCATGCTCATGGGTTGGAAGAATCAATATCGTGAAAATGGCCATACTGCCCAAGGTAATTTATAGATTCAATGCCATCCCCATCAAGCTACCAATGACTTTCTTCACAGAATTGGAAAAAACTACTTTAAACTTCATATGGAACCAAAAAAGAGCCCGCATCGCCAAGTCAATCCTAAGCCAAAAGAACAAAGCTGGAGGCATCACGCTACCTGACTTTAAACTATACTACAAGGCTACAGTAACCAAAACAGCATGGTACTGGTACCACAACAGAGACATAGATCAATGGAACAGAACAGAGCCCTCAGAAATGATGCCGCATAGCTACAACTATCTGATCTTTGACAAACCTGACAAAAACAAGAAATGGGGAAAGGATTCCCTATTTAATAAATGGTGCTGGGAAAACTGGCTAGCCATATGTAGAAAGCTGCAACTGGATTCCTTCCTTACACCTTATACAAAAATTAATTCAAGATGGATTAAAGACTTATATGTTAGACCTAAAACCATTAAAATCCTACAAGAAAACCTAGGCAATACCATTCAGGACATAGGCGTGGGCAAGGACTTCATGTCTAAAACACCAAAAGCAATGGCAACAAAAGCAAAAATTGACAAATGGGATCTCATTAAACTAAAGAGCTTCTGCACAGCAAAAGAAACTATCATCAGAGTGAACAGGCAACCTACAGAATGGGAGAAAATTTTTGCAACCTACTCATCTGACAAAGGGCTAATATCCAGAATCTACAATGAACTCAAACAAATTTACAAGAAAAAAACAAACAACCCCATCAAAAAGTGGGCAGAGGACATGAACAGACACTTCTCAAAAGAAGACATTTATGCAGCCAAAAAACACATGAAGAAATGCTCATCATCACTGGCCATCAGAGAAATGCAAATCAAAACCACAGTGAGATACCATCTCACACCAGTTAGAATGGCCATCATTAAAAAATCAGGAAACAATAGGTGCTGGAGAGGATGTGGAGAAATAGGAACACTTTTACACTGTTGGTGGGACTGTAAACTAGTTCAACCATTGTGGAAGTCAGTGTGGCGATTCCTCAGGGATCTCGAACTAGAAATACCATTTGACCCAGCCATCCCATTACTGGGTATATACCCAAAGGACCATAAATCATGCTGCTATAAAGACACATGCACACGTATGTTTATTGCAGCACTATTCACAATAGCAAAGAGTTGGAACCAACCCAAATGTCCAACAACGATAGACTGGATTAAGAAAATGTGGCACATATACACCATGGAATACTATGCAGCCATAAAAAATGATGAGTTCGTGTCCTTTGTAGGGACATGGATGAAACTGGAAAACATCATTCTCAGTAAACTATCGCAAGGACAAAAAACCAAACACCACATGTTCTCACTCATAGGTGGGAATTGAACAATGAGAACTCATGGACACAGGAAGGGGAACATCACACTCCGGGGACTGTTGTGGGGTGGGGGGAGGGGGGAGGGACAGCATTAGGAGATACACCTAATGCTAAATGACGAGTTAATGGGTGCAGGAAATCAACATGGCACATGGATACATATGTAACAAACCTGCACATTGTGCACATGTACCCTAAAACCCTAAAGTATAATAAAAAAAAAATAGTAATAAAAAAAAACAGTAAGGTTAAACTCTTTTAGTTAAATGCACAGATCAGAAAGAAGTTTCACAGAATTCTTCCATGTAGTTTTTACAGGAAGATATTTCTTTTTTCACCATAGGCCTCAATATTCTCCAAATGTCCACTTGCAGATTCTACAAAAAGAGTATTTCAAAACTGCTAAATCAGAAGTAAGGTTCAACTCTGTTAGTTGAATGCAACGATCAGAAAGAAGTTGTTCAGAATGCTTCTGTCTAGTTTTTATGTTAAGATATTTCATAAACCGCTTTGGACGAAATAATATCAAATATCCACTTGCAGATTCTAGAAAAAGACTGTTTCAAACCTGCTGATCTTATAGAAAGCTTTAACTACATGAGATGAACACAAACGTCAGAAAGAAATTTCACAGAACGTTTCTGTGTAGTTTTCCTGGGAAGACATATCCTTTTTCACCATAGGCCTCAATTCCCTCCAAATGTCCACATGCAGATTCTTCAGAGTGTTTCCAAACTGCTCAATCAAAAGAAAGGTTCAGCTCTGTGTATTGAATGCACTGTTCAGAAAGAAGTTGTTCAGAATGCTTGTGTTTAGTTTTTATGTAAAGATATTTCATAACCCGCTTCGGAAGAAATAATCTCAAATATCCACTTGCAGATTCTAGAAAAAGACTGTTTCAAACCTGCTGAACTTAGAGAAAGCTTTATCTCCATGAGATGAATACACACATCAGAAAGAAATTTCACAGAATGTTTCTGTGTAGTTTTCCTTGGAAGATATATCCTTTTTCACCATAGGCCTCAATGCCCTCAAAATGTCCACTTGCGGATCCTTCAAACAGAGTGTTTCCAAACTGCTCAATCAAAAGAAAGGTTCAGTTCTGTGTATTGAATGCACTGATCAGAAAGAAGTTGTTCAGAATGCTTCTGTATAATTTTTATGTGAAGATATTTCATAACCGGCTTCGGATGAAATAATCTAAAATATCCACTTGCAGATTCTAGAACAACGCTGTTTCAAACCTGCTAATCTTATAGAAAGCTTTAACTCTGTAAGAGGAATACGCACATCAGAAAGAAATTTCGCAGAATGTTTCTGTGTAGTTTTCCTGGGAAGATATGTCCTTTTTCACCATAGGCCCCAAAGCCATCCAAATGTCCAATTGCAGATTCTTCAAAGAGAGTGTTTCCAAACTGCTCAATCAAAAGAAAGCTTCTGCTCTGTGTATTGAATGCACAGATCAGAAATAAGTTGTTGAGAATGCTTCTGTCTAGTTTTTATGTGAAGATATTTCAAAACCCGCTTTGGACGAAATAATCTCCAATATCCACCTGCAGATTCCAGAGAAAGACTATTTCAAACCTGCTGAACTTAGAGAAAGCTTTAACTCCATGAGATGAATACACACATCAGAAAGAAATTTCACAGAATGTTTCTGTGTAGTTTTCCTCGGAAGATATAAACTTTTTCACCATAGGCCTCAATGCCCTCCAAATGTGCACTTGTAGATTTTTCAAACAAACATTTTCCAAACTTCTCAATCAAAAGAAAGCTTCAGCTCTGTGTATTGAATGTGCCGATCAGAAAGAAGTTGTTCAGAATGCTTGTGTTTAGTTTTTATGTAAAGATATTTCATAACCCAATTCGGATGAAATAATCTCAAATATCCACTTGCAGATTCTAGAAAAATACGGTTTGAAACCTGCTGATCTTATAGAAAGCTTTAACTCCGTGACGTGAATACACACATCAGAAAGAAATTTCACAGAACGTTTCTGTGTAGTTTTCCAGGGAAGATATATCCTTTCTCACTGTAGGCCTCAGTGCCCTCCAAATGTGCACTTGCAGATACTTCAAACAGAGTGTTTCCAAACTGCTCAATCAAAAGAAAGGTTCAGCTTTGTATATTGAATGCACCAATCAGAAGGAAGTTGTTCAGAATGCTTGTGTTTAGTTTTTATGTAAAGATATTTCATAACCCGCTTCGGACGAAATAATCTCAACTATCCACTTGCAGATTCTAGAAAAAGACTGTTTCAAACCTGCTGAACTTAGAGAAAGCTTTAACTCTGTGAAATGAATACACACATCAGAAAGAAATTTCGCAGAATGTTTCTGTGTAGTTTTCCTAGGAAGATATATCCTTTTTCGCCATAGGACTCAATGCACTCAAAATGTCCACTTGCAAATCCTTCAAACAGAGTGTTTCCAAACTGCTCAATCAAAAGAAAGGTTCATTTCTCTGTATTGAATGCACCGACCAGAAAGAAGTTGTTCAGAATGCTTCTTTCTAGTTTTTATGTGAAGATATTTCATAAACCGCTTTGGATGAAATAATCTCAAATATCCACCTGCAGATTCTAGAACAACACTGTTTCAGACCTGCTGATCTTATAGAAAGCTTTAACTCCGTGAGAGGAATACGCACATCAGAAAGAAATTTCACAGAATGTTTCTGTGTAGTTTTTCTGGGAAGATATATCCTTTTTCACCATAGGTCCCAAAGCCATTCAAATGTCCACTTGCAGATTCTTCAAACAGAGTGTTTCCAAACTGCTCAATCAAAAGAAAGCTTCTGCTCTGTGTATTGAATGCACCGATCAGAAAGAAGTTGTTCAGAATGCTTCTTTCTAGTTTTTATGTGAAGATATTTCATAATCCGCTTTGGATGAAATAATCTCAAATATCCACCTGCAGATTCCAGAGAAAGACTATTTCAAACCTGCTGAACTTAGAGAAAGCTTTAACTCCATGAGATGAATACACACATCAGAAAGAAATTTCACAGAATGTTTCTGTGTAGTTTTCCTCGGAAGATATAAACTTTTTCACCATAGGCCTCAATGCCCTCCAAATGTGCACTTGTAGATTTTTCAAACAAACATTTTCCAAACTTCTCAATCAAAAGAAAGCTTCAGCTCTGTGTATTGAATGTGCCGATCAGAAAGAAGTTGTTCAGAATGCTTGTGTTTAGTTTTTATGTAAAGATATTTCATAACCCAATTCGGATGAAATAATCTCAAATATCCACTTGCAGATTCTAGAAAAATACGGTTTGAAACCTGCTGATCTTATAGAAAGCTTTAACTCCGTGACGTGAATACACACATCAGAAAGAAATTTCACAGAACGTTTCTGTGTAGTTTTCCAGGGAAGATATATCCTTTCTCACTGTAGGCCTCAGTGCCCTCCAAATGTGCACTTGCAGATACTTCAAACAGAGTGTTTCCAAACTGCTCAATCAAAAGAAAGGTTCAGCTTTGTATATTGAATGCACCGATCAGAAGGAAGTTGTTCAGAATGCTTGTGTTTAGTTTTTATGTAAAGATATTTCATAACCCGCTTCGGACGAAATAATCTCAACTATCCACTTGCAGATTCTAGAAAAAGACTGTTTCAAACCTGCTGAACTTAGAGAAAGCTTTAACTCTGTGAAATGAATACACACATCAGAAAGAAATTTCGCAGAATGTTTCTGTGTAGTTTTCCTAGGAAGATATATCCTTTTTCGCCATAGGACTCAATGCACTCAAAATGTCCACTTGCAAATCCTTCAAACAGAGTGTTTCCAAACTGCTCAATCAAAAGAAAGGTTCATTTCTCTGTATTGAATGCACCGACCAGAAAGAAGTTGTTCAGAATGCTTCTTTCTAGTTTTTATGTGAAGATATTTCATAATCCGCTTTGGATGAAATAATCTCAAATGTCCACTTGCAGATTCTAGAAATAGACTGTTTCAAATCTATTGAACTTAGAGAAAATTTTAACTCCCTGAGATGAATACACATATCAGAAAGAAATTTCGCAGAATGTTTCTGTGTACATTTCCTGTGAAGGTAAAACATTTTTCACTGTAGGCCTCAGGGCCCTCCAAATGTCCACTTCAGATACTTCAAACAGAGTGTATCCAAACT
Source organism: Hylobates moloch (assembly GCF_009828535.3). Classification (NCBI taxonomy): domain Eukaryota; kingdom Metazoa; phylum Chordata; class Mammalia; order Primates; family Hylobatidae; genus Hylobates; species Hylobates moloch. Next base: position 55,791,087 of record NW_026652287.1, on the reverse strand, counting down.
GCTCAATCAAAAGAAAGGTTCAGCTCTGTGTATTCAATGCACCGATGAGAAATAAGTTGTTGAGAATGCTTCTGTCTAGTGTTTATGTAAAGATATTTCATAACCCGCTTAGGATGAAATAATCTCAACTATCCACTTGCAGATTCTAGAAAAACACTGGTTCAAACCTGCTGAATTTAGAGAAAGCTTTAACTCTGTGAGATGAATACACACATCAGAAAGAAATTTCGCAGAATGCTACTGTGTAGCTTTTGTGGGAAGATATATCTTTTTTCAACATAGGCCTAAAAGCACTCCAAATGTCCACTTTCAGATTCTTCAAACAGTGTGTTTCCAAACTGCTGAATCAAAAGAAAGTTTCAGCTCTGTGCATTGCATGCATACATTGGAAAGAAGTTGTTCACAACGCTTCTGTCTACTTTTTATGTGAAAATATTTCATAACCCGCATTGCACGAAATTATCTCAAATATCCACTTGCAGATTCTGGAAAAATACAGTTTCAAACCTGCTGAAACTAGAGAAAGCTTTCACTCGGTGAGATGAATATACCCATCACTAAGAAATTTCTCAGACTGCGTCTGTGTAGTTTTTGTGGGAAGATATATCCTTTTTCACCATAGGCCTCAAAGCACTCCAAATTTCCACTTGCAGATTCTTCCAAGAGAGTGTAACAAAACTGCTCCATCAAAAGAAAGGTTCAACTCTGTGTGTTCAATACACCGGTGACAAAGAAGCTGTTCAGAATGCTTCTGTCTAATTTTTAAGTGAAGATACTTCATAACCCGCATCGGACGAAATAAATATCAAATTGCAGAATCTGGAAAAAGACTGTTTCAAACCTGCTGAACTTAGAGAAAGCTTCAACTCTGTGAGATGAATACACACATCAGAAAGAAATTTCGCAGAATGCTTATGTGTAGTTTTTGTGGGAAGATATATCCTTTTTCACCATAGGCCTGAAAGCACTCCAAATGTCCACTTGCAGATTCTTCAAACAGAGTGTTTGCAAACTGCTAGTCAAAAGAAAGTTTCAGCTCTGTGTATTGAATGCATAGCTCAGAAAGAAGTTGTGCAGAATGCTTCTGTCTTGTTTTTATTTGAAGATATATCATAACCAGCATTGGATGAAATAATCTCAAATATCTACTTGCAGATTCTAGAAAAAGACTGTTTCAAATCTGCTGAACCTAAAGAATGCTTTAACTCTCTGAGATGAATACAAACATCAAGAAGAAATTTCGCAGAATTCTTCTGTGTAGTTTTTGTGGGAAGATATATCCTTTTTCACCATAGGCCTCAAAGCACTCCAAATGTCCACTTGCAGATTCTTCAAAGAGAGTGTTACAAAACTGCTCAATCAAAAGAAATGTTCAATTCTGTGTGTTGAACGCATATATGAGAAAGAAGTTTTTCCAAATGCTTCTGTCTAGTTTTTATGTGAAGATATTTCACAACACGCATTGGACGAAATAAACTCAAATATCCACTTGCAGGTTCTGGAAAAAGACTGTTTCACACCTGCTGAATCTTGAGAAAGGTTTAACTCTGTTAGATGAATACATCCATCAAAAAGAAATTTCGCAAAATGTTGCTGTGCAGTTTTTCTGGGAAGATATATCCTTTTTCAACATAGGCCTCAAACCATTCCAACTGCCCACCTGCAGATTTTTCAAACAGAGTGTTTCCAAACTGGTCAATCAAAAGAATGGTTCAGCTCTGTGTATCGAATGCATACATCAGAAATAAGTTGTTCACAATGCTTCTGTCTAGTTTTTATATGAAGATATTTCATAACCCGCATTGAACGAAATATTCTCTAATAACCACTTGCAGATTCTGGAAAAAGAATCTTTCAAACCTCCTGAAACTAGAGAAAGATTTCACTCTGTGAGATGAATGCACACATCACAATAAATTTCGCAGAATGCTTCTGTGTAGTTTTTGTGTGAAGAGATATCCTTTTTCACAGTAGGCCTCAAGGCACACCAAATGTCCACTTGCAGATTCTTCAAAGAGCGTATTACAAAACTGCTCAATCAAAAGAAATGTTCAACTCTGTGTGTTGAATGAACCGATCAGAAAGAAGTTGTTCAGAATGCTTCTGTCTAGTTTTTATGTAAAGACATTTCATAGCCCGCATTGGAAGAAATAATCTCAAATATCCACTTGCAGATTCTAGAAAAAGACCGTTTCAAACCTGCTGAACCTGGAGAGAGCTTCAACTCTGTGAGATGAATACACACATCACAAGGAAATTTCACAGAATGCTCCTGTGTAGTTTTTGTAGGAGGAGGTTTCCTTTTTCACCATAGGCCTCAAAGCACTCCAAATGTCCACTAGCAGATTCTTCAAAGAGAGTGTTACAAACTGCTCAATCAAAACGAAGGTTCAAATCTGTGTGTTGAATCCACTGATCAGAAAGAAGTTGTTCAGAATGCTTCTTCCTAGTTTTTATGTGGAGATATTTCATAACCCGCATTGGACAAAATAATCTCAAATATCCACATGCAGATTCCGGAAAAGGACTGTTTCAAACGTGCTGAACTTAGAGAAAGCTTTAACTCTGTGAGATGAATACACACATCACAAAGGAATTTCATAGAATGCTTCTGTGTAGTTTTTCTGGGAAGATATATCCTTTTTCAACATTGACCTCAAAGCACTCAAACTGTCCACTTGCAGATTCTTCAAACAGAGTGTTTCCAAACTGCTCAATCAAAAGAAAAGTTCAGATCTGTGTTTTGAATGCATAGGTCAGAAAGAAGTTGTTCAGAATGCTTCTGTCTAGTTTTTATATGAAGATATTTCATAACCCACATTGGATGAAATAATCTCAAATATCCTCTTGCAGATTCTAGAAAAAGACTGTTTCAAACCGGCTGAACCTAGAGAAAGCTTTAACTCTGTGAGGTGAATACAAACATCAGAAAGAAATTTCGCAGAATGCTTCTGTGTAGTTTCTGTGGGAAGATATATCCTTTTTCACCATATGCCTCAAAGCCCTCTAAATGTCCACTTGCAGATACTTCAAAGAGAGTGTTACAAAACTGCTCAATCAAAAGAAAGGTTCAACTCTGTGTGTTGAATGCACTGATCAGTAAGAAGTTGTTCAGAATGCTTCTATCTAGTTTTTATGTGAAGATAATTCATAAGCCTCTTTGGACGTAATAATCTCAAACATCCACTTGCTGATTCTGGAAAAAGACTGTTTCAAACCTGCTGAACCTAGAGAAAGCTTTAACTCTGTGAGGTGAATACACACATCGCAAAGAAATTTCGCAGAATGCTTCTGTGTAGTTTTTGTGGGAAGATATATCCTTTTTCACCATAGGCCCCAAAGCACTCCAAATGTCCACTTGCAGATTCTTCAAAGTGAGTGTTACAAAACTGCTCAATCAAAAGAAAGGTTCAACTCTGTGTGTTGAATGCACCAATCAGAAAGTAGTTGTTCAGAATGCTTCTGTCTATTTTTTATGTGAAGATATTTCATAACACGCACTGTATGAATTAATCTCAAATATCCACTTGCAGATTCTGGAAAAAGACAGTTTCCAACCTGCTGAACCTAGAGAAAGCTTTAACTCTGTGAGATGAATACACACATCACAAAGGAATTTTGCAGAATTCTTCTGTGTAGTTTTTGTGGGAAGAAGATATTTCATAATCCGCATGGGACGAAATAATCTCAAAAATCCACTTGCAGATTCTGGAAAAAGACTGCTTCAAACCTGCTGATCCTAGAGAAAGTTTCAACTCTGTGAGAAGAATACACACATCACAAAGAAATTTCACAGAATTCTTCTGTGTAGCTTTTGTGGGAAGATATATACTTTTTCAATGTAGGACTCAAAGCCATGCATATGTCACATGTAGATTCTTCAAACAGAGTGTTCCCAAACTGCTCAATCAAAAGAAAGACTCAGCTCTGTGTATTGAATGCATACATCAGAAAGAATTTGTTCAGAATGCTTCTCTCTAGTATTTATATGAGGATATTTCATAACACACATTGGACGAAATAATCTCAAATATCCGCTTGCAGTTTCCAGAAAAAGACTGTTTGAAACCTGCTGAACCTAGAGAAAGATTTAACACTGTGAGATGAATACACACATCACAAAGAAATTTCGCAGAATGCTTCTGTGTAATTTTTGTGGGAAGATATAACTTTTTCACCATAGGCCTCAAAGCATTCCAAATGTCCACTAGCAGATTCTTCAAAGACAGTGTTACAAAACTGCTCAATCAAAAGAAATGTTCATCTCTGTGTGTGGAATTCACTGATCAGAAAGAAGTTGCTCAGAATGCTTCTGCCTAGTTTTTATGTGAAGATATTCCATTACCCGCATTGGACCAAATAATCTCAAATATCCACTTGCAGATTCTGGAAAAAGACTGTTTCAAATCTGCTGAACTTAGAGAAATTTTCAACTCTGTGAGGTGAATACACACATCACAAATAAATTTCGCAGATTGCTTCTGTGTAGCTTTTGTGGGAAGATATATACTTTTTCAACATAGGACTCAATGCAGTCCGTATGTCCACTTGCAGGTTCTTCAAACAGAGTGTTTCCAAACTGCTCAATCAAAAGAAATATGCAGCTCTATGTATTGAATGCATACATCAGAAGGAAGTTTTCAAAATGCTTCGGTCTAATTTTTATATGAAGATATTTCATAACCCGCATTAGACGAAATAATCTGAAATATCCACTTGTAGATCCAAGAAAAAGGCTGTTTCAAACCTGCTGAAACTAGAGAAACCTTTAACTCTGTGAGACGAATACACACATCACAAAGAAATTTCGCAGAATGCTTCTGTGTAGTTTTTGTGGGAAGATATATCCTTTTTCACCATAGGCCTCAAATCACTCAAATGTCCACTTACAGATCCTTCAAACAGAGTGTTTCCAAACTGCTCAATCAAAGAAAGTTTCAGCTCTGTGTTTTGAATGCATACATCAGAAAGATATTGTTCAGAATGCTTCAGTCTAATTTTTATATGAAGGTATTTGATAACCCACATTGGATGAAATAATCTCAAACATCCACTTGCAGATTCCAGATAAAGACTGTTTCAAACCTGCTGAACCTAGAGAAAGCTTTAACTCTGTGAGATGAATACCCACATCAGAAAGAAATTTCGCAGAATACTTCTGTGTAGTTTTTGTGGGAAGATATATCATTTTTCATCATAGACCTCAAAGCAATCCAAATGTTCACTTGCAGATTCTTCAAACAGAGTGTTTCCAAACTGCTCAATCAAAAGAAATGTTGAACTCTGTGTGTTGAATTCACCGTTCTGAAAATAATTGTTCAGAATGCTTCTGCCTAGTTTTTATGTGAAGTTATTTCATAACCCGTATTGGACCAAATAATCCCAAATATCTACTTGCAGATTCTGGAACAAGACTGTTTCAAACCTGCTGAACCTTGAGAAAGCTTCAACTCTGTGAGATGAACACACCCATCACAAACAAATTTCGCAGGATGCTTCTGTGTAGCTTTTATGGTAAGCTATATGCTTTTTCAGCATAGGCCTCAAAGCACTCCAAATGTCCACTTGCAGATACTTCAAACAGAGTGTTTCCAAACTGCTCAATCAAAAGAAAGGTTCAGTTCTGTGTATTGAATGCATGTATCAGAAAGAAGTTGCTCAGAATGCTTCTGTCTAGTTTTTATTTGAACATATTTCATAACCCGCATTGGACGAAATTATCCCAAATATCCACTTGCAGATTCTGGAAAAGGACAGTTTCAAACCTGCTGAAACTAGAGAAAGCTTTCACTCTGTGAGATGAATACACACATCCCTAAGAAATTTCGCAGAATGCATCTGTGTAGTTTTTGTGGGAATATATATCCTTTTTCACCATAGGCCTAAAAGTACTCCAAATGTCCAGTTGCAGATTCTTCCAAGAGAGTGTAACAAAACTGCTCAATCAAAAGAAAGGTTCAACCCTGTGTGTTCAATGCACCGATGAGAAAGAAGCTGTTCAGAATGCTTCTTTCTAGTTTTTAGGTGAAGATACTTCATAACCTGCATCGGATGAAATAATCTCAAATATTAATTTGCAGAATCTGGAAAAAGACTCTTTCAATCCTGCTGAACTAGAGAAAGCTTTCACTCTTTGAGATGAATACACACATCAGAATGAAATGTCGCAGAATGCTTCTGTGTAGTTTTTGTGGGAAGATATATCCTTTTTCACCATAGGCCTGAAAGCACTCCAAATGTCCACTTGCAGATTCTTCAAACAGAGTGTTTCCATACTGCTCAATCAAAAGAATGATTAAACTCTGTGTATTTAATGCATACATCAGAATGAAGTTGTTCAGAATGCTTCTGTCTAGTTTTTATATGAAGATATTTCATAACCCTCATTGGACGAAATAATCTCAAATATCCACTAGCAGATTCTACAAAAAGACTGTTTCCAACCTGTTCAACCAAAAGAAAGATTCAACCCTGTGAGATGAATAGAAACATCACAAAGTCACTTTGCTGTATGCTACTGTGTAATTTTTATACGAAGATATTTCCTTTTTCACCATAGGCTTCAAACACTCCAAATGTCCAAATGGAGATTCTTCAAATAGAGTGTTTCAAAACTGCTCAATCAAAAGAAAGTTTCAACTCCGTGTGTTGAAGGCACGGATCAGAAAGAAGTTGTTCCAAATGCTTCTGTCTTGTTTTTATGTGAAGATATTTCCTTTACCCGCATTGGACGAAATAATCTAAAGTAGCCACCTGCCAATTCTACAAAAACACTGTTTCAAACCTATTCAACCAAAAGAAAGATTCTGCTCTGTGGGATGAATACACACATCACAAGGAAATTTCGCAGAATGCTTTTGTGTAGTTTTTAGGTGAAGATATCTCCTTTTTTACCATTGGCCTCAAAGCACTCCCAATGTCCACTCGACGATTCTTTAAACAGAGTGTTTCAAAACTGCTAAATCAAAAGAAAGGTTCAATTCTGTGTTGTGAATGCAGGGATCAGAAAGTAGTTGTTCAGATTGCTTCTGTCTAGTTTTTAGGTAACAATATTCCTTTACCAGCATTGTACGAAATAATCTCAAATATCCAATAGCAGATCCTACAAATATACTGTTTCAAACCTGTTCAACCAAAGGAAAGCTTGAACCTTGTGAGATGAAGGCACACATCAAAAAGAAATTTCACAGAATGCTTCTGTGTAGTTTGTATAGGAAGATATTTACTTTTTCACCATAGGCATGAAAGCACTCCAAATGTCCCAATGCAGATCCTTCAAACAGAGTGTTTCAAAACTGCTCAATCAAAAGAAACGTTCAACTCAGTGTGTTGAATGCACAGATCAGAAAGAAGTTGTTCAGAATGCTTCTGTCTAGTCTTTATGTGAAGATATTTCATAACCCGCATTGGATGAAATAATCTCAAATATCCACTTGCAGATTCCAGAAAAAGACTGTTTCAAAGCTGCTGAACTTAGAGAAAGCTTTAACTCTGGGAGATGAATACACACATCAGAAAGAAATTTCGCAGAATGTTTCTGTGTAGTCTTTGTGGGAAGATATATCCTTTTTCACCATTGGCCTCAAAGCCCTGCAAATGTCCACTTGCAGATTCTTCAAACAGAGTGTTTTCAAACTGCTCAATCAAAAGAAAGGTTCATCTCTGTGTATTGAATGCATGGATCAGAGAGAAGTTGTTCAGAATGCTTCTGTCTAGTTTTTATGTGAAGATATTTCCTTACCCGCTTTGGATGAAATATTCTCAAATATCCACTTGCAGATTCTACAAAAAGACTTTTTCCAACCTGTTCAACAGCAAGAGAGCTTTAGCTCTGTGAAATGAATGCACACATCAAAAAGAAATTTCACAGAATGCTTTTGTGTAGTTTTTTGTGAAGATATCTCCTTTTTCACCATAGGCCTCAAAGCACTCCAAATGTCCACTTGCAGATCCTTTAAACAGGGTGTTTCAAAACTGCTAAATCAAAAGAAAGGTTCAATTCCGTGTTGTGAATGCACAGATCAGAAAGTAGTTTTTCAGAATGCTTTGGTCTAGTTTTTATGTGAAGATATTTCTTTACCAGCATTGGATGAAATAATCTCAAATATCAACTTGCAGATTCTACAAAAAGACTGTTTCCAACCTGTTAAACAACAAGAGAGCTTCAACTCTGTGAAATGAATGCACACATCAAAAAGAAATTAAGCAGAATGATTCTGTGTTGTTTTTATTGGAAGATATCCCCTTTTTCACCATAGGCTTCAAAGCACTACAAATATCCACTTTCAGATCCCTTAAACAGCATGTTTCAAAACTGCCCAATCAAAAGAAATGTTCAACTCCATGTTTTGAATTCACAGATCAGAAAGTAGTTTTTCAGAATGCTTCCATCTAGTTTTTATGTGAAGATATTTCTTTACCCGCATTTGATGAAATTATCTCAAATATCCGATTGCAGATTCTACAAAAAGACTGTTTCCAACCTGTTCAAACAATAGAAAGCTTCAACTCTGTGAGATGAATGCACACATCAAAAAGACATTTAGCAGAATGCTTCTGTGTAGATTTTATAGGAAGATATTTCCTTTTTCAGCATAGGCTTCAAAGCACTCCAAATGTCCAATTGCGGATTCTTCAAACAGAGTGTTTCAAAACTGCTCAATCAAAGAAAGGATCAACTCCGTTGGTTGTATGCACAGATCAGAAAGGAGTTGCTCAGATACTTCTGTCTAGTTTTTATGTGAAGATATTTCTTTACCCGCATTGGACGAAATAATCTAAAGTAGCCAACTGCCGATTCTACAAAAACACTGTTTCAAACCTGTTCAACCAAAAGAAAGATTCAACTCTGTTAGATGAATACACACATCACAAAGAAATTTCGCAGAATTCTTTTCTGTAGTTTTTGTGGGAAGATATATCCTTTTTCACCATAGGCCTCAAAGCACTCCAAATGTTCACTTGCAGATCCTTTAAACAGAGTGTTTCAAAACTGCTCAATCAAAAGAAAGGTTCAACTCCGTGTTTTGAATGCACGGATCAGAAAGTAGTTGTTCAGAATGCTTCTGTCTAGTTTTTATATGAAGATATTTCTTTACCTGCATTGGACCAAATAATCTCAAATATCCACTTGCAGATTCTACAAAAAGACAGTTTCAAACCTGTTCAACCGAAAGAAAGCTTCAACTCTCTGAGATGAATGCACACATCAAAAAGAAATTTCGCAGAATGCTTCTTTGTAGTTTGTATAGGAAGATATTTCCTTTTTCACTATAAGCTTCAAAGCACTCCAAATGTCCAGATGCAGATCCTTCAAATAGAGTGTTTCAAAACTGCTCAATCAAAAGAGACGTTCAACTCCGTTTGTTGAATGCACGGATAAGAAAGTAGTTGTTCAGAATGCTTCTGTCTAGTTTTTATGTGAAGATATTTCTTTACCCGCATTGGATGAAATAATCTCAAATATCCAACAGCAGATTCTACAGAAAGACTGTTTCCAACCCGTTCAACCAAAAGAAAGCTTCAACTCTGTGAAATGAATGCACCCATCAAAAAGAAATTTCGAGGAATGCTTCTGTGTAGTTTTTATAGGAAGATATTTCCTTTTTCACAATAGGCTTCAAAGCACTCAAAGGTCCATTTGTAGATTCTTCAGACAGAGTGTTTCAAAACTGCTCAATCAAAAGAGACGTTCAACTGCATTTGTTGAATGCACAGATAAGAAAGAAGTTGTTCAGAATGCTTCTGTCTAGTTTTTATGTGAAGATATTTCTTTACCCGCATTGGATGAAATAATCTCAAATATCCAACAGCAGATTCTACAGAAAGACTGTGTCCAACCTGTTCAACCAAAAGAAAGCTTCAACTCTGTGAGATGAATGCACCCATCAAAAAGATATTTCGAGGAATGCTTTTGTGTTGTTTTTATAGGAAGATATTTCCTTTTTCACAATAGGCTTCAAAGCACTCAAACGTCCATTTGCAGATTCTTCAAACAGAGTGTTTCAAAACTGCTCAATCAAAAGTAGGTTCAACTCCGTGTGTTGAATGCACGGATCAGAAAGAAGTTGTTCAGAATGCTTCTGTCTAGTTTTTATGTGAAGATATTTCCTTTACCCATATTGGACGAAATAATCTCAAATATCTACATGCAGATTCCCCAAAAGGACTATTGCAAACCTGTTCTACCAAAAGAAAGATTCAAATCTGTGAGATGAATGCACATATCAAAGAGAAATTTCACAGAATGATTCTGTGTAGTTTTTATAGGAAGATATTTTCTTTTTCACCATAGGCTTCAAAGCACTCCAAATGTTGCAATGCAGATTCTTCAAACAGAGTGTTTCAAAACTGCTCAAGCAAAAGAAATGTTCAACTCCCTGTGTTGAATGCACTGATCAGAAAGGAGTTGTTCAGAATGGCTCTGTCTAGTTTTTATGTGAAGATATTTCTTTACCAGCATTGGATGAAATAATCTAAAATATCCCCTTGCAGATTCTAAAAAAAGACTGATTCCAACCTGTTCAACAACAAGAGAGCTTCAACTCTGTGAACTGAATGCACACATCAAAAAGAAATTTTACAGAATGATTCTATGTAGTTTTTATTGGCAGATATCTCCTTTTTCACCATAGGCCTCAAAGCACTCCCAATGTCCACTTGCACATCCCTTAAACGAGTGTTTCAAAACTTCTCAATCAAAAGAAATATTCACCCCCATGTTTTGAATGCACGGATCAGAAAGTAGTTTTTCAGAATGCTTCTGTCTAGTTTCATGTGAGGATATTTCTTTACCCGCATTGGACGAAATAACCTCAAATATCCAATTTCTTATTCTACAGAAAGACTGTTTCCAACCTGTTCAAACAAAAGAAAGCTTCAACTTTGTGAGATGAATGCACACATCAAAAAGACATTTCACAGAATGCTTCTGTGTAGTTTTTATAGGAAGATAATCCTTTTTACTATAGGCTTCAAAGCACTCCAAAAGTCCAAATGCAGATTCTTCAAAGAGAGTGTTTCAAAACGGCTCAATCAAAAGAAAGGTTCAATTCCATGTGTTGAATGCACGGATCAGAAAGGAGTTGTTCAGAATGCTTCTGTCTAGTTTTTATGTGAAGATATTTCTTTACCTTCATTGGACGAAACAATCTCAAATATCCACTTGCAGATCCTACAGAAAGACTACTTCCAACCTGTTTAACCAAAAGACAGTTTCAACTCCGAGAGATGAATGCACACATCAAAAAGAAATTTCACAGAATGCTTCTGTGTAGTTTTTATAGGAAGATATTTCCTTTTTCACAATAGGCTTCGAAGCACTCAAATGTCCATTTGCAGATTCTTCAAACAGAGTGTTTCAAAACTGCTCAATCAAATTTGCAGATTCTTCAAACAGAGTGTTTCAAAACTGCTCAATCAAAAGAAAGGCTCAACTCCATGTGTTGAATGCACGGATCATAAAGAAGTTGTTCAGAATGCTTCTGTATAGTTTTTATGGGAAGATATTTCCTTAATCCGCATTGGACAAAATAATCTAAAGTATCCACTTGCAGATTCCCCAAAAACACTGTTGCAAACCTGTTCAACCAAAACAAAGATTCAACTCTGTGAGATGAACGCATACATGTAAAAGAAATTCCACAGAGTATTTCTGTGTAGTTTTTATAGGAAGATATTTCCTTTTTCACCATAGACTTCAAAGCACTCCAAATGCGCAATGCAGATTCTTCAAACAGAGTGTCTCAAAACTGCTCAATCAAAAGAAAGGTTCAACTTCGTGTCTTGAATGCACAGATCAGAAAGAAGTTGTTCAGAATGCTTCTGACAAATTTTTATGTGAAGGTATTTCTTTATCCGCATTGGATGAAATAATTTCAAATATCCAATTGCAGATTCTACAAAAAGACTGTTTCCAACCTGTTCAAATGAAAGAAATTTTTAAATCTGTGAGATGAATTCACACATCAGAAAGAAATTTCGCAGAATACTTCTGTGTAGTTTTTATAGGAAGATATTTCCTTTTTACCATAGGCAAAGCACTCCAAATGTCCAAATGCATATTTTTCAAACAGAGTGTTTCAAAACTGCTCAATCAAAAGAAAGGTTCAACTCAATGTGTTGAATGCACGGGTCAGAAAGAAGTTGTTCAGAATGCTTCTGTATAGTTTTTATGTGAAGATATTTCTTTACCCGCATTGGATGAAATAATCTCAAATATCCACTTGCAGATTCTACAGAAAGACTGTTTCCAACCTGGTCAACCAACAGAAAGCTTCAACTCTGTTAGATGAATGCACACATGAAAAAGAAATTCCACAGAATGCTTCTGTGTAGTTTTTATAGGAAGATATTTCCTTTTTCACCATAGGCTTCAAAGCACTCCAAATGTCCAAATGCAGATTCTTCAAACACAGTGTTTCAAAACTGCTCAACCAAAAGAAATGTTCAACTCTGTGTGTTGAATGCACGGATCACAAATCAGTTGTTCAGAATGCTTCTGTCTAGTTTTTATGTGAAGATATTTCTTTACCCGCATTGGACGAAATAATCTCAAATATCCACTTGCAGATTCTACAGAAAGACTGTTTCCAAACTGGTCAACCAACAGAAAGCTTCAACTCCGTGAGATGAATCCACACATGAAAGAGAAATTTCGCAGAATGCTTCCGTGTAGTTTTAATTGGAAGATATTTCCTTTTTCACAATAGGCTTCAAAGCACTCCAAATGTCCACTTGCAGATTCTTCAAACAGAGTGTTTTCAAACTGCTCAATCAAAAGAAAGGTTCAGCTCTGTGTATTGAATGCACCGATCAGAAAGAAGTTGTTCAGAATGCTTCTGTCTAGTTTTTATGTGAAGATATTTCCTTACCCGCGTTGGATGAAATATTCTCAAATATCCACTTTCAGATTCTACAAAAAGACTTTTTCCAACCTGTTCAACAACAAGAGAGCTTTAGCTCTGTGAAATGAACGCACACATCAAAAAGAAATTTCGCAGAATGCTTTTGTGTAGTTTTTTGTGAAGATATCTCCTTTTTCACCATAGGCCTCAAAGCACTCCAAATGTCCACTTGCAGATCCTTTAAACAGGGTGTTTCAAAACTGCTAAATCAAAAGAAAGGTTCAATTCCGTGTTGTGAATGCACGGATCAGAAAGTAGTTTTTCAGAATGCTTTGGTCTAGTTTTTATGTGAAGATATTTCTTTACCAGCATTGGATGAAATAATCTCAAATATCCACTTGCAGATTCTACAAAAAGACTGTTTCCAACCTGTTAAACAACAAGAGAGCTTCAACTCTGTGAAATGAATGCACACATCAAAAAGAAATTAAGCAGAATGATTCTGTGTAGTTTTTATTGGAAGTTATCTCCTTTTTCTCTGTAGGCCTCAAAGCAATCCAAATGTCCACTTGCCGATCCCTTAAACAGAGTGTTTCAAAACTGCTCAATCAAAAGAAATGTTCAACTCCATGTTTTCAATACGTGGATCAGAATGTAGTTTTTCAGAATGCTTCCATCTAGTTTTTATGTGAAAATATTTCTTTACCCACATTGGACGAAGTAATCTCAAATATCCGATTGCAGATTCTACAAAAAGCCTGTTTCCAACCTGTTCAAACAAAAGAAAGCTTCAACTCTGAAAGGTGAATGAACACATCAAAAAGACATTTCACAGAATGCTTCTGTGTAGTTTTTATGGGAAGATATTTCCATTTTCACCATAAGCTTCAAAGCATTCCAAATATCTAAATGCAGATTCTTCAAACAATGTTTAAAAACTGCTCAAAGGAAAGGTTCAACTCCGTTGGTTGAATGCACGGATCAGAAAGAAGTTGTTCAGAATCCTTCAGTCTAGTTTTTATGGGAAGATATTTCTTTACCCGCATTGAACAAAATAACCTAAAGTAGCCACCTGCCAATTCTACAAAAACACTGTTTCAAAACTGATCAACCAAAAGAAAGATTCAACACTGTGAGATGAATACACACATCACAAAGAAATGTCGCAGAATTCTTTTGTGTAGTTTTTATGTGAAGATATCTCCTTTTTCACCATAGGCCTGAAAGCACTCCAAATATCCACTTGCAGATCCTTTAAACAAACTGTTTCAAAACTGCTCAATCTAAAGAAAGGTTCAATTCCGTGTTTTGAATGCATGGATCAGAAAGTAGTTTTTCAGAATTCTTCCATCTAGTTTTTATGTGAAGATATTTCTTTACCTGCATTGGACAAATTAATCTCAAATATCCAATAGCAGATTCTACAAAAAGACTGTTTCAAACCTGTTCAACCAAAAGAAAGCTTCAACTCCGTGAGATGAATGCACACATCAAAAAGAAATTTTGAGGAATGCTTCTGTGTAGTTTTTATAGGAAGATATTTCCTTTTTCACAATAGGGTTCAAAGAACTCAAATGTCCATTTGCAGATTCTTCAGAGTGTTTCAACACTGCTCAATCCAAAGAAAGGTTCAACTCCCGGTGTTCAATACACGGGTCAGAAAGAAGTTGTTCAGAATGCTTCTGTCTAGTTTTTATGTGAAGATAATTCCTTTACCCGCATTGGACAAAATAATCTCAAATGTCCACTTGCAGATTCCACAAAAAGACTGTTGCAAACCTGTTCAACCAAAAGAAAGATTCAATACTGTGAGATGAAAGAACACATCAAAAAGAAATTTCACAGAATGTTTCTGTGTAGTTTTTATAGGAAGATAATTTCTTTTTCACCATAGGCTTCAAAGCACTCCGAATTTCTCAATGCAGATCCCTCAAACAGTGTGTTTCAAAACTGCTCAATCAAAATAAACGTTCAACTCCGTGTGTTGAATGCACGGATCAGAATGAAGTTGTTCAGAATGCTTCTGTCTAGTTTTTATGTGAAGATATTTCTTTACCCGCATTGGACGAAACAATCTCAAATATCCACCTGCAGATTCTACAGAAAGACTGTTTCCAACCTGTTCAAACAAAAGAAAGCTTCACCTCCATGAGATGAATGCAAACATCAAAAAGAAATTTCTCTGAATGCTTCTGTGTAGTTTCTATAGGAAGATGTTTCCTTTTTCACAGTAGGCTTCAAAGCACTCAAATGTCCATTTGCACATTCTTCAGAGTGTTTCAAAACTGCTCAATTAAAAGAAAGGTTCAACTCCGTGTGTTAAATGCACAGATCATAAAGGAGTTGTTCAGAATGCTTCTGTCTAGTTTTTATGTGAAGATATTTTCTTAAAGCGCATTTGACGAAATAATCTCAAATATCCACTTGCAGATTTCCCAAAAAGACTGTTGCAAACCTGTTTAACCATAAGAAAGATTCAACTCAGTGTGATGAAAGCACACATGAAAAAGAAATTACGCAGAATGCTTTTGTGTAGTTTTCATAGGAAGATATTTCCTTTTTCACCATAGGCTTCAAAGCACTCCAAATGTCCCAATGAAGATCCTTCAAACAGAGTGTTTCAAAACAGATCAATCAAAAGAAAGATTCAAGTCCATGTGTTGAATGCACAGATCAGAAAAAAGTTGTTCAGAATGCTTCTGTCTAGTTTTTCTGTGAAGATATTTCTTTACCCGCATTGGATGAAATAATCTCAAGTATCCACTTGCAGATTCTACAAAAAGACAGTTTCCAACCTGTTCAACAAGAGAGCTTCAAATCTGTGAAATGAATGCACACATCAAAAAGAAATTTCGCAGAATGATTCTGTGTAGTTTTTATTGGCAGATATCTCCTTTTTCACCTTAGGCCTCAAAGCACTCCCAATATCCACTTGCAGATCCCTTAAACAGAGTGTTTCAAAACTGCTCAATCAAAAGAAATATTCACCTCCGTGTTTTGAATGCATGGGTCAGAAAGTAGTTTTTTAGAATGCTTCCGTCTAGTTTTTATGTGAAGATATTTCTTTAGCCGCATTGGATGAAATAATCTCAAATATCCAATTTCTTATTCTACAAAAAGACTGTTTCCAACCTGTTCTAATAAAAGAAAGCTTCAACTCTGTGAGATGAATGCACACATCAAAAAGACATTTTGCAGAATGCTTCTGTGTAGTTTTTATAGGAAGATATTCCTTTTTACTATAGGCTTCAAAGTACTCCAAAGTCCAAATGCAGATTCTTCAAAGAGAGTGTTTCAAAACTGCTCAATCAAAATAAAGGTTCAACTCCGTGTGTTGAATGCATGGATCAGAAAGAAGTTGTTCAGAACGCTTCTGTCTAGTTTTTATGTAAAGATATTTCTTTACCTTCACTGGATGAAACAATCTCAAATATCCACTTGCAGATTCTACAGAAAGACTGTTTCCAACCTGTTCAACCAAAAGAAAACTTCAACTCCATGAGATGAATGCACACATCAAAAAGAAATTTCGCAGAATGCTTCTGTGTAGTTTTTATAGGGAGATATTTCCTTTTTCACAATAGGCTTCGAAGCACACAAATGTTCATTTGCAGATTCTTCAAACAGAGTGTTTCAAAACTGCTCAATCAAAACAAAGGTTCAACTCCATGTGTTAAATGCACGGATCTGAAAGAAGTTGTTCAGAATGCTTCTGTCTAGTTTTTATGTGAAGATATTTCCTTAACCCGCATTGGACGAAGTAATCTCAAATATCCACTTGCAGATTCCCCCAAAAGACTGTTGCAAACCTGTTCAACCAAAACAAAGATTCAACTCTGTGAGATGAATGCACACATGTTAAAGAAATTCCACAGAATGCTTCTGTGTAGTTTTTATAGGAAGATATTTCCTTTTTCACCATAGGCTTCAAAGCACTCCAAATGTCCAAATGCAAGTCCTTTAAACAGAGTGTTTCTAAACTGCTCAATCAGAACAAAGGTTCAACTCCGTGTCTTGAATGCACGGATCTGAAAGAAGTTGTTCAGAATGCTTCTGTCTAGTTTTTATGTGAAGATATTTCTTTACCCGCATTGGAGGAAATAATCTCAAATATCTACTTGCAGCTTCTACAAAAAGACTGTTTCAAAAGTGTTCAACGAAAAGAATGCTTTATCTCTGTGAGATAAATGCAGACATCACAAAGAGATTTTGCAGAATGCTTCTGTGTAGCTTTTATAGGAATATATTTACTTTTTCACCGTAGGCTTCAAAGCACTGCAAATGTCCACTTGCAGATTCTTCAAACAGAGTGCCTCAAACTGCTCCAAATGCCCATTTACAGATTCTACAGAGAGTGCTTCTAAGCTCCTCAATCAAAAGAACGTTTCAACTCTTTGTGATGAATGCACGCCTCACAAAAAGTATGACTGAATGCTTCTCTCTAGTTGTAATGTGAAGATATTCCCTTTTCCACAATAGGCCTGAAAGTGCTCCAATGTCCACTTGCAGATAGTACAGAAAGAGTGTTTCCAAACTGTTCAATCGAAAGAAAGGTTCAAAACTATGAGATGAATGCACCCATCACAAAGAAGTTTGTCAGAATGCTGCTGACTAGTTTTTTTGTGAAGGTATTCCCTTTTCCACAATCGGCCCCAAAGCGCTCCAAATGTCCACTTGCAGATTCTACAGAAAGAGGGTTTCAAAACTGTTAAATTGAAAGAAAGTTTCAACTCTGTGAGATGAATGCACCCATAACAAAGTGGTTTGTCAGAATGCTTCTGTCTACTTTTATTTGAAATTATTCCCATTTCCACAATGGGCGTCAAAGCACTCCAAATGTCCACTTACAGATTCTACAGAAAGAGGATTTCCACACTGCTCAATCGAAAGAATGGTTCAACCTGTGAGATGAATGCACCCATCACAAAGAAGTTTGTCAGAATGAGTCTGTCTAGCTTTTATGTGAAGATATTCCCTTTTCCACAGTGGGACTCAGAGCCCTCCAAATATCCACTTGCAGATTCTACAGAAAGAGTGTTTCCATGCTGCTCTATTGAAAGAAACGTTCAACTCTGTGAGATGAATGCACCCATCACAAAGAAGTTTGTCAGAATTCTTCTGCTACTTTTTAAGTGAAGATATGCCCTTTTCCCCAATGGGCCTCAAAGTGCTCCAAATGTCCACTTGCAGATACTACACAAAGAGTGTTTCCAAACTGTTCAATCGAAAGAAAGGTTGAACGATCTGAGATGAATGCACCCATGACAAAGAAGTTTGTCAGAATGCTTCTGTCCTTTTTTTTGTGAAGATATTCCGTTTCCAAAATGGGCCTCAATGATCTCCAAATGTCCACTTGGAGATTCTGCTGAAAGAGTGTTTCCAAACTGCTCAATCGAAAGAAACTTTCAAGTCTGTGAGATGAATGCACACATCACAAAGTAGTTTTTCTTTTTTTTAATTATTATTATACTTTAAATTTTAAGGTACATGTGCACAATGTGCAGGTTTGTTACATATGTATCCATGAGCCATGTTGGTTTGCTGCACCCTAGGTATATCTCTAAACTGTCCTTCTCCTCCCCACCCAGCATTCCCAGACATGATTTTCCCTTCCTGTGTCCATGTTTTCTATTGTTTCATCCATGTCCCTACAAAGGACATGAACTCATCGTTTTTTATGGCTGCATAGTATTCCATGGTGTATATGTGCCACATTTTCTTAATCCAGTCTACTGTTGTTGGACATTTGGGTTGGTTCCAAGTCTGCTATTGTGAATAGTGCCGCAATAAACATATGTGTGCATGTGTCTTTATAGCAGCATGATTTATAGTCCTTTGGGTATATACCCAGTAATGGGATGGCTGGGTCAAATGGTATTTCTAGTTCTAGATCCCTGAGGATTCGCCACACTGACTTCCACAATGGTTGAACTAGTTTACAGTCCCACCAACAGTGTAGAAGTGTTCCCATTTCTCCACATCCTCTCCAGCACCTGTTGTTTCCTGACTTTTTAATGATCGCCACTCTAAATGTTGTGAGATGGTATCTCATTGTGGTTTTGATTTGTATTTCTCTGATGGCCAGTGATGATGAGCACTTCTTCATGTGTTTTTTGGCTACATAAATGTCTTCTTTTGAGAAGTGTCTGTTCATGTCCTTTGCCACTTTTTGATGGGGTTGTTTTTATTCTTGTAAATTTGTTTGAGTTCATTTTACATTCTGGATATTAGCCCTTGTCAGATGAGTAGGTTGCGAAAATTTTCTCCCATTTTGTAGGTTGCCTGTTCACTCTGATGGTAGTTTCTTTTGCTGTGCAGAAGCTCTTTAGTTTAATTAGATCCCATTTGTCAATTTTGGCTTTTGTTGCCATTGCTTTTGGTGTTTTAAACATGAAGTCCTTGCCCATGCCTATGTCCTGAATGGTATTGCCTAGGTTTTCTTCTAGGGTTTTTATGGTTTTAGGTCTGACATGTAAGTCTTTAATCCATCTTGAATTAATTTTTGTATAAGGTGTAAGGAAGGGTTCCAGTTTCAGCTTTCTACATATGGCTAGCCAGTTTTCCCAGCACCATTTATTAAATAGGGAATCCGTTTCCCATTGCTTGTTTGTGTCAGGTTTGTCAAATATCAGATAGTTGTAGATATGTGGCATTATATCTGAGGGCTCTGTTCTGATCCATTGATCTATGTCTCTGTTGTGGTACTGGTACCATGCTGTTTTGGTTACTGTAGCCTTGTAGTATAGTTTGAAGTCAGGTAGCATGATGCCTCCAGCTTTGTTCTTTTGGCTTAGGATTGACTTGGCGATGCAGGCTCTTTTTTGGTTCCATATGAACTTTAAAGTAGATTTTTCCAATTCTGTGAAGAAAGTCATTGGTAGCTTGATAGGGATGGTATTGAATCTATAAATTACCTTGGCCAGTGTGGCCATTTTCATGATATTGATTCTTCCAACCCATGAGCATGGAATGCTCTTCCATTTGTTTCTATCCTCTTTTATTTCCTTGAACAGTGGTTTGTAATTCTCATTGAAGAGGTCCTTCACATCCCTTGTAAGTTGGATTCCTAGGTATTTTATTCTCTTTGAAGCAATTGTGAATGGGAGTTCACTCATGATTTGGCTCTCTGTCTGTGATTGGTGTAGAAGAATGCTTTTGATTTTTGTACATTGATTTTGTATCCTGAGACTTTGCTGAAATTTCTAATCAGCTTAACGAGATTTTGAGCAGAGACGATGGGGTTTTCTAGATATACAATCATGTCATCTGCAAACAGGGACAATTTGACTTCCTCTTTTCCTAATTGAATCCCCTTTATTTCCTTCTCCTGCCTGATTGCCCTGGCCAGAATTTCCAACACTATGTTGAATAGCAGTGGTGAGAGAGGGCATCCTTGTCTTGTGCCCGTTTTCAAAGGGAATGCTTACAGTTTTTGCCCATTCAGTATGATATTGGCTGTGGGTTTGTCATAGATAGCTCTTATGATTTTGAGATACGTCCCATCAATACCTAATTTATTGAGAGTTCTTAGCATGAAGGGTTGTTGAATTTTGTCAAAGGCCTTTTCTGCATCTATTGAGATAATCATGTGGTTTTTGTCTTTGGTTCTGTTTATATGCTGGATTACATTTATTGATTTGCCTATGTTAAACCAGCCTTCCATCCGAGGCATGAAACCCACTTGATCATGGTGGATAAGCTTTTTGATGTGCTGCTGGATTCAGTTTGCCAGTTTTTTATTGAGGATTTTTACAACAATGTTCGTCAAGAGTATTGGTCTAAAATTGTCTTTTTTGATTTTGTCTCTGCCCAACTTTGGTATCAGGATGATACTGGTCTCATAAAATGAGTTAGGGAGGGTTCCCTCTTTTTCTATCAATTGGAATAGTTTCAGAAGGAATGGTACCAGTTCCTCCTTGTACCTCTGGTAGAATTCGGCTGGGAATCCATCTGGTCCTGGACTGTTTTTGTTGGTAAGCTATTGATTATTGCCACAAATTCAGAGCCTGTTATTGGTCTATTCAGAGATTCAACTTCTTCCTGGTTTAGTGTTGGGAGGGTGTATGTGTTGAAGAATATATCCATTTCTTCTAGATTTTCTAGTTTATTTCTGTAGAGGTGTTTGTAGTATTCTCTAATGATAGTTTGTATTTTTGTGGGATTGGTGGTGATATCCCCTTTATCATTTTTTTTATTATACTTTAGGTTTTAGGGTACATGTACACAATGTGCAGGTTTGTTACATATGTATCCATGTGCCATGTTGATTTCCTGCACCCATTAACTCGTCATTTAGCATTAGGTATATCTCCTAATGTTGTCCCTCCCCCCTCCCCCCACCCCACAGCAGTCCCCGGAGCATGATGTTCCCCTTCCTGTGTCCATGTGTTCTCATCATTCAATTCCCACCTATGAGTGAGAACATGCGGTGTTTGGTTTTTTGTCCTTGCAGTAGTTTACTGAGAATGATGTTTTCCAGTTTCATCCATGTCCCTACAAAGGACATGAACTCATCATTTTTTATGGCTGCATAGTATTCCATGGTGTATATGTGCCACATTTTCTTCATCCAGTCTATTGTTGTTGGACATTTGGGTTGGTTCCTACTCTTTGCTATTGTGAATAGTGCCACAATAAACATACGTGTGCATGTGTCTTTATAGCAGCATGATTTATAGTCCTTTGGGTATATACCCAGTAATGGGATGGCTGGGTCAAATGGTATTTCTAGTTCAAGATCCCTGAGGAACCGCCACACTGACTTCCACAATGGTTGAACTAGTTTACAGTCCCACCAACAGTGTAAAAGTGTTCCTATTTCTCCACATCCTCTCCAGCACCTGTTGTTTCCTGATTTTTTAATGATGGCCATTCTAACTGGTGTGAGATGGTATCTCACTGTGGTTTTGATTTGCATTTCTCTGATGGCCAGTGATGATGAGCTTTTTTTCATGTGTTTTTTGGCTGCATAAATGTCTTCTTTTGAGAAGTGTCAGTACATGTCCTTTGCCCACTTTTTGATGGGGTTGTTTGTTTTTTTCTTGTAAATTTGTTTGAGTTCATGGTAGATTCTGGATATTAGCCCTTTGTCAGATGAGTAGGCTGCAAAAATTTTCTCCCATTCTGTAGGTTGCCTGTTCACTTTGATGGTAGTTTCTTTTGCTGTGCAGAAGCTCTCCCCTTTATCATATTTTATTGCACCTATTTGGTTCTTCTCTCTTTTCTTCTTCATTAGAGTTGCTAGCAGTCTATCAATTTTGTTGATCCTTTCAAAAAACGAGATCCTGGATTCATTAATTTTTTGAAGGGTTTTTTGTGTCTCTGTTTCCTTCGGTTCTGCTCTGATTTTAGTTATTTCTTGCCTTCTGCTAGCTTTTGAATGTCTTTGCTCTTGCTTTTCTTGTTCCTTTAATTGTGATGTTAGGTGTCAATTTTGGATCTTTCCTGCTTTCTCTTGTGGGCAGTTAGTGCTATAAATTTCCCTCTACACACTGCTTTGAACGTGTCCCAGAGATTCTGGTATGTTGTGTCTTTGTTCTCATTGGTTTCAAAGAACATCTTTATTTCTGCCTTCATTTCATTATGTACCCAGTAGTCATTCAGGAGCAGGTTGTTCAGTTTCCATATAGTTGAGCGGTTTTGGGTGAGTTTCTTGATCCTGAGTCCTAGTTTGATTGCACTGTGGTCTGAGAGACAGTTTGTTATAATTTCTGTTCTTTTACATTTGCTGAAGAGAGCTTTACTTCCATCTATGGTCAATTTTGGAATAGGTCGTCTGTGGTGCTGAAAAAAATGTATATTCTGTTGATTTGGGGTGGAGAGTTCTGTAGATGTCTATTAGGTCTGCTTGGTGCAGAGCTGAGTTGCATTCCTGAGTATCCGTCTTAACTTTCTGTCTCGTTGATCTCTCTAATGTTGACAGTGGGGTGTTAAAATCTCCCATCATGATTGTGTGGAAGTTTAAGTCTCTTTGTAGGTCACTCAGGACTTGCTTTATGAATCTG
>NW_026652287.1:55604539-55767838 GCF_009828535.3 Hylobates moloch | reverse complement strand
ATTTCTCCACATCCTCTCCAGCACCTGTTGTTTCCTGACTTTTTAATGATCGCCACTCTAAATGTTGTGAGATGGTATCTCATTGTGGTTTTGATTTGTATTTCTCTGATGGCCAGTGATGATGAGCACTTCTTCATGTGTTTTTTGGCTACATAAATGTCTTCTTTTGAGAAGTGTCTGTTCATGTCCTTTGCCACTTTTTGATGGGGTTGTTTTTATTCTTGTAAATTTGTTTGAGTTCATTTTACATTCTGGATATTAGCCCTTGTCAGATGAGTAGGTTGCGAAAATTTTCTCCCATTTTGTAGGTTGCCTGTTCACTCTGATGATAGTTTCTTTAGCTGTGCAGAAGCTCTTTAGTTTAATTAGATCCCATTTGTCAATTTTGGCTTTTGTTGCCATTGCTTTTGGTGTTTTAAACATGAAGTCCTTGCCCATGCCTATGTCTTGAATGGTATTGCCTAGGTTTTCTTCTAGGGTTTTTATGGTTTTAGGTCTGACATGTAAGTCTTTAATCCATCTTGAATTAATTTTTGTATAAGGTGTAAGGAAGGGTTCCAGTTTCAGCTTTCTACATATGGCTAGCCAGTTTTCCCAGCACCATTTATTAAATAGGGAATCCGTTTCCCATTGCTTGTTTGTGTCAGGTTTGTCAAATATCAGATAGTTGTAGATATGTGGCATTATATCTGAGGGCTCTGTTCTGATCCATTGATCTATGTCTCTGTTGTGGTACTGGTACCATGCTGTTTTGGTTACTGTAGCCTTGTAGTATAGTTTGAAGTCAGGTAGCATGATGCCTCCAGCTTTGTTCTTTTGGCTTAGGATTGACTTGGCGATGCAGGCTCTTTTTTGGTTCCATATGAACTTTAAAGTAGATTTTTCCAATTCTGTGAAGAAAGTCATTGGTAGCTTGATAGGGATGGTATTGAATCTATAAATTACCTTGGCCAGTGTGGCCATTTTCATGATATTGATTCTTCCAACCCATGAGCATGGAATGCTCTTCCATTTGTTTCTATCCTCTTTTATTTCCTTGAACAGTGGTTTGTAATTCTCATTGAAGAGGTCCTTCACATCCCTTGTAAGTTGGATTCCTAGGTATTTTATTCTCTTTGAAGCAATTGTGAATGGGAGTTCACTCATGATTTGGCTCTCTGTCTGTGATTGGTGTAGAAGAATGCTTTTGATTTTTGTACATTGATTTTGTATCCTGAGACTTTGCTGAAATTTCTAATCAGCTTAACGAGATTTTGAGCAGAGACGATGGGGTTTTCTAGATATACAATCATGTCATCTGCAAACAGGGACAATTTGACTTCCTCTTTTCCTAATTGAATCCCCTTTATTTCCTTCTCCTGCCTGATTGCCCTGGCCAGAATTTCCAACACTATGTTGAATAGCAGTGGTGAGAGAGGGCATCCTTGTCTTGTGCCCGTTTTCAAAGGGAATGCTTACAGTTTTTGCCCATTCAGTATGATATTGGCTGTGGGTTTGTCATAGATAGCTCTTATGATTTTGAGATACGTCCCATCAATACCTAATTTATTGAGAGTTCTTAGCATGAAGGGTTGTTGAATTTTGTCAAAGGCCTTTTCTGCATCTATTGAGATAATCATGTGGTTTTGTCTTTGGTTCTGTTTATATGCTGGATTACATTTATTGATTTGCCTATGTTAAACCAGCCTTCCATCCGAGGCATGAAACCCACTTGATCATGGTGGATAAGCTTTTTGATGTGCTGCTGGATTCAGTTTGCCAGTTTTTTATTGAGGATTTTTACAACAATGTTCGTCAAGAATATTGGTCTAAAATTGTCTTTTTTGATTTTGTCTCTGCCCAACTTTGGTATCAGGATGATACTGGTCTCATAAAATGAGTTAGGGAGGGTTCCCTCTTTTTCTATCAATTGGAATAGTTTCAGAAGGAATGGTACCAGTTCCTCCTTGTACCTCTGGTAGAATTCGGCTGGGAATCCATCTGGTCCTGGACTGTTTTTGTTGGTAAGCTATTGATTATTGCCACAAATTCAGAGCCTGTTATTGGTCTATTCAGAGATTCAACTTCTTCCTGGTTTAGTGTTGGGAGGGTGTATGTGTTGAAGAATATATCCATTTCTTCTAGATTTTCTAGTTTATTTCTGTAGAGGTGTTTGTAGTATTCTCTAATGATAGTTTGTATTTTTGTGGGATTGGTGGTGATATCCCCTTTATCATTTTTTTTATTATACTTTAGGTTTTAGGGTACATGTACACAATGTGCAGGTTTGTTACATATGTATCCATGTGCCATGTTGATTTCCTGCACCCATTAACTCGTCATTTAGCATTAGGTATATCTCCTAATGTTGTCCCTCCCCCCTCCCCCCACCCCACAGCAGTCCCCGGAGCATGATGTTCCCCTTCCTGTGTCCATGTGTTCTCATCATTCAATTCCCACCTATGAGTGAGAACATGCGGTGTTTGGTTTTTTGTCCTTGCAGTAGTTTACTGAGAATGATGTTTTCCAGTTTCATCCATGTCCCTACAAAGGACATGAACTCATCATTTTTTATGGCTGCATAGTATTCCATGGTGTATATGTGCCACATTTTCTTCATCCAGTCTATTGTTGTTGGACATTTGGGTTGGTTCCTACTCTTTGCTATTGTGAATAGTGCCACAATAAACATACGTGTGCATGTGTCTTTATAGCAGCATGATTTATAGTCCTTTGGGTATATACCCAGTAATGGGATGGCTGAGTCAAATGGTATTTCTAGTTCTAGATCCCTGAGGAATCGCCACACTGACTTCCACAATGGTTGAACTAGTTTACAGTCCCACCAACAGTGTAAAAGTGTTCCTATTTCTCCACATCCTCTCCAGCACCTGTTGTTTCCTGATTTTTTAATGATGGCCATTCTAACTGGTGTGAGATGGTATCTCACTGTGGTTTTGATTTGCATTTCTCTGATGGCCAGTGATGATGAGCTTTTTTTCATGTGTTTTTTGGCTGCATAAATGTCTTCTTTTGAGAAGTGTCAGTACATGTCCTTTGCCCACTTTTTGATGGGGTGGTTTGTTTTTTTCTTGTAAATTTGTTTGAGTTCATGGTAGATTCTGGATATTAGCCCTTTGTCAGATGAGTAGGCTGCAAAAATTTTCTCCCATTCTGTAGGTTGCCTGTTCACTTTGATGGTAGTTTCTTTTGCTGTGCAGAAGCTCTCCCCTTTATCATATTTTATTGCACCTATTTGGTTCTTCTCTCTTTTCTTCTTCATTAGAGTTGCTAGCAGTCTATCAATTTTGTTGATCCTTTCAAAAAACGAGATCCTGGATTCATTAATTTTTTGAAGGGTTTTTTGTGTCTCTGTTTCCTTCGGTTCTGCTCTGATTTTAGTTATTTCTTGCCTTCTGCTAGCTTTTGAATGTCTTTGCTCTTGCTTTTCTTGTTCCTTTAATTGTGATGTTAGGTGTCAATTTTGGATCTTTCCTGCTTTCTCTTGTGGGCAGTTAGTGCTATAAATTTCCCTCTACACACTGCTTTGAACGTGTCCCAGAGATTCTGGTATGTTGTGTCTTTGTTCTCATTGGTTTCAAAGAACATCTTTATTTCTGCCTTCATTTCATTATGTACCCAGTAGTCATTCAGGAGCAGGTTGTTCAGTTTCCATATAGTTGAGCGGTTTTGGGTGAGTTTCTTGATCCTGAGTCCTAGTTTGATTGCACTGTGGTCTGAGAGACAGTTTGTTATAATTTCTGTTCTTTTACATTTGCTGAAGAGAGCTTTACTTCCATCTATGGTCAATTTTGGAATAGGTCGTCTGTGGTGCTGAAAAAAATGTATATTCTGTTGATTTGGGGTGGAGAGTTCTGTAGATGTCTATTAGGTCTGCTTGGTGCAGAGCTGAGTTGCATTCCTGAGTATCCGTCTTAACTTTCTGTCTCGTTGATCTCTCTAATGTTGACAGTGGGGTGTTAAAATCTCCCATCATGATTGTGTGGAAGTTTAAGTCTCTTTGTAGGTCACTCAGGACTTGCTTTATGAATCTGCGTGCTCCTGTGTTGGGTGCATATATATTTAGGATAGTTAGCTCTTCTTGTTGAATTGATCCCTTTACCATTATGTAATGGCCTTCTTTGTCTCTTTTGATCTTTGTTGGTTTAAAGTCTATTTTATCAGAGACCAGGATTGCAACCCCTGCCTTTTTTGTTTTCCATTTGCTTGGTAGATCTTCCCCCATCCCTTTATTTTGAGTCTATATGTGTCTCTGCACGTGAGATGGGTTTCCTGAATACAGCACACTGATGGGACTTGACTCCTTATCCAATTTGCCAGTCTGTGTCTTTTAATTGGAGAATTTAGCCCACTTACATTTAAAGTTAATATGGTTATGTGTGAATTTGATTCTGTCATTATGGTGTTAGTTGGTTATGTTGCTCGTTAGTTGATGCAGTTTCTTCCTAGCCTCGATGGTCTTTACAATTTGACATGTTTTTGCAGTGGCTGGTACTGGTTGTTCCTTTCCATGTTTAGTGCTTCCTCCAGGAGCTCTTTTAGGGCAGGCCTGGTGGTGACAAAATCACTCAGCATTTGCTTGTTGGTAAAGTATTTTATTTCTCCTTCACTTATGAAGCTTAGTTTGGCTGGATATGAAATTCTGGGTTGAAAATTCTTTTCTTTAAGAATGTTGAATATCAGCCCCCATTCTCTTCTGGCTTGTAGAATTTCTGCCGAGAGATCAGCTGTTAGTCTGATGGGCTTCCCTTTGTGGGTAACCCGACCTTTCTCTCTGGCCGCCCTTAACATTTTTTCCTTCATTACAACTTTGGTGAATCTGACAATTATGTGTCTTGGAGTTGCTCTTCTCAAGGAGTATCTTTGTGGCGTTCTCTGTATTCCCTGAACCTGAATGTTGGCCTGCCTTGCTAGATTGGGGAAGTTCTCTGGATAATATCTTGCAGAGTGTTTTCCAACTTGGTTCCATTCTCCCCATCACTTTCAGATACACCAATCAGACATAGGTTCGGTCTTTTCACATAGTTCCATATTTCTTGGAGGCTTTGTTCATTTCTTTTTATTCTTTTCTCTCTAAACTTCTCTTCTCACTTCATTTCATTCATTTCATCTTCCATCGCTGATACCCTTTCTTCCATTTAATTGCATTGGCTACCGAGGCTTCTACAATCCTCACGTAGTTCTCGAAACTTGGCTTTCAGCTCCATCAGCTCCTTTAACCCCTTCTTTGCATTGGTTATCTTAGTTAAACATTCTTCTGGGTTTTTTTTCAAAGTTTTTAACTTCTTTGACATTGGTTTGAATTTCCTCCTGTAGCTTGGAGTAGCTTGATCATCTGAAGCCTTCTTCTCTCAACTCATCAAAGTCATTCTCCATCCAGCCTTGTTCCATTACTGGTGAGGAACTGCATTCCTTTGGTGGAGATAGAGGTGCCCTGCTTTTTAGAATTTCCAGTTTTTCTGCTCTTTTTTCCCCCCATCTTTGTGGTTTTATCTACTTTTGGTCTTTGATGATGGTGATGTGTCTGTCCCTACTGGGGGGTGCTTCCCAGTTAGGCTGCTCAGGGGGACAGGAACCCACTTTAGGAGGCAGTCTGCCCGTTCTCAGATCTCCAACTGCGTGCTGGGAGAACCACTACTCTCGTCAAAGCTGTCAGACAGGGACATTTAAGACTGCAGAGGTTCCTGCTGTCTTTTTGTTTGTCTGTGCCCTACCTTCACAGGTGGAGGCCAGTTCTAGCTTCGTGGCTGCTTTGTTTACCTAAGCAAGCCTGGGCAATGGTGGGCGCCCCTTGCCCAGCCTTGCTGCCACCTTGCAGTTTGATCTCAGACTGCTGTGCTAGCAATCAGAGAGACTCCATGGGCATAAGACCCTCTGAGCCAGGTGCGGGACACAATCTCCTGGTGTGTTGTTTTCCAAGCCTGTTGGAAAAGCACAGTATTAGGGTGGGAGTGACCAGTTTTTCCAGGTGCCATCTGTTACCCTTTTCTTTGATTAGGAAAGGGAACTTCCTGACCCCTTGCACTTCCTGAGTGAGGCAATGCCTCACCCTGCTTTGGCTTGCACACGAGGCACCACACCGACTGTCCTGCACCCACTGTTTGGCACTCCCTACTGAGATGAACGCCGTACCTCAGATGGAAATGCAGAAATCACCTGTCTTCTGCATTGCTCATGCTGGGAGCAGTAGATCAGAGCTGTTCCTATTCAGCCATCTTGGCTCCACTCTCTCATATTGGTAGTGAAGTGACCAAGTTCAATCACAGACACCTCCACTCCAAAGTGGGAGAGTTCCCTCCTGCATGGCAGACACACAGAAGGGCAAGGACTTTTGAGGTCCTGGGAGGCAAAACACTAAAAACCCAAAGTAGTTTTTCAGAATGCCTCTGTGTAATTTTTAAGTGAAGATATTCCCTTTCACATAACAGGCCTCATAGCCCTCCAAATGTCCACTTGCAGATTCTACAGAGAGAGTATTTCCAAAATGCTCAATCTGAAGGAAGGTACAACTCTGTGAGATTAATGCACCCATCACAACCAAGTTTATCAGAATGCTTCTGTCTACTTTTTACGTGAAAGTATTCCCTTTTCCATAATGGGCCTCAAACTGCACCAAATGTCCACTTGCAGATTCTACAGAAAAACAGTTTCCAAACTGCTCACTTGAAGGAAAGGTTAAACTCTGTGAGATGAATGCCCCCATAACAAAGTAGTTTTTCAGAATGCTTCTGTCAAGTTTTTATTTGAAGATATTCGCTTTTCCACAATGGGCTTCAAAGGGCTCCAATTGTCCACTTGCAGACTCTACAGAAAGGATGTTTACCAACTGCAAAATCAAAAGAAAGTTTCAAATCTGTGAGATGGATGCACCCATTAAAAGGATTTTGTCAGAATGCTTCTGTCTAATTTTTATGTGAAGATATTCTCTTTTCCACAATGGGCCTCAAAGCGCTCCAAATGTCCACTTGCAGATTCTACAAAAAGAGTGTTTCCAAATTGCTCAATTGAAAGAAAGGTTCAACTGTGTGAGACGAATGCACCCATCACAAAGGAGTTTGTGAGAAAGATACTGCCTAGTTTTCATGTGAAGATATTCCCTTTTCCACATGGGCCTCAAAGTGCTACCAATCTCTAAATGCAGATTCTTCAGAAAGAGTGTTTCCAAACTGCTCCATGCAAACAAAGATTCAACACTGTGAGATTAATGCACCCAACACAAAGAAGTTTGTCACACTGCTTCTCTCTAGTTTTTATGTGAAGATATTCCCTCTTCCACAATGGTCCTGAAAGCACTTCAAATGTCCACTTGCAGATTCTACAGAAAGACTATTTCCAAACTGCTCAATAGAAAGAAAGTTTCAACTCTATGAGATGAATTCAGCCATTGCAGTGAAGTTTGTCAGATGCTTCTCTCCAGTTTTTATGAGAAGATATTCTCTTTTCCACAGTGGGCCTCAAAGTGCTTCAAATATCCACTTCCAGATTCTAAAAAAAGAGTGTTTCCAAAGTTCTCAACCAAAAGAAAGATTCAGGTCTTTGAGATCAATGCATCCATCACAAAGAAGTTTGTCAGAATGCTTCTGTCTGGCTTTTATGTGAAGATATTCCTTTTACCACCATGGACCTCAAAGCACTCAAAATGTCCACATGCATATTCTATAGAAAGAGTGTTTCCAAACTGCTCAATTGAAAGAAAGGTTCAACTCTGGGAGATGAATGGACCCATTATCAAGAAGTTTGGCGGTATGCTTCTGTCTAGTTTTTATGTGAAGATATTCCCTTTTCCAGAATAGGTCTCAGAGAGCTCCAAATGTCCTCTTGCAGATTCTACAGAAAGTGTGTTTCCAAACTGCTCAATCGAAAGAAACATACAACTCTGTGAGATGAATGCACCCATCACAAAGAAGTTTGTCAGAATGCTTCTGTCTGCTTTATATGTGAAGATATTCCCTTTTACACAATAGGCCTGAAAGCCCTCCAAATGTCCACTTGCAGATTGTACAGAACGAGTGTGTCCAAACTGCTCAATTGGAAGGAAGATTCAACTCTGTGAGATGAATGCACCCATCACAAAGACGTTTGTCAGAATACTTCTGTCTAGTTTTCATGTGAAGATATTCCATTTTTCTCAAAGGAACTCAAAGTGCTCCAAATGTCCGCTTGCAGATTCTACAGAAAGAGTGTATCCAAATTGCTCAATCAAAAGAAAGGTTCAACTCTGTGAGATGAAAGCACCCATCACAAAGCAGTTTGTCAGAATGCTTCTGTCCAGTTTTTATGTGAAGATATTCCATTTTCCACAATGGGCCTCAAAGTGCTAAAAATGTCCACTTGCAGATACTACAGAAAAAGTGTTTCCAAACTGCTCAATTGAAAGAAGATTTTAACTCTGCGAGATGAATGAACCAATCACAAGGCAATTTGTCAGAATTCTTCTGTCTATGTTTATGTGATGATATTCCCTTTTCCACAATGGACCCCAACGTGTTCAAAATGTCCACTTGCAGATTCTACAGAAAGAGTGTTTCCAAACTGCTGAATTGAAAGAAAGGTTCAAATCTGAGAGATAAATGCACTCATCACAAAAATGTTTGTCAGAGTGCTTCTGTCTAGTATTTACGTGAGGCTATTCTGTTTTCCACAATGGGCCCAAAAGCACTCAAAATGTCCACTTATAGAATCTACAGAAAGAGTGTTTCCAAAGTGCTCAATCAGAAGAAACCTTCAACTCTGTGAGATGAATGCACCCATCACATAGAACTTTGTTTGAATGCTTCTGTCTAGTTTTTATGTGAAGATATTCCCTTTTCCACAATGGGTCTCAAAGCGCTCAAAAAGTCCACTTGCAGATACTACAGAAAGAGTGTCCCAAACTGCTCAATGAAAAGGAAGTTTCAACTCAGTGAGATGAATGCACCCATCATAAGGAAGTTTGTCAGAATGCGTCTGTCTAGTTTTTATGTGAAGATATTCCCTTTTCCACAATGGGCCTTATTCCCTTTTCCACAATGGGCCTCAAAGCACTCCAAATGTCCACTTACAGATTCTACAGAAAGAAGGTTTCCAATGTGCTCAATTGAAAGCAAGGTTCAACTCTGTGAGATGAATGCACCCATTATAAAGAAGTTTGTGAGAATGTTACTGTCTAGTTTTTATGTGAAGATATTCCCTTTTCCACAATGGGCTTCAAAGCGCTCCAAATGTCGACTTGAAGATTCTACAGAAAGCATGTTTGAAAACTGCTCAATTGAAAGAAACGTTCAGCACTGTAAGATGAACGCACCAATCACAAAGAAATTTGTCAGAATGCTTTTGTCTAGTTTTTATGTGAAGATATTCCCTTTTACACAATAGGCAATATAGCCCTCCAAATTTCCACTTGCAGATTCTACAGAAAAAGTGTTTCCAAACTGTTCATGTGGAAGAAAGGTTCAACTCTGTGAGATGAATGCTCCCATCACAAATAAGTTTGTCAGAATGGTCCTGTCTTATTTTTATGTGAAGATATTCCATTTTCCACAATAGACCTCAAAGCGCTGCAAATGTACACTTAAAGAGTCTCCAGAAAGAGTGTTTCCAAACTGCTCAATCAAAAGAAACCTTCAACTCTGTGAGATGAATGCACCCATCACAAAGAAGTTGGTCAGAATGCTTCTCTCTAGTTTTTATGTGAAGATATACCCTTTTCCACAATGGGCGTCAAAGAACTCCAAATACCCACTTGCAGATTCTACAGAAAGAGTGTTTCCAAACTGTTCAATTGAAGCAAAGGTTAAACTCTCTGAGATGAATGAACCCATCACAAAGAAGTTTGTCAGAATGCTTCTATCTGGTTTTTATGTGAACATATTCCCTTTTCCACAATGGGCCTCAAAGCGCTCCACATGTGCACTTGCAGATTCTGCAGAAAGAGTGTTTCCAAAGTGCTCAATAGAAAGAAAGGTTCAACCTGTGAGATGAATGCACCCATTGCAAAGAAGTTTGTCAGAATTCTTCTGTCTAGTTTTTCATGTGAAGATATTCCCTTTTCCTCAATGGGCCTCAAAGCCCTCCAAATGTCCACTTGAATATTCTACAAAAAGAGGGTTTCCAAACTGCTCAATTGATAGAAAGGTTCAGGTCTTTGAGATAAATGCACTCATCACGTAGAAGTTTGTCAGAATGTTTCTATCTTGTTTTTATGTGAAGATATTCCCTTTTCCACAATGGGCCTCAAAGCGCTCCAAATGTACACTTGAAGATTCTACAGAAAGCGTCTTTGCAAACTGCTCAATCGAAAGAAACTTTGAACACTGTAAGATGAATGCATCCATCACAAAGAAGTTTGTCACAATGCTTCTGTCTAGTTTTTTTGTGAAGATATTACCTTTTCCACTAAGGGCTTCAAACTACTCCAAATGTCCACTTGCAGATTCTACAGAAAGAGTGTTTCCAAACTGTTCAATGTATAGAAAGTTTCAAATCTGTGAGATGAATGCACCCATCACAAAGGAGTTTGTCAGAATGCTTCTGTCTAGTTTTTATTTGAAAATATTCCCTTTTCAACAATTGGCCTCTAAGTGCTCAAAATATCTGCTTGCTGATTCTACAGAAAGAGTGTCTCCAAATTGCTCAATTGAAAGAAAGGTTCAACTCTGTGAGACGAATGTACCCACCACAAAAAGCCGTGGCGGTGTGGGCAAAAAGCCGCGGCGGCAGGGGACAAAAAGCCACGGTGTTAAAAAGCTGCGGTGGCCAGAGCAAAAAGCCGCAGGCACGGGGGCAAAAAGCCATGGCAGTGGGGGCAAAAAGCCGCAAAAAGCCGTGGCGGCGGGGTAAAAAGCCACGGAAGTGGGGGCAAAAACCCGCAAAAAGCCGCAGCGGTGGGGGTTAAAAAACCGCAAAAAGCCACGGCGGTGGGGGCAAACACCATGGCGATGGGGTTAAAAAGCAGCAGCACAAAATGAAATATTTCCTTAAAAAAGAAAAAAGCACAGTAATTAAAAAGGGAAATATAGTTAATATTTTTTCTCTCCATTAAGCATGCAATTAACTGAGTAAAAAATCAAGCTGCAATATGTAAACTACATTTTCTAAAACAATAAAGAAAATAAGAAATGAAAAGGGATTTGGGAAAAAAATCCAAAGGTACAGTCAAATACACAAAAAAAGCTTAGTTTCATTAATCATTATGAAAATGCAAATTGTAACTGAAATAAGATAAAACTACAATTCAAAGAGAAAGCCTAAAATTTCAACCCCCAAAAAATTCTGGCTTTTGGAGAGCTGGGATGGAATAAGGCTCCTAACCTTACAACAATGAAAGAACCAAACTAACTTCAAAGTCATGACTTTATTTTTTTATTTTTTCATGTTATTTTATTATTATTATTATTATACTTTATGTTTTAGGGTACATGTGCACAATGTGCAGGTTTGTTACATATGTATCCATGTGCCATGTTGGTGTGCTGCACCCATTAACTCATCGTTTAGCATTAGGTATATCTCCTAATGCTGTCCCTACCCCCTCCTCCCACCCCACAACAGTCCCCAGAGCGTGATGTTCCCCTTCCTGGGTCCATGTGTTCTCATTGTTCAATTCCCACCTATGAGTGAGAACATGTGGTGTTTGGTTTTTTGTCCTTGCGATACTTTACTGAGAATGATGGTTTCCAGTTTCATCTATGTCCCTACAAAGGACATGAACTCATCATTTTTTATGGCTGCATAGTATTCCATGGTGTATATGTGCCACATTTTCCTAATCCAGTCTATCGTTGTTGGACATTTAGGTTGGTTCCAAGTCTTTGCTATTGTGAATAGTGCCACAATAAACATATGTGTGCATGTGTCTTTATAGCAGCATGATGTATAGTCCTTTGCGTATATACCCAGTAATGGAATGGCTGGGTCAAATGGTATTTCTAGTTCTAGATCCCGGAGGAATCGCCACACTGACTTCCACAATGGTTGAACTAGTTTACAGTCCCACCAACAGTGTAAAAGTGTTCCTATTTCTCCACATCCTCTCCAGCACCTGTTGTTTCCTGACTTTTTAATGATGGCCATTCTAACTGGTGTGAGATGGTATGTCATTGTGGTTTTGATTTGCATTTCTCTGACGGCCAGTGATGATGAGCATTGTTTCATGTGTTTTTTGCCTGCATAAATGTCTTCTTTTGAGAAGTGTCTGTACATGTCCTTTGCCCACTTTTTGATGGGGTTGTTTGTTTTTTTCTTGTAAATTTGTGTGAGTTCATTGTAGATTCTGGATATTAGCCCTTTGTCAGATGAGTATGTTGCAAAAATTTTCTCCCAAATTGTAGGTTGCCTGTTCACTCTGATGGTAGTTTCTTTTGCTGTTCAGAAGCTCTTTAGTTTAAATGGATCCCATTTGTCAATTTTGGCTTTTGTTGCCATTGCTTTTGGTGTTTCAGACATGAAGTCCTTGACCACGCCTATGTCCTGAATGATATTGCCTAGGTTTTCTTCTAGGGTTTTTATGGTTTTAGGTCTAATATATAAGTCTTTAATCCATCTTGAATTAATTTTTGTATAAGGTGTAAGGAAGGGATCCAGTTGCAGCTTTCTACATATGGCTAGCCAGTTTTCCCAGCACCATTTATTAAATAGGGAATCCTTTTCCCATTGCTTGTTTTTGTCAGGTTTGTCAAATATCAGATAGTTGTAGATATGCGGCATTATTTCTGAGGGCTCTGTTCTGTTCCATTGATCTATGTCTCTGTTGTGGTACTGGTGCCATGCTGTTTTGGTTACTGTAGCCTTGTAGTATAGTTTGAAGTCAGGTAGCGTGATGCCTCCAGCTTTGTTCTTTTGGCTTAGGATTGACTTGGTGATGCAGGCTCTTTTTTGGTTCCATATGAACTTTAAAGTAGTTTTTCCCAATTCTGTGAAGAAAGTCATTGGTAGCTTGATGGGGATGGCATTGAATCTATAAATTACCTTGGGCGGTATGGCCATTTTCACGATATTGATTCTTCCAACCCATGAGCATGGAATGTTCTTCCATTTGTTTGTTTCCTCTTTTATTTCATGATTATCTCAATAGATGCAGAAAAGACCTTTGACAAAATTCAACAATGCTTCATGCTAAAAACCCTCAATAAATTAGGGATTGATGGGACATATCTCAAAATAATAAGAGCTATCTATGACAAACCCACAGCCAATATCATACTGAATGGGCAAAAACTGGAAGCATTCCCTTTGAAAACTGGCACAAAACAGGGATACCATCTCTCACCACTCCTATTCAACATAGTGCTGGAAGTTCTGGCCAGGGCAATCAGGCAGGAGAAGAAGAGAGGAAGTCAAATTGTCCCTGTTTGCAGATGATATGATTGTATGTCTAGAAAACCCCATTGTCTCAGCCCAAAATCTCCTTAAGCTGATAAGCAACTTCAGCAGTCTCAGGATACAAAATCAATGTAAAAAATCACAAGCATTCTTGTACACCAATCACAGACAAACAGAGAGCCAAATCATGAGTGAAATCCCATTCACAATTGCTTCAAAGAGAATAAAATACCTAGGAATCCAACTTACAAGAGATGTGAAGGACCTCTTCAAGGAGAACTACAAACCACTGCCTAATGAAATAAAAGAGGATACAAACAAATGACCTTATTTTTATAGCAACCAGTTTGCCAAGATCTGAGTCAAAATGTGAGGGAAAACAAGCACCCGCAAGGAGAAAGAGGACAGATGCACTTACACAGGAGAGATGCAAATAGACAGCACTATGACAAGTAAAGCTGGAATAATCAATAAATTCCTAAAGACAAAGTGGGGCTGGTAAGATTGGGAGACTGCTGACAGCTGCAGAAGTTGGGAAAGATCCATCACCTTGAAAACTTTTTCCCCACAAACCCACTGTGATCTCTCAAGCAATTGGTAAGGAATCCAAGACAGTCTGTATATGATACAGATCAGGGAGAGCAGAACACTTGGGAGGTGACCAGGTCTTGGGGGCCAAGCCCTTATGAATAGAATTAGTGCCTTCATAAAAGAAGCTCAATGGAGTTCTTGTGTGCCTTCCACTATGTGGGAACATAGAAAGAAGGCACCATCTATGAACCGTGAGATGGGCTGTCATCAACACTGAATTTGTGAGCATCTTGACCTGAGATCTTACAGCCTCAAGAAGTGTGAAAAAAAATCTGTCGTTTTTTAGTCACCCAGTTTATGTTATTTTGTTGTAAGAGTCCAAATAGACCAAGATATTCCACTTAATATGTAGGGTAAGGCAACAAAAACTGCCACACTTAGAATACTCCTGATGCTGGGAGTATGCAAACAGGAAAAACAAAGCAAAACTTCTCTTGAAGGTGAAGGAGGAATATCACTGAGCTCAGCAACACAGCCAGGAAAAGAACAGAAGTGTGAGAAGGCTACATTCCTGAGACTCTGAGGAAAAGTACCTGCATAAGACTGAGATGAAATTACCCACCCTAGTTATAATTGAAATCACAAAAACAAAAGAGGGAAAAATAATGGAGCAAAAGAAATATTTTTCAAAATAACTACCAAAAATATTCTAAAAGAAGTGACAGAAAATCGAACTTCAGATATAGGAAACTCAGAGAATGTCAAATAGAACAAAAATAAACAGGAATTACATCTTGAAAAATCTTTAAAAAATCAACTCTAAATTTTATATCTTGCTCCAAATATATAGAGATATAAATAGGTTATAATCAAGATATGGAGAAAGCCATATCATGGAAACACTAAAATAAAGCTGTGGAAAGACTACATTGATATTAGACACAACAGAGTTCAGAACAAGAAATAGTATCAGAGATGAGAGATAATAAATAATATAATAATCAATTCTCAAGAGGATGTAAACATCCTACTAATTAGGGTATGCAGCTAACAACAGAACCTCCAAATACATGAGGTAAAACATGAAAGAAATCAAAGATGAACTAGAAAAATCCAAAGTTATACTTGCAGACTTCAGCACTTTTGTCTTAGTAATGGACAGACTAGGCACAAACTGAGTAATCATATGGAAGATAAGAACAACAATATCACCAACAAGACATCCAATCTTCAATGGCAGATACTCTTTCCTTTCAAGTGAAAAAAAAATCACAGTATGGCCTATTCTCTAACAAACCCAGAATTTCCAGTATTTGCAGTCTTCCTTCCTTCTTTCCATCTTCCTTTCTCTTCTCTTCCCTTCCCTTGCCTTCTTCCTTCCTTCTTTTCCTCTTTCTTTTCTTTTTTCTTTTCTTTCTTTTTTCTCCTTCCTTCTTTCTTTCCTCTTATTCTTCCTTCCGTCCTCCCTCCCTTCCTTTCTCCCTCCCTTCTTTTCTTCCTTCTTTTCTCTTATTCTTTCTTTCTCACTTTCTTGCTTTCTTTCTTTTTTCTCCATTCCTCCCTCCCTCCTATTCTTCCTTCCTCTCTCCCTTCCTTTCCTCCTTTTTCCTTCCCTCCTTCCTTCCTTAATTCCTTCCTTCTCCTCTTTATTTTCTTTGTTTCTTTGCCTTCCTCCCTTTTAACATTCTCTCTTCCTCCTTTCCCTCTTCCTTTCCTGCTTCCTTCCTTTCTTTCTTTCTTCCTCTCTCTCCCTCTTTCTTTCTTTCTTTCTCTTTCTTTCTGTGTTATTAGTTCCTTTTTTCTCCCTTCCTGCCTTTCTCCCTTCCTCCCTCCCTCCCATCCTTCCTTCTCTCATTTCCTCCTTCTTTTCTTTCTTCTTTCTTTCTTTCTTTCTTTCCTTCCTTCTTTTTTCTTTCTTTTCTTTTCTTTCTTTCTTTTTACTACAATTCATATTATTTTAAAAAATTGAGAGGGAGGCAGAAAAATAAAGAACACTTTCATCTGCAGGTAAATAGATTATGTCTGCTGTAGACAAAACAATGGCCTCCCAAAAATGTTCATGTCTAAATTCCCAGAGTCTAACATACAAATATGTTAGGTTGCATGGCAGGGGGAAATTAGATTTCAAGTTGTGGAAAAGGAAAAATCTTCACATAAAAACTAGACAGAAGCACTCTTAGAAACTTCTTTGTGGTGTTTGCATTCATCTCAAAGAGTTGAACATTTCTTTTGATTGAGCAGTTTTGAAACACTCTTTTTCTAGAATCTGCAAGTAGACATTTTGAGCACTTTGAGGCCTGTAGAGGAAAAAGAAATACCTTCACATAAAAACTAAACAGAAGCATTCTGAGAAAATACTTTGTGGTGTGTGCATTCACCTCACAGAGTTGAACATTTCTTTGGATTGAGCAGTTTTGAAGCACTCTTTTTGTAGAATCTGCAGGTGGACATTTGGAGTGCTTTGAGGTCTATTGTGGAAGTGGAAATATCTTCACATAAAAATTAGACAGAATCATTCTGAGAAAATTCTTTCTGTTGTGTGCATTCATCTCACAGTGTTAAAAGTTTCCTTTGATTGAACAGTTTTGAAACAAACTTTTTGAAGAATCTGCAATTGGACATTTGGAACGCTTTGTGGCCTATTGTGGAAAAGAAAATATCTTCCCATAAAAACTAGACAGAAGCATCCTGAGAAACTTCTTTGTGGTGTGTGCATTCATCTCACTGAGTTGAACCTTTCTTTTGATTGCACAGTTTTGAAACACTCTTTTTGTATAAACTACAAGTGGACATTTGGAGCGCTTTGAGGCCTATTGTGGAAAAGGAAGTATCTTCACAAAAAAACTAGACAGAATCATTCTGAGAAACTTCTTTCTGTTGTGTGCATTCATCTCACAGGGTTGAAACTTTCCTTTAATTGAGCAGTTTTGAAACACTCTTTTTGTAGAATCAGCAAGTGGACATTTGGAGTGCTTTGAGGCCTACTGTGGAAAAGGAAATATCTTCACATTAAAACTAGACAGAAGCAATCTGAGAAAATACTTTGTGGTGTGTGTATTCACTTCACAGAGTTGAACCTTTCTTTTTCTTGAGCAGTTTTGAAGCACTCTTTTTGTAGAATCTGCAAGTGTACATTTGCAGGGCTTTGAGGCCTATTTTGGAAAAGGAAATATCTTCACATAAAAACTAGTAGAAGCACTCTCAGAAACTTCTTTGTGGTGTTTGCATTCATCTCACACAGTTGAACATTTCTTTTGATTGAGCAGTTTTGAAACACTATTTTTCTAGAATCTGAAAGTGGACATTTTGAGCACTTTGAGGCTTACTGAGGAAAAATAAATATCTTCACATAAAAACCAAACAGAAGCACTCTGAGAAACTTCTTTGTGGTGTTTGCATTCATCTCACAGAGTTGAACTGTTCTTTTAATTGAGCAGTTTTGAAAAACTCTCTTTGTAGAATCTGCAAATGGACATTTGGAGCGCTTTGAGGCCTATTGTGGAAAAGGAAATATCTTCACATAAAAACTAGACAGAAGCATCCTGAGAAACTTCTTTGTTGTGTGTGCTTTCATCTCACAGAGTTGAACCTTTCTTTTGATTGAACAGGTTTGAAACAGTCTTTTTGTAGAATACACAAGGGGACATTTTGTGCACTTTGTGGCATACTGTGGAAAAGGAAATATCTTCACATAAAAACTAGACAGAAGTATTATGAGAAACTTCACTGTGGTGTGTGCATTCATCTCACAGAGTTCAACCTTTCTTTTAATTGAGCAGTTTTGAAACACTCTCTTTTTCCATTGATACAATTATTTTATTTACTTTTTTTGTTTGTTTTATTATTATACTTTAAGTTTTAGGGTACATGTGCATAATGTGCAGGTTTGTTACATATGTATCCATGTGACATGTTGGTGTGCTGCACCCATTAACTCCTCATTTAGCATTACGTATATCTCCTAATGCTGTCCCACACCCCCAACCCCACAACCGTCCCTGGAATGTAATATTCCCCTTCCTGTGTCCATGTGTTCTCATTGTTCAATTCCCAACTGTGAGTGAGAACATGCAGTGTTTGGTTTTTTGTCCTTGTGATAGTTTACTGAGAATGATGGTTTCCAGTTTCATCCATGTCCCTACAAAGGACATGAACTCATCTTTTTTTATGGCTGCATAGTATTCCATGGTGTATATGTACCACATTTTCTTAAACCAGTCTATCATTGTTGGGCATTTGGGTTGGTTCCAAGTCTATGACAAACCCACAGCCAATATCATACTGAATGGGCAAAAACTGGAAGCATTCCCTTTAAACACTGGCACAAGACAGGGATGCCATCTCTCACCACTCTTATTCAACATAGTGCTGGAAGTTCTGGCCAGGGCAATCAGGCAGGAGAAGAAGAGAGGAAGTCAAATTGTCCCTGTTTGCAGATGATATGATTGTATATCTAGAAAACCCCATTGTCTTAGCCCAAAATCCCCTTAAGCTGATAAGCAACTTCAGCAAAGTCTCAGGATACAAAATCAATGTACAAAAATCACAAGCATTCTTGTACACCAATCACAGACAAACAGAAAGCCAAATCATGAGTGAAATCCCATTCACAATTGCTTCAAAGAGAATAAAATACCTAGGAATCCAACTAACAAGGGATGTGAAGGACCTCTTCAAGGAGAACTACAAACCACTGCTCAATGAAATAAAAGAGGATAAAAACAAATGGAAGATTATTCCATGCTCATGGGTTGGAAGAATCAATATCATGAAAATGGCCATACTGCCCAAGGTAATTTATAGATTCAGTGCCATCCCCACCAAGCTACCAATGACTTTCTTCACAGAATTGGAAAAAACTGCTTTAAAGTTCATATGGAACCACAAAAGAGTCCGCATCACCAAGTCAATCCTAAGCCAAAAGAACAAAGCTGGAGGCATCACGCTACCTGACTTCAAACTATACTACAAGGCTACCGTAACCAAAACAGCATGGTACTGGTACCACAACAGAGACATAGATCAATGGAACAGAACAGAGCCCTCAGAAATAATGCCACATATCTACATCTATCTGATCTTTGACAAACCTGACAAAAACAAGAAATGGGGAAAGGATTCCCTATTTAATAAATGGTTCTGGGAAACCAGGATAGCCATATGTAGAAAGCTGAAACTGGATCCCTTCCTTACACCTTATACAAAAATTAATTCAAGATGGATTAAAGACGTATATGTCAGACCTAAAACCATAAAAACCCTAGAAGAAAACCTAGGCAATACCATTCAGGACATAGGCATGGGCAAAGACTTCATGTCTAAAACACTAAAAGCAATGGCAACAAAAGCCAAAATTGACAAATGGGATCTAATTAAACTAAAGAGCTTCTGCACAGCAAAAGAAACTACCATCAGAGTGAACAGGCAACCTACAAATTGGTTAACACTCTTTTTGTAGTATCTGCAAGTGGACATTTGGAGCGATTTGGGGCCTATTGTGGAAAAGGAAATATCTTCACATAAGAATTAGACAGAAGCATCCTGAGAAACTTCTTTGTGGTGTGTGCATTCATCACACACAGTTGAACCTTTCTTTCAATTGAGCAGTTTTGAAACACTCTTTTTGAAGGATGTGCAAGTGGACATTTGGAGGGCTTTGAGGCCTATTGTGGAAAAGGAAATATCTTCACATAAAAACTAGACAGAAACATTCTGAGAAACTTCTTTCTGTTGTGTGTGTTCATTTCACAGGGTTGAACCTTTCCTTTGATTGAGCAGCTTGGAAACAATCTTTTTGTATAATGTGCAGTGGACATTTGGAGCGCTTTATGGCCTATTGTGGAAAAGGAAATATCTTAACATAAAAACTAGACAGAAGCATTCTCAGAAACTTCTTAGTGGTGTGTCCATTCATCTCACAGAATTGAAACTTTTTTTTGATTGAGCAGTTTTGAAACACTCTTTTTGTAGAATCTGCAAGTGAACATTTGGAGCGCTTTGGGGCCTATTGTGGAAAAGGAAATAACTTCACATAAAATCTAGACAGCAGCATGCTGAGAAACTTCTTTCTGTTGTGTGCATTCATCTCACAGGGTTTAACCTTTCCTTAGATTGAGCAGTTTTGAAACACTCCTTTGTAGATTCTGCAAGTGGACATTTGGAGCACTTTGTGGCCTATTGTGGAAAAGGAAATATCTTCACATAAAAACTAAAGAGAAACAATCTGAGAAAATACTTTGTGGTGTGTGCATTCAACTCACAGAGTTGAACCTTTCTTTGGATTGAGCAGTTTTGAAGCACTCTTTTTGTAGAATCTGCAAGTGGATATTTGCAGCTCTTTGAGGCCTATTGTGGAAAAGGAAATATCTTCACATAAAAATTAGACAGAAGCACTCTGAGAAACTTCTTTGTGGTGTTTGCACTCATCTCACAGAGTTGAACCTTTCTTTTGATTGAGCAGTTTTGAAGCACTCTTTTTGTAGAATCTGTAAGTGGTAATTTGGAGCGCTTTGGGGCCTATTTCTGAAAAGGAAATACCTTCACATAAAAACTAGACAGAAGCATTCTGAGAAACTTCTTCCTGTTGTGTGCATTCATCTCACAGGGTTTAACCTTTCCTTAGATTGAGCAGTTTTGAAACACTCCTTTGTAGATTCTGTAAGTGGACCTTTGGAGTGCTTTGTGGCCTATTGTGGAAAAGGAAATATCTTCACATAAAAACTAGACGGAGGCATTCTGAGAAACATCTTTGTGGTGTGTTCATTCATCCCACAGACGTGAAACTTTCTTTTGACTGAGTAGTTTTGAAACAGTCTTTCTGTAGAATCCAGAAGTGGAGATTTGGATTGCTTTGAGGCCTGTTGTGGCAAA
Source organism: Hylobates moloch (assembly GCF_009828535.3). NCBI lineage: Eukaryota > Metazoa > Chordata > Mammalia > Primates > Hylobatidae > Hylobates > Hylobates moloch. The sequence goes on along the minus strand of NW_026652287.1, from coordinate 55,747,138 downwards.
GGAAATATCTTTACGTAAAAACTAGACAGAAGCATTCTGAGGAAATTCTTTGTGGTGTGTGTGTTCTTTTCAAATAGTTGAACCTTTCTTTTGATAAGGAATTTTGAAACACTCTTTTTGTAGAATGTGCAAGTGGACATTTGAAGCGCTCTGGGGCCTATTGTGGAAAAGGATATATCTTCAGATATAAACTAGACAGAAGCATTCTGAGAAAGTTCTTTGTGATGTGTGCATTCATCTCAATTAGTTGAACCTTTATTTTGACTGGGCAGTTTTGAAACACTCTTTTTCTAGAATCTGCAAGTGGACATTTGGAGCATTTTGAGGCTTACTGTGGAAAAGGAAGTATCTTCACATAAAAACTAGACAGAAGCATCCTGATAAACTTCCTCATGATTTTTGCATTCATCTCACAGAGTTGAAACTTTCTTTGGATTGAGCAGTTTTGAAACAGTCTTTTGTAGAATCTGCAACTGGACATTTGGTGTGCTGTGTGGCATATTGTGGAAAAGGAAATATCTTTACATAAAAACTATACAGAAGCATTATGAGAAACTTCTCTGTGGTGTGTGCATTCATCTTACAGAGTTCAACCTTTCTTTTAATTGAACAGTTCTGAAGCACTGTTTTTGAAGAATCTGCATGTGGACATTTGGAGCACTTTGAGGACAATTGTGGAACAGGAAATATCTTCACATAAAAACTAGACAGAAGCACTCTGAGAAACTACTCTCTGTTCTGTTCATTCTTCACAGAGGGTTGAATATTTCCTTTGATTGAGCAGTTTTGAAACAATCTTTTTGTAGACTCTACAGTGGACATTTTAAGCGCATTATGGCCTATTGTGGAAAAGGAAATATCTTAAAATAAAAACTAGGCAGAAGCATTCTGATAAACTTCGTAGGAGTGTGTCCATTCATCTCACAGAATTGAACCTTTTTTTTGATTGAGCTGTTTTGAAACACTCTTTATGTAGAATCTGCAAGTGGACATTTGGAGCGCTTTGAGGTCTATTGCAAAAAAGGGAATATCTTCACATATAAACTAGACAGAAGCATTCTGAGAAACTTCTTTCTGTTGTGTGCATTCAACTCACAGGGTTGAATCTTTCCTTTGATTGAACAGTTTTGAAACACTCTTTTTGTAGAATCTGCAAGTGGACATTTGGAGCGCTTTGTTGCGTATTGTGGAAAAGGAAATATTTTCACATAAAAACTAGACAGAAGCACTCCAAGAAACCTCTTTGTGGTGTTTGCATTTATCTCACAGAGTTGAATCTTTCTTTGATTGAGCAGTTTTGAAGCATTATTTTCATACCATATGCAAGTGGACATTTGGAGCGCTTTGAGGCCTATTGTTGAAAAGGAAAAATCTTCACATAAAAATTAGAGAGAAGCATCCTGAGAAATTTCTTTGTGGTGTGTGCATTCATCTCACAGAGTTGAACCTTTCTTTTGATTGAGAAGTTTTGAAACACTCTTTTTCTAGAATCTGCAAGTGGACATTTTGAGCACTTTGAGGCCTATTGAGCAAAAAGAAATATCTTCACATAAAAACTAAACAGAAGCACTCTGAGAAACTTCTTTGTGGTGTTTGCATTCATCTCACAGGATTGAACTTTTCTTTTGGTTGAGCAGTTTGGAACAGTCTTTATGTAGAATCTGCAAGTGGACATTTGGAGTGCTTTTGAGGCCTATTGCGGAAAAGGAAATACCTTCAATAAAAACATGGCAGAAGCATTCTGAGAAACCTCTTAGTGCTGTGTCCATTCATCTCACAGAATTCAATCATTTTTGATTCAGCGGTTTTGAAACACTCTTTATGCAGAATCTGCCAGTGGACATTTGGAGCTCTTTGATGCCTATTGCGGAAAAGGAAATATCTTCACATAAAAACTAGACAGAAGCATTCTGAGAAATTTCTTTCTATTGTGTGCATTCATCTGACAGGGTTTAACCTTTCCTTAGATTGAGCAGTTTTGAAACACTCCTTTGTAGATTCTGCAAGTGGAAATTTGGAGCACTTTCTGGCCTATTGTAGAAAAGGAAATATCTTCACATAAAAACTAGACAGAAGCATTCTGAGAAAATACTTTATGGTGTGTTCATTCACATCACAGAGTTGAACGTTTCTTTTGATTGAGCAGTTTTGAAGCTCACTTTTTGTAGAATCTGCAAGTGGACATTTGGAGAACTTTGAGGCCTATTGTGGAAAAGGAAATATCTTATAAAAACTAGAGAGAAGCACTCTGAGAAAGTTCTCTGTGGTGTGCATTCATCTCACAGAGTTCAACCTTTCTTTTAATTGAGCAGTTTTGAAACACTCTTTTTGTAGAATCTGCAAGTGGACATTTGGAGTGCTTTGAGGCCTATTGTGGAAAAGGAAATATCTTCAAATAAAAACTAGACAGAAGCACTCCGAGAAACTTCTCTGTGGTGTGTGCATTCATCTCACAGAGTTCAACCTTTCTTTTAATTGAGAAGTTTTGAAACACTCTTTTTGTAGAATCTGCAAGTGGACATTTGGATTGCTTTGAGGCCTGATGTGGAAAAGGAAATATCTTCACATAAAAACTAGACAGAAGCATTCTGAGAAACTTCTTTCTGTTGTGTGCATTCATCTAACAGGGTTCAACCTTTCCTTTGATTGAGCAGTTTTGAAATATCTTTTTGTAGAATCTGCAGTGGACATTTGCAGCACTTTATGACCTATTGTGGAAAAGGAAATATCTTAGCATAAAAACTAGGCAGAAGCATTCTAAGAAACTTCTTAGTGGTGTGTCCATTCATCTCACAGAATTGAACCTTTTTTTCATTGAACAGTTTTGAAACACTCTTTATGTAGAATCTGCAAGTGGACATTTGGAGCGCTTTGAGTCCTATTGCAGAAAAGGAAATATCTTCACATAAAAACTAGACAGAAGCATTCTATGAAATTTCTTTCTGTTGTATGCATTCATCTCACAGGGCTTAACCTTTCCTTAGATTAAGCAGTTTTAAAACACTCCTTTGTAGATTCTGCAAGTGGACATTTGGAGCTGTTTGTGGCCTATTGTGGAAAAGGAAATATCTTCACATAAAAACTAGACAGAAGCAATCTGAGAAAATACTTTGAGGTGTGTGCATTCACCTCACAGAGTTGATCTGTTCCTTTGATGGAGCAGATTTGAAGCACTCTTTTTGTAGAATCTGCAAGTGGACATTTGGAATGCTTTGAAGCTTATTGTGGAAAAGGAAATATCTTCACATAAAAACTAGACAGAAGGACTCTGAGAAACTTCTTCATGGTGTTTGCATTCATCTCACAGAGTTGAACATTTCTTTTGATTGAGCAGTTTTGAAACACTCTTTTTGTAGAATCTGCAAGTGGACATTTTGAGCACTTTGGGGCCTATTGAGGGAAAAGCAATATCTTCTCATAAAAACTAAACGGAAACACTCTGAGAAACTTCTTTGTGGTGTTTTCGTTCATCTCACAGAGTTGAAACTTTCTTTTGATTGAGCAATTTTGAAACACTCTTTTTGTAGAATCTGCAAGTGGATATTTGGAGTGCTTTGGGGCATATTGTGGTAAAGGAAATCTCTTCACATAAGAACTAGACAGAAGCATTATGAGAAACTACTCTGTGGTGTGTGCATTCATCTCACTGATTTGAACCTTTCCTTTGATGGAGCAGTTTTGAAAGAATCTTTTTGTAGTATCTGCAGTGGACATTTGGAGCGCTTTATGGCCTATTGTGGAAAACGAAATATCTTCACAAAAATACTAGATAGAAGCAGTCTGAGAAAATACTTTGTGATGTGTGCATTCATCTCACAGAATTGAACCTTTTTTTTGATTGAGCAGTTTTGAAACACTCTTTATGTAGAATCTGCAAGTGGATATTTGGAATGCTTTGAGGAATATTGCGGGAAAGGAAATATCTTCACATAAAAACTAGACAGAAGCACTCTGAGAAACTTCTTTGTGGTGTGTGCATTCATCTCATAGAGTTGAACCTTTCCTTTGATTGAGCAGTTTTGAAACACTCTTTTTGTAGAATCTGCAAGTGGACATTTGGAGCGCTTTCTGGCCTATTGTGGAAAAGGCAATATCTCAGCATAAAAACTAGGCAGAAGCATTCTGATAAACTTCATGGTGTGTCCATTCATCTCACAGAATTAAACCTTTTTTTTTGATTGTGCAGTTTTGAAACACTCTTTATGTAGAATCTGCCAGTGGACATTTGGAGCACTTTGATGCCTATTGCGGAAAAGGAAATATCTTCACATAAAAACTAGTAGAAGCACTCTGAGAAACTTCTTTCTGGTGTTTGCAATCATCTCACAGAGTTGAACATTTCCTTTTCTTGATCAGTTTTGAAGCACTCTTTTTGTAGAATCTGCAAGTGAACATTTGTAGCGCTTTGTGGCCTATTGTAGAAAAGGAAATATCTTCACATAGACAAACATTAACAACCTCATAGCATTGTTCTCGAGTCGCATGTGAGGAACAAACTCGCTGAACACAGCAGTGGTGTTTTGGAATCACATGTGAAGTACAAACACTCAGGACCCAGCAGCGGTGTTTTGGAATCGCATGTGAGGGACAAACACTAAGAAACTGGCAGCAGTGTTCTAGAATCCTGTGTGACAGACAAACATTCACAATGTCATAGCAGTGTTCTGGTATCCCATGTGAGTGACAAACACTAAGAACCCAGTATCAGTGCACAAGAATCCTATGTGAGGAACAAACACTCAGACCCAGCAACAGGATTGTGGAATCCTATGTGAGGGACAAACACTGAAAACACAGCAGCAGTGTTCTGGAATACTATGTGAAGGACAAACACTCAGAACCCAGCAGCAGTGTTCTGGAATCCTATGTGAGGAACAAACACTCAGAACCCAGAAGGAGTGTTCTGGAATCCTATATGAGGACAAACACTAGAATCCAGTAGCAGTGTTCTGAAATCCTATTTGAGGGACAAATGCTCAGAACCCAGAAGCAGTGTTCCAGAATCCTATATGAGGACAAACACTCAGAACCCAGTAGCAGTGTTCTGAAATCCTATGTGAGGGACAAATGCTCAGAACCCAGAAGCAGTGTTCCAGAATCCTATATGAGGACAAACATTCAGAACCCAGTAGCAGTATTCCGAAATCCTATGTGAGGGAGAAACGCTCAGAACCCAGAAGCAGTGTTCCAGAATCCTATATGAGGACAAACAATCAGAACCCAGTAGCAGTGTTCCAAAATCCTATGTGAGGGACAAACGCTCAGAACCCAGAAACAGTGTTCCAGAATCCTATATGAGTGACAAACAATCTGAACCCAGTAGCAGTGTTCCAAAATCCTATGTGAGGGACAAACACTCAGAACCCAGCAGCAGTGTTCTAGAATACTTTGTGAGGGACAAACACTCAGAACCCAGCAGCAGTGTTCTACAATCCTTTGTGAGGGGCAAACATTAAGAACCTCGTAGCAGTGTTCTGGAATCATATGTGAGGGACACTCTGAACCCAGCAGTGATGTTTTGGAATCCCATGTGAGGGACAAACACTAAGAAACCAGCAGCAGTGTTCTAGAATCCTTTGTGATGGACAAACATTTACAATGTCGTAGCAGTGTTCTGGTATCCTATGTGAGTGACAAACACTAAGAACCCCGCATCAGTGTACTAGAATCCTATGTGAGGGACAAACACTCAGACCCAGCAACAGGGTTCTGGAATCCTATGTGAGTGACAAACACTAAGAACCCCGCATCAGTGTACTAGAATCCTATGTGAGGGACAAACACTCAGACCCAGCAACAGGGTTCTGGAATCCTATGTGAGGAACAAACATTCAAAACCCAGCAGCAGTGTTCTGGAATCCTTTGTGAGTGACAGACACTCAGAACCCAGACAGTTTTTTATGGAATCCTATTTGAGGACAAACATTCAGACACTCGTAGAAGTGTTCTGGAATCCTATGTGTGGGAAAAACACACAGAAACAATCAGCAGAGCTCTGGAATCCTTCATGACGGACAAACCAACGGCACCCAGCAGCAGAGTTGTGGAATCCTATGGGAGGGACAATCAGTCAGAACCCAGCAGCAGTGCCCTGGAATCCTTTTTGAGGGATAAACTTTCAGAAACTTGTAGCAGTGTACTTGAATCCTATGTGAGGGACAAACACTCAGCACCCAGCAGCAGTGTTCTGGAATCGTTTGAGAGGGACAAACATACAGAACCTCTTAGAAGTGTTCTGGAATCCTATGTGAGGGACAAAATCCCAGAATCCAGCAGCAGGGTTCTGCAATCCTTTGTAATGGAGAAATATTCAGACCCTTGTAGCATTGTTCTGAAATCCTATGTGACGAACAAACACTCAGAATCCAGAGGCAGTGTTTTGGAATCCTTTGTGAGGGACAAACACTCAGACCCAGTAGTAGTTTTCTGGAATCCTATGTGAGGGACAAACACTGAGAACCCAACAGAAGTGTTCTGGAATCCTGTGTGAGGGACAAATACTCAGAATCCAGCCACTGTGTTCTGGAATCATCTCTGAGAGACAAGCACTCAGACACCCGTAGAAGTGTTCTGTAATGCTTTGTGAGGGACAAACACTCAGAACCCAGCAGCAGTGTTCTTGAATCCTTTGTGAGGGACAAATATTCAGAACCTCGTAGCAGTGTTCCTGAATCCTATGTGAGGGACAAACTCTATGAACCCAGCAACAGTGGTCTGGAAACCCATCTGAGGGACAAACACTCAGAACCCAGCAGCAGTGTTCTGGAATCCTATGTGAGAGACAAACACTCACAACCCAGCAGCACTGTTCTAGAATCCTTTGTGAGGGACAAACATTCAGACCCTCGTAGCAGTGTTCTGGAATCCTAGGTGAGTGACAAACACTGAGAACCCAGGAGCAGCGTCCAAGAATCCTTTGTGAAGGACAAACCTTCAGATCCTCGAAGCAGTGTTTTGGAATCCTATGTGAGGGACAAAATCTCAGAACCCAGCAGCAGTGTTCTGTAATCCTCTGTGAAGGAAAAACCCTCAGAATCCAGCAACAGTGTTCTGGAATCCTATGTGAGAGAACAAACATTCAGAACCCAATAGCAGTGTTCTGGAAACCTATGTGAGGGACAAACACTAAGAACCCAGCAGCAATATTCTGGAATTCTCTGTGAGGGACAAACACTCAGAACCCAGCAGTAATGTTCTGAAAACCTGTGTGAGGAACAAACACTCAGAACCAAGTAGCAGTGTTCTGGAATCCTATGTGAGGAACAAACACTCAGAACCCAGCAGCAGTGTTCTAGAATCCTTTGTGAGGAACAAAGACTCAGAACCCCAGAGCAGTGTTCTATAATATTTTGTGAGGGACAAACATTAAGAACCTCGTAGTATTGTTCTGGAATCGTATGTGAGGGACAAACTCGCTGAGCAGAGCAGCAGAGTTTTGGAATCTCATGTGAGGTACAAACACTCAGAACCCAGCAGCAGTGTTATAGAATCCTTTGTGACAGACAAACTTTCAGACCGTCATAGCAGTGTTCTCGTATCCTATGTGAGGGACAAACACTCAGAAACCAGCATCAGTGTTCTAGAATCCTATGTGGGGGACAAACACTCAGACCCCAGCAACAAGGTTCTGGAAGCCTATGTGAGGGACAAACACTCAAAACCCAGTAGCAGTGTTCTGGAATTCTTTGTGGGTGACAAATACTCAGAACCTAGCCACTTTGTTCTGGAATCCTATCTGAGGGACAAATGTTCAGAAACTCGTAGAAGTGTTCTTGAATCCTACGTGAATGACAAACACACAGAAACGATCAGCAGTGCTTTGGAGTCCTTCGTGAGGGACAAACATTCGGCACCCAGCAGCAGTGTTCTGGAATCCTTTGTGAGGGACAAACTTTCAGATCCTCAAAGCAGTGTTCTGTAATCCTATGTGAGGGACAAACACCCAGAACCCAGCAGCAGGTTTCTGGAATCCTATGTGAAGGACAAACACTCAGAACCCAGTAGCAGTGTTCTAGAATCCTTTGTGATGGACAAACTTTCAGACCATCGTAGATGTGTTCTGGTATCCTATGTGAGGGACAAACACTCAGAACCCAGCATCAGTGTTCTAGAATCCTATGTGAGGGACAAACACTCAGAACCCAGCAACAGGTTTCTGTAATCCTATGTGAGGGACAATCACTCAAAACCCAGCAGCAGTATTCTGGAATCCTTTGTGAGTGACAAACACTCAAAACCCAGCCACTTGATTCTGGAATCCTATCTGAGGGACAAATATTGAGACACTCGCAGAAGTGTTCTGGAAACCTATGTGAGGGACAAACACTCAGAATCCATCAGCAGTGCTCTGGAATCCTTAGTGAGGGACAAACAAACAGCACTCAGCAGCAGTGTAGTGGAATTCTATATGTGCAACAATCAGTCAGAAACCAGCAGCAGTGTTCTGGAATCCTTTGTAATGAAGAAAGATTCAGACCCTCGTAGCAATGTTCTGAAATCCTATGTGAGGGAAAAACACTCAGAATCCAGCAGCAGTGCTCTGGAATCCTCTGTAACGGACAACCACGCAGACCCAGCAGTAGTGTTCTGGAATCATATGTGAGGGACAAACACTCAGAATCCAGCCACTGTGTAATGGAATCCAATCTGAGGGACAAACATTCAGATACTCGCTGAATTCTTCTGGAATCCTATGTGAGGGACAAATAATCAGAGCCCAGCCACTGTGTTCTGGATTTCTATCTGAGGGACAAACATTCAGACACCCGTAGAAGTGTTCTGTAATCCTTTGTGAGGGACAAACACTTAGAACCCAGCAGCAATGTTCTGGAATCCTTTGTGCGGGACAAATATTCAGAACTTCGTAGCAATGTTTTGGAATCCTATGTGAGGAACAAACACTCAGAACCCAGAAGCAGTGTTCAGGAATCCTATATGAGGGACAAACATTCCAAACCCAGTAGCAGTGTTCTGGAATCCTATGTGAGGGACAAACACTCAGAACCCAGTACCAGTGTTCTGGAATCCTCTGTGAGGGGCAAACACTCAGAACCCAATAGCAGAGATCTGGAATCCTACGTGAGGGACAAACACTGAGAGCACAGCAGCAGTGTTCTAGAATCATTTGTGAGGGGCAAACACTCAGAACCCAGCTGCAGTGTTCTAGAATCCTTTGTGAGGGACAAAAACTCAGAACTCAGTAGCAGAGTTCTGGAATCCTCTGTGAGGGACAAACACTCAGTACCCAGCAGTAGTGCTCAGGAATCCTATGTGAGGGACAGACACTCAGAATACAGTAGCTCTGTTCCGGAATCCTATGTGAGGGACAAACACTCAGAACCCAGCAGCAGTGTTCTAGAATGCTTTGTGTGGGACAAACACTCAGAAACCAGCAGTGGTGTTCTAGAAACTTTTCTGAGGGACAAACATTAAGAAACTCGTAGCGGTGTTGTGGAATCGTCTGTGAGGGACAAGCACTCTGAACCCAGCAGCAGTGTTCTGGAACCTTATTTGAGGGACAAACACTCAGAACCCAGCAGCAGGGTTCTGGAATCCTATGTGAAGGACAAAAATTCAGAACCCAGCAGCAGTGTTCTACAATTCTTTGTGATGGATACAGATTCAGACGGTTGTTGCAGTGTTCTGGTATCCTATGTGAGGGACAAACTCTCAGAACCCAGCAGCAGTGTTCTGGAATCCTATCTGAGGGACAAAGATTCAGACCCTCGTAGAAGTCTTCAGGAATCCTATGTGAGGGACAAACACTCAGAACCCAGCCACTGTGTCCTGGAATCCTATACGTGGAACAAACATTCAGACACTCGTAGAAGTGTTCTGGAATCCTATGTGAGAAACAAACACTCAGAACCCAGCAGCAATGTTCTAGAATCCTTTGTGAGGGACAAATATTCAGACCCTCGAAGCAGTGTTCTGGAATCCCGTGTGAGGGACAAACACTCAGAACCCAGCTTCAGTGTTCTGGAATCCGTTGTGATGGACAAACATTCAGACCCTCGAAACAGTGCTCTGGAATCCTATGGGAGTGACAAACACCCAGCAGCAGTGTCCTAGAATCCATTGGGTGGGACAAATATTCAGAGCTTCTAAGCAGCATTCTGGAATCCTATGTGAGGGACAAAGACTCAGAACCCAGCAGCAGTGTTCTGGAATCATCTGTGAGGGACAAACACTCAGAACCCAGCAGCAGTGTTCTGGAATCATCTGTGAGGGACAAACACTCAGAACCCAGCAGCTGTGTTCTGGAATCCTATGTGAGGGACACTCAGAACCCAGTAGCAGTGTTCTGGAATCCTATATGAGAGACAAACACTCAGAACCCAGCAGCAGTGTTCTAGAATCCTTTGTCAGGGACAAACACTCAGAACCCAGCAGCAGAGTTCTAGCATCCTTTGTGAGGGACAAACATTAAGAAACTCGTTGCAGTGTTCTGGAATCCTATGTGAGGGACAGACACTGAGAATCCTGCAGCAGTGTTCTTGAATCCTTTGTAATGGAGAAACATTCAGACCCTCGTAGCAGTGTTCTGAAATCATATGTGAAGGACAAACCCTCAGAATCCAGCAGCAGTGTTCTGAAATCCTCTGTGAGGGACAAACACTCAGACCCAGCAGTAGTGTTCTGGAATCCTATGTAAGGAATAAACACTCAGAACCCAACAGCAGTGTTCTGCAATCCTATGAGAGGGAAAAACACTCAGAACCCAGCCACTGTGTTCTGAATCCTATCTGACAAATATTCAGACACTCTTAGAAGTCTTCTGGAATCCTACGTGGGGGACAAACCTTCAGAACCCAGGCACTGTGTTCTGGAATCCTATCTGAGGGACAATCATTCAGACACTCATAGAAGTCTTCTGTAATCATTTGTGAGGGACACACTCAGACACCAGCAGCAGTGTTCTGGAATCCCATGTGAGGGACAAACAGAACCCAGAAGCAGTGTTCTAGAATCCTTTGTGAGGGGCAAACATTAAGAATCTCTTAGCAGTGTTCAGGAATCCTATGTGAGGGCCAAAACTCTGAACCCAGCAGCAGTGTTTTGGAATCCTGTGTGAGGGACAAACACTCAGAACCCAGCAGCAGTGTTCTAGAATAATTTGAGATGGAAAAACACTCAGAACCTAGCAGTAGTGTTCTAGAATAATTTGAGACGGACAATCACTCAGAACCCAGCAGTAGTGTTCTAGAATACTCTTATTTCTTTACTTGCCGATTTGTCCTGCATAAAACCTTTAGTACAATGTTGACTAGAAGAGGTCAAAGTATATATCATATTCTTATCTCTGACCATAGCGGGAAAGTATCCTATCTTTCACCATTAAGTTGAATGTATGCTGTTGTCTCTTCACAGATGCCATGCATCTGGTGTAGAAAGTTCTCTATTCCTGGTTCATTGAGTTTTTATTTTTAATCATTAAACATTTGGATTTTCTTAAATGTCTTTCCTGAATCTATCGAGATGATCACGCAATTCTTCTTTCTTATTCTATGGATAAGATGTATTACCTTAATGGATTTTGGGCTGTTAAACCAACCTAGGATTACTAGTATAAATTTCACTTTCTCATAGTGTATAATTCTTTTATATGTTGCTAGATTTGATTTGTTAGTATTTTTTAAGGAATTTTGCATTTATACTTTTAGTAGTTTTATTTTTCTATGCTCTTTGGACTAATTTTTGTATCAAGGTAACACTGGCCCCACAGAATAAATTGGGAAGTGAATATTTCTCTTTTTGAAAAAAGCCAATCAAGAATTAATATCAATTATTCAATACTAACAAATATTATTAATATTATAAATTATTAATTTCTCTAATTTTTATTTTCTTCCTTCTGCTTGTTTTAGGTTTAGTTTGCCATTTTTTCCAGTGCCTTAATGTGCAAGGTCATCTTATCTCATCCTTTCATTTGTCTTTTCATTTTCTAAATAGTGTCTTTTTAGCATCAGGTGAGCTCCCCACGTTGGTAGTACTCCATGTTTATTGCTGTACAACAATGACAGGTAATATGTCCTGAAGACAATGGAAACTTAACATTCAAAATCCTCCTAGATTCCACCTTAGATGATATGTCTCTTCCTTTGATTGGTCCTAATTTCTACCCTTTCTCTATTATAAACCATGAGTACAATACCATTCAATGAGTTCTGTGAGTCTTTCTAGTAAATTCTTGAAAGTGAGGGTGTTCTGGGGAAACTCCTGAACTGGCAGTTGGTGTCAGAAGTGAGAATAGTCTTATATGGCCTCTTCCTTTAAACTTTGCAGCTGGACCCAAACTCTGCACAATTTGGGCCAGAAGTCTCATGTTGACTTTGCAGCCTCAAGTATCTTGCAGTCTGTGTAACCCTCAATAAATTTGCTTTCATCAAATATTGTATTTGTTATCCCTAAATTACCATCATGTTTTTTTCTCCAAATAACTAACATTGGGAGAAATAGCCAGCTGAAACTGTAATTCAACAGAAACAAGTGATCCATATACCATATAAGTGGCCATTTCATTTTGCCTCCTTCCACCAAATCTCAGCAACCTCAACAATTGCCATGAGCCACTGTAGGCCTACCGGCTACAAACAAACAAGTATCTTTTAAAAACACTTCATACTCCCATTTGATAAATTTACCAGCAAAGAGATGCCTACTTTAACTCTATGCAAGTGGCTCATATTCACAAAGTCTGGAGATATTATCAATGTAGTGTGAGAAAATCATCCCAGTGATGCCAGCACATTCTCCTTCCCATGATCTGCTTAGTTTGCAAACATATTCAGGCCATGGGTGAGAGATTTGTATTTCACAGTAGAACAATTTTATGGAGGGCATCGAAACTAGGATTGAGCATTTTAGTACAGTCACCCACCACTGAATGATAGGGATATGTTCTAAGAGATGCATCCATAGGCAATTTCATCATTTTGCAAACATCGAAGAGAATATTACAAACACCTAGATTGTACAACCTACCACGTCTAGGTGATATGGTATAGCCTCTCTCTCCTAGGCTACAAACCTGTGTACTACATTACTGTATTGAATACTGCAGGCAATAAGAACACAGTGGTAAGAGTTCATGTATCTAAACATACTTGAACATAGAAAAGTGTGTAAAAATATGTATTATAATCTCATGGGACCACTTTTGTATATGTAATCCATCTTTGACTGAAATGTTATTATGCATGACATGACTCTATGATAAAAATAAAATAACACATTGTAAAAAATGTACATATGTATCAAACATAAATATTATAAAAATAAAAATATTCTGTGTAAGAATTTGTAATGATCACAGAATATTCACAGCTTATATTTTAGTAGAGTTTCAAATGTCTAGTTTAATTACTATTTATTTCATTGTGTATTTTAAACATGTATATAATAAATATTTTTCAGGTTCAACTATATATCAATCCCACTGGCTCTTATAAATATTAGTTAAAATCAATTAGTAAATTCACGTATATATATATATACACACGTGTATCAGTGAGTGTGTGTGCATGTATGTGTGTGTAAATGTAATTGTACGTGTGTGTAAATGTAATTGGATGCATCCTAATATTTACTCTTACCTACAAGATTTCCAAGATTAATTTATTGTCTTTAGATGATGCGCATTTAAAGATTTACCAAATAAAACTGTAATCGTGGAAAATATCAAGATGTTATTAAATTCATCTTGTGCACATAATGGTTTCTTTCAATTTATGTTTCTTGCAAAACCTGCAGTAATGCTCATGCACAAAATAATTTTCTAAATAAAAAATAACATTTTCTCAGTCATTAATTCTTAATAAATTTTTCTCCCCAACAATTAATGAGAATTAATTCTTAATTCTTAATTATAGAATAATGTTGCCCTTCAGAGTTCTGAATCTTTTGCATATTGTATACATTTCACTAACTAGAACAACTTCTGAAATATTGGCATTAATTAATTTCACTCAGCAATTATTAATTTCAAAGAAATTAAATACCATTCATATTCTGAATCACAAGGGTACTTTGGCATCTAATTTAATCAAGCTCTTTGTATCATCATCTACACTTTAATTACTTAACAAACATTTCTCTGTGTGAGAAAGATTGAGCAGGTTATTGCCCTTCTTTAAGACGCAACTTTTGCTTAATCTAGAGATAGGCAATGCTCCCTATAAGGGACAAAGAGAAAACTGAATGAGAAATAGAGATGTGACAGGCATGGAAAAAGACAATACATTTATAAAACAAATAGGGCCACAGATGACGATAAGGGGGATCAAATCTTGAGATACTGACTCACGTTATAACCGCACTGTATAGTAGAGCTAATCATTTGTTAATTTTTTTACAAATAGAATTTAATTTAATTAAGATGAATACAGTGTTTTAAACAAGGCAGGTCATCTTAAAATAAAATAATGGAATAAAGTGATAAAACCAATGTAAAAATCATAAACATTATATAAGGAACTTTTTTCATGTAATTTAATATTTATGTGATTTAAAATCACCCAAATCAAAATAATTATATCTTAATTAACAAATAATCATCAGAAGTTAATTTTTACTTTATAATACTAGGTTTAAAAATTCTTAACTATATTTTTAATCATATATGCTTATATATAAAATAGACACAGGATATATATTTACATGTTCACAATATTATATTGTAATTGTTCCTATGGATGTGGTATTTCAATAGAATTAATAAGTCCTTTTAAAAATTTTCAATTTCAATGATATATATGTTTCATTTTTCCTTGATAAAGCATACATATATTGATAGGTAATAATATGAAAATCTTCTAAAGACATTACAGGAACATGAAAATGTAATTACTCACCAATTTGTAATGTTTTATGTAACTGGAACACATTTAACTGAAAATTGCTTTTATATAATGCTCAAACGAGACTGAAAACATATTAAATAGCAGAGTAAGTCTTCAAATTGATAATCTGAACTATATAAGAGGAGAAACTTCAGGCACTAAAATATTTGAAATGCTACAAAATATTTATATAAACAATTATTTATTTCTAGAGTGCTATAGAGTAATCAATATAAAGGGCATCTCAAGTCTTTCTGTAGCTTTGACCACATTTACCTCCAAATTTTAATTATTAATATGTTGGAGCAGTGCATACAACTAGATTCCGATCTTCCTTTTTATTTTTATTTTTTTTAACTTTTTTATTATTATTATTATACTTTAAGTTTTAGGGTACATGTGCACAATGTGCAGGTTTGTTACATATGTATACATGTGCCATGTTGATTTCCTGCACCCATTAACTCGTCATTTAGCATTAGGTGTATCTCCTAATGCTGTCCCTCCCCCCTCCCCCCACCCCACAACAGTCCCCAGAGTGTGATGTTCCCCTTCCTGTGTCCATGAGTTCTCATTGTTCAGTTCCCACCTATGAGTGAGAACATGTGGTGTTTGGTTTTTTGTCCTTGCAATAGTTTACTGAGAATGATGGTTTCCAGCTTCATCCATGTCCCTACAAAGGACATGAACTCATCATTTTTTATGGCTGCATAATATTCCATAGTGTATATGTGCCACATTTTCTTAATCCAGTCTATCGTTGTTGGACATTTGGGTTGGTTCCAACTCTTTGCTATTGTGAATAGTGCTGCAATAAACATACGTGTGCATGTGTTTTTATAGCAGCATGATTTACAGTCCTTTGGGCGTATACCCAGTAATGGGATGGCTGAGTCAAATGGTATTTCTAGTTCTAGATCCCTGAGGAATCGCCACACTGACTTCCACAATGGTTGAACTAGTTTACAGTCCCACCAACAGTGTAAAAGTGTTCCTATTTCTCCACATCCTCTCCAGCACCTGTTGTTTCCTGACTTCTTAATGATGGCCATTCTAACTGGTGTGAGATGGTATCTCACTGTGGTTTTGATTTGCATTTCTCTGACAGCCAGTGATGATGGGCATTTTTTCATATGTTTTTTGGCTGCATAAATGTCTTCTTTTAAGAAGTGTCCGTTCATGTCCTTTGCCCACTTTTTGATGGGGTTGTTTGTTTTTTTCTTGTAAATTTGTTTGAGTTCATTGTAGATTCTGGATATTAGCCCTTTGTCAGATGAGTAGGTTGCAAAATTTTTCTCCCATTCTGTAGGTTGCCTGTTCACTCTGATGGTAGTTTCTTTTGCTGTGCAGAAGCTCTTTAGTTTAATGAGATCCCATTTGTCAATTTTGGGTTTTCTTGCCATTGCTTTTGGTGTTTTAGACATAAAGTCCTTGCCCATGCCTATGTCCTGAATGGTATTGCCTAGGTTTTCTTGTAGGATTTTAATGGTTTTAGGTCTAACATTTAAGTCTTTAATCCATCTTGAATTAATTTTTGTATAAGGTGTAAGGAAGGAATCCAGTTTTAGCTTTCTACATATGGCTAGCCAGTTTTTCCAGCACCATTTATTAAATAGGGAATCCTTTCCCCATTTCTTGTTTTTGTCAGGTTTGTCAAAGATCAGATAGTTGTAGCTATGTATGTGGCATTATTTCTGAGGGCTCTGTTCTGTTCCATTGATCTATGTCTCTGTTGTGGTACCAGTACCATGCTGCTTTGGTTACCGTAGCCTTGTAGTATAGTTTGAAGTCAGGTAGCGTGATGCCTCCGGCTTTAGTCTATTGGCTTAGGATTGACTTGGCAATGTGGGCTCTTTTTTGGTTCCATATGAACTTTAAAGTAGTTTTTTCCAATTCTGTGAAGAAAGTCATTGGTAGCTTGATGGGGATGGCATTGAATCTATAAATTACCTTGGGCAGTATGGCTTCCTTCTTAATGAGTAAAAATATGTCCTTTGAGACAGCATTAAAGAAAGAGCACCTTGTATAAATTCAATGCCAAGAGACAAGATATTCTTGATTCTGAAGTCTTGTTCTTTTATACAGCAATGTAATTAATAATAAGAAGAAAAGCAGGACATAGATGTGGAGTCTATTTTAATCAAAAATTGTCTATAGATTTTGATGATAAAATTTAAAAATCTACTATATTTAGTTAGTTAAAAAAACCAGGTTGTGGGAACACATTTTGTCAATAAAACACCCCTACCAAATGCTGACAAGAAAAAGAGGTACCAACTTTCTTCTTTGCAGATGGCCTGAGATGGGTTAATTTGAAAGAATGCTTCCAAACCTGAGGTAACCCCTGAGAACAGCATAATCCACTGCTGTCTCCTACATTCAGTTTCTCAGTTTGTGCTCTTTTAATTTTGGGGTGAGGGAAGCCAGTCCTTTAAACTGATCTTCAGCATGATGGCAGAGCCAAGGAGTGTGGACAGGTGGCACGGTGTCTGACTTTGTTCCTGCAGCCACTTGGGCTTTCTCTGGGTCTTCTCTGCCCTAGGGATAGCACCACTATTGAAAACATGTCTGTGACATTCTCTATGCCAGGAACTCCCAACATATTTTCCTTGAAACTGATGAAATGAATAAAAATAAACCAAGAGGTGTGCTGTTTGCTTCTGTTTCCTCCTTTCTGCAGCTCTTATTGATCATCTAATATTTTTAAATACATTGTCAATCACCAAAAGGAGCATAAGGGGTATACTGATTTGTACCAGATGTATTAATAGCCCAGCCCCTATTCCTTACCTGTAGCTGCTGGGAAGAAAACCATTCTTAACACTCTACAAGGTCTCATCTCCAGAATTTGCACCTGTTTCTAGCTGAGGACTTTAGCAGCATGGGAGCTTGTTACTGGGCATGTAGTGGGAATAAAAGGTGAGGGTAACTGAGAAGAATCTCCCTGGATTCAGTGATGTCATTCTGAGGCATGTTCCACATAGCTTCCCATAGAATTAAGCCCAGATATCTAACACAGGAACTTGTGTCTTAACACATGTACTATTGGCTTTTCTATCTTTCCTGTTTTATTTTGTTCTCTCTTCCTTGTCTCACTTTCACTGTGTCCTCACTCCTGCTTTAAGAATACCCAAACAAATACATTCATTTATTTTTTTAAACTCTCAGGACACAGTAGATAGTTGAACTTGTAATCTATGATAATCAGCTTGGATGCTATACTGACAGGAAGATGGTGAACTCACAATGTGTAATTAAGATAAAATTTAAAAATATATTGATTCATGTCCAAAGATTTAAAAAACCTAAGCAGCAGTGTCACAATTTCTTCTTTTTAGTTTACATGGTTTCTTAAATGCCTACAATTATTTTAAAGGAAGCCTTGTGTCTAGGAAAAATTGAGACGTATGGAATAAATTACTAGCCCATTTCTCCTTGAAATCCATTAGATGCTTGATGATTTTTCACATATATTTCTGAATTGAAAAGCTAGTTGCGAATTATTTTTATAAGCATATCCTTATGTAATATTTTGCTTTTAACAGTGAATTGAAGGTTTAAAGATTAAATTATTCTATCCAGAGAATGAAAAGCAATTATTTCACAAGGAATACATGTACATGTTGACACGACATTTTAAAATAGGTCCCATATATTTTTGAGTCAATTAGGATATGTTTGTATCAGTCTGTCTATAGTTTTACACCTGTCAAAATGTACTTGAACTACAACAAGTACCTTGAACAATTTTGAAATTTATTATTCCTCTGAAACTGATTACAAGAATTGTGGTAGAGTGAAATTCTGATTGGCATAATTTGGGAGAGGAATTATTCCTCGGAGATCAACCTCTGCCAACATAGTTTATAATGACATTGAGACTTTTTGATTTACAAAATTTGTTATATAAAAAATACAAAGATAATGACAGATAATACACAGACTTTAATTAAAATTGTGCTAAAATTAAATGTCTAAATAAATTAGAAGGGTACATGGTACATCTAATTGTATGTTTATATACTTTATTTGTGCATTTTATTCCTAGGGTAGCTTTTGTTTAGTTTGTAAAATGTTCTTATTTTTATGATAATGTAGTATATACTAAATAAAGAAAAATCAGGAAATAGAAAATGAAGAAGAAAACATTAGCTATTGTCAACCAAATAAAAATTGTGCAATCTCTAAGCACATGAACTATGTATTATTTGTACAGCATGTACAATGTTATGCTTCACAGGGTGAGGTAGAGACTGCAAAACATTTAACCTGGGACAAATAAGAAAGTAAGGAAATTTTCACAATATATTAATATTATACAAAATGTTGAACTTTACAGTTAAGATAAAAGCAGTGAAAAATGATAGTATTTAAGGAGATCTAGAAAATTTAATCTATATCTGTAATGTGTGAGAAGTATTAGAATAATGCTTGCATTTCTGGATTGGCATCGATTTCTATTGAGACTGGAAACACAATAGAAGTGAGGGAAAAAGAATTTAAATTGTGGATACTTCAGTTTTATACCTAGGAGTTCGAGAAATATATTTTGTTACTATCAAAGCAGTTGGCACAAGAGTGTACAAAATTCCCTAATTGTGTCTATGTGGAGAAGACATAGACAAAGAATAGCAAAACAGAAATAGCAAAAAAGCACAAATAAATTTCACCTGTATTTTTACGTAAAAGCCAATTAGAGTAGGAAAACATGAAATTTGTGTTTTATCAAAATTGTTCTCTTTATTATAATATAGATGATGATATTACTGGAAAAAAATTGAAGCATTGGTATGTTCACAAAAAAAAGTAAAATATAAGGTCAAAACCATGGGAATGCAGGGAGAAGACAAAATATACTAAATACCAAAACTGATTTTGCCTATGGACATGTACCAAAATGAATGAGTGCGGATTCCTACTGTCATACATCACATAGGACAGTAAAGAAATACATAGTTTTTCCCAAGATAGGGCATCACACAGGAGCTCCTCCCTAAAGCTAGGACCAAAATTTATATCCTCAGCATAAAGAAGAATCAGAGGTAAATTAGTCCCATTTCACATTCCCTGGAAATGGCAAATAAAAATGACTTGAGATTGGACAGATTTAAAGAAACTCAATCATTAATGATTTACAGCAATTAATTTAAAAATTGTTTAAATGCACAGTCCAAACATATGTCCAAACACCTTTAGGCCAAGAATTAACATCGTGTGGTCGCAGAATGGTGGTGCCTTTAGTAGACTCACAAAAAAATTCAAATTCTCTTTGGTAAATTTTCTTCTTAATAATCCTCAAAAGTGCACAAAAATAATTTTCAAAGAAAAATAAATGTTTGTCATTCAAAGGCATCTAAGTACACAAGGAAATGATATTCCACCATTTGAAAGGAAAGCAGAAAAAGAGTACAAACAGATCCACAAAGGTTCATTAGTAGAAATATCACTGTTAGATTATAAAGCACATTTGCTTTAAAAAATTTTTTTTAAATGAATATATTTTTAGGAGACTAAAAAATTGATGTAGCAAATTTGAAAAGCAGTTTGTATAAAAATATAATATTTTAAATTAAAAACTCAAAAATGAACTCATCAGATTAGACATGGCCATGGTGAGAGTTAATAAATATTTCAGAATGCATTACAGATAATTTTTAAAAAATGCAAAATGTGGACAGAATCATTAAGAGACATGGAAGATACAATGAGAAAGTGTAGCATGTGTTTAGTGACTGTTCTCATAGAAGAAAGGAACGGGGAAGGGACAATATGTGATGGTATTTTGGCTGAAAGTTCTCTAGATTTTTGTAAGACACTAATCCGCATATTCAAAACAAGCTACAATGGAGATAAACCTACAACTACGTATCTCCTAGAGAAATAGTAAACAATCAGGAAGGGAAATATATTTCAATTAGCACTAGAAAAATCAAATTACCTTTAATCATATTGAAATCTGAAAGAATGAAAGGTAAAATAAACAATATTATTTCTTTTTTTTAAATTATACTTTAGGTTTTAGGGTACATGTGCACAATGTGCAGGTTTGTTACACAAGTATCCATGTGCCATGTTGTTTTGCTGCACCCATTAACTCGTCATTTAGCATTAGGTATCTCCAAATGCTGTCCCTCCCCCCTCCCCCCACCCCACAACAGTCCCCAGAGTGTGATGTCCCCCTTCCTGTGTCCATGAGTTCTCATTGTTCAATTCCCACCTATGAGTGAGAACATGGGGTGTTTGGTTTTTTGTCCTTGCAATAGTTAACTGAGAATGATGTTTTCCAGTTTCATCCATGTCCCTATAAAGGACATGAACTCATCATTTTTTATGGCTGCATAGTATTCCATGGTGTATATGTGCCACATTTTCTTAATCCAGTCTATCGTTGTTGGACATGTGGGTTGGTTCCAACTCTTTGCTATTGTGAATAGTGCCACAATAAACATACGTGTGCATGTGTCTTTATAGCAGCATGATTTATAGTCCTTTGGGTATATACCCAGTAATGGGATGGCTGAGTCAAATGGTATTTCTAGTTCTAGATCCCTGAGGAATCGCCACACTGACTTCCACAATGGTTGAACTAGTTTACAGTCCCACCAACAGTTTAAAAGTGTTCCTATTTCTCCACATCTTCTCCAGCACCTGTTGTTTCCTGACTTTTTAATGATGGCCATTCTAACTGGTGTGAGATGGTATCTCACTGTGGTTTCGATTTGCATTTCTCTGACGGCCAGTGATGATGAGCATTTTTTCATGTGTTTTTGGCTGCATAAATGTCTTCTTTTGAGAAGTGTCTGTTCATGTCCTTTGCCCACTTTTTGATGGGGTTGTTTGTTTTTTCTTGTAAATTTGTTTGAATTCATTGTAGATTCGGGCTATTAGCCCTTTGTCAGATGAGTAGGTTGCAAAAATTTTCTCCCATTCTGTAGACTACAAGGCTACAATAACCAAAACAGCATGGTACTGGTACCACAACAGAGACATAGATCAATGGAACAGAACCGAGCCCTCAGAAATAATGCCGCATATCTACAACTATTTGATCTTTGACAAACCTGACAAAAACAAGAAATAGGGAAAGGACTCCCTATTTAATAAATGGTACTGGGAAAACTTGCTAGCCATATGTAGAAAGCTGAAACTGGATCCCTTCCTTACACCTTATACAAAAATTAATTCAAGATGGATTAAAGACTTAAATGTTAGACCTAAAACCATTAAAACCCCACAAGAAAACCTAGGCAATACCATTCAGGACATAGGCGTGGGCAAGGACTTCACGTCTAAAACACCAAAAGCAATGGCAACAAAAGCCAAAATTGACAAACGGGATCTAATTAAACTAAAGAGCTTCTGCACAGCAAAAGAAACTACCACCAGAGTGAATAAACAATATTATTTCTTAAGAATAATAATGTCATCCTGAAATTCTCAACCAAGAAAAATATTCATCAACCTATGGCTAAATAACATATTTAGAGACAAAAAACAAAACGCCACCAGCAGGATTCCACTAAAGAAACTAAAAAGAAACTCTGAAAACATGTTTCAGAAAGGTCGAAGTTCTGAAATCAAAGAATGAACAAAGAGCAAAATATATTGTAAACATAAAGATAGATCTAAATAAAAAATTAGGTGTTGAAACAAAAAGATATTTAAAATTAGATAAGCACTGCAATATGTATGTTAGGAAGCAAATTATTAGGGCTGAAGTATTCAAAGACCCCTTAATTATCTGACAAGAGCAGAAAGGTGAGTATGACTTTGCAACTTTTTTTTTTTTTTTAGAAGGAGTCTCACTCACTCTTTCACCCAGGCTGGAGTGCAGTGGCGCCATCTCGGCTCACTGCAACCTCTGCCTCCCAGGTTCAAGCAATTCTTCTGCCTCAGCCTCCTGAGTAGCGGGGATGACAGCCACGTGCCACCATGCCTGGCTAATTTTTGTATTTTTAGTAGAGACGGGGTTTCACCATGTTGGTCAGGCTAGTCTCCAACTCCTGACCTCCTGATCCACACGTCTCGGCCTCCCGAAGTCTTGAGATTACAGGCGTGAGCCACTGTGTGTGGCCGACTTTGTAACTTTAATAAATTCAATGGACATTATGCATTTCTCTGTTGTATCTATGAAAATAATAAAAATAAAAGTCATAATTTAAAAACAAGAAGACAGAAACCAATAGGAGAAAATGAGACATTATATATATATATACAACAAATTAATAAAACAAATTAAGTATAAATGACCAAAGATTAACTTAAACCTAAGTAGACAATGTTTTTGTTAAAATACAAATATTGGCAAAATTAAAAATATCCATCTCTATCATAGTTACAAGAGAGGCAACTAATATATAAATTTACAGAAACTTTGAAGTTCAAACAATACAGATACTGTGTATATATGATATACATACAAACATACTACATGAATATAATTTTTTAAATACTTGCTATGTAGACAAAATAGAATGTAAGTTAGAAACATTTATTAAAATAAGTTAGTCTAACCAGTGTGATAAAAGTTTTAAGTTATTAAGATGTGATGACTTAAATGTGCATTAGCCTGATACATATATACATATATATGCACACACCACACACTCTCTCTCACACACACACACACACACACACACACAATTTAGAGAGTCAAATTATATAAAGTAAAAATATCAGAAAGTAAATAGAAATGGATAAGCCCCCAAATCATTATAGACATTTCAAACACACATCTTTCAGTAATAGATAAAAGAAAAAACTAAAAGAGTAAGTTTTAAAGGAAGCTAGTGGATTTTAAAAAGGGCAAATGTTATATAAGGAACATGAATATTATAATTCATGTTATTTTCATGTTCATACAGAATACTTATAAAAATTAACATTTTCTAGACCATACCAGAAATTCAAGCAATTTTCACGGAAATAACGTGACACAGAATATATTTCCTAAACAAACAGCAATGAAGGTAGATAGCAATACAAAAAAGAAAGCTAGAAACATAAGTCTAATAATATTGGTTGGAAGTTATTTTAATGAATATTCAAATATTTTAAAGGTGAATAGTCAATACAAATGAACCAAACACTTTTGTAAGGTTAGTAAGATGCATGTGTAATGTGTAATGCCTCCTTTTATAAGGAGTAAATCTGTAACATCACCTGGGCTATTTGACAACTGCAAAGTGAATGTGAGAAGGAGAGAAACAGTGAGAGAGAGAGAGAGAGAGAGAGATAAAACCAGTAAAATAAACATAAAGAATGAAGGAAATAGCCAGGCGCCATGGTTCAAGCCTGTAATCCCAGCACTTTGGGAGGCTGAGGCAGGTGGATCACCTGAGGTCAGGAGTTCGAGACCAGCCTGGTCCAACATGGTGAAACCCACTCTCTACTAAATATACAAAAATTAGCCTAGCATGGTGGCATGCACCTGTAATCCCAGCTATTCGGGAGGCTGAGGTGGGAGAATTGCTTGAACGTGGTGGAGGTTGCAGTCAGTAGAGATCATGCCACTGCACTCCAGCTTGGGCGACAGAGCAAGACTCCGTCTCAAAAAAAAAAAAAAAAGGAAATAAGCAGAATTAAAGCAACTGAGTATGTATTTAAAAATGCAAAAGCTCACTTTTTCAGAAAA
Organism: Hylobates moloch; assembly: GCF_009828535.3. NCBI lineage: Eukaryota > Metazoa > Chordata > Mammalia > Primates > Hylobatidae > Hylobates > Hylobates moloch. Next base: position 55,722,664 of record NW_026652287.1, on the reverse strand, counting down.
ATATTAAAATATTAAATCTAACAAATATCTAGGTAGACTGATGGAGAAAAATACAGAAAATGCACAAAAAACCAATTACCTGGAATGTGAAGGATACAAAACGTCAGCAGTTGTAGATTTTAAATAAGCAATGACTTTGAGTTCAACCATGATGGGGTATATTGAAAAGAATCTCTCAGAAAAAAAGAAAAAGAAAACTGCTATAAATCTATGTACAAAATGTGAAGCACTATTGAAGTCTTCCAATTCTACCAGTTATGGAGTTATTGGTCTTGGACTAACTCTGCTGAAAAGAAAAAAACAAAACAAAACCTAAAAACCTGGATAAAATAGCCTACCGTGGGCACTGGCAATGCGGCCAAGCAGGTACGACATGGGTGCTACATTCTCTTTATCAGAACACGAAGCATTCACTCTTCTCACCCTCACTCTCACCTTTTAATCTTAGATCTACTATTAAATGTATTCAACGTTACTATCAATCCTTTGGTCAAAATTTCTTTACTCACATTTTCTTGATGCAATTGGATAGACTGTTCAAGAAAGTGTGAGTAGTGAATTCCTCAAACTCTTGCATATTTAAAATTACATTTCTGAATGTTGATGCTTGAAGTGTAGCTTGGGTAATGGGTGGGCTTTAAGCCAATTTTGGCATGCAAGGGGTTGAGTTTATTAGGCATCAGCACCTCTGAAAATCGTGGGGATGCAGGCTTAATTTCAACACTATTTTAAATACTTGAAAGATATTATATAATTGTTTAATAAACTCCTGTGTCTACAAATGGTTCAGATTAACTCAATATCCATGATTAGACATCTATAAAAATCAAGGCACTGTTATTTAGTGGAGACTTGCTGGCTATTCTATGAGAGGAGGTATTGTTATTGTAATCTCACCCTCTCATAAAAGTGCATCATATTACTCATAACTAGCCCTTCATATTCTATTCCTATTTTGGTATTTTAAAATAAGATATCTTTGAAACACTTGAATTCAAAGAGGGAATCTGAATAGTTTTTAAAATGTCAATGAAATGCCATTTCTTCATGCTTGAACAACTAAAAATTGACTAAAGTCCTTCTCTTCAAACTTTCTGGAACATTTTTTATCTAAATTCTAAGAACAATCACAATTGGTTTTAACCACCAATGTGAGAATATTTTAAATATTAGGGTGGAAAAATTTTTTAAATAATTTTATAGTAATTTTTTTCATCATAGTGATAGTGTGCTAATTTTTTTAAGTCAAATATTACTGTAGATATTTAAGTCAAGATTCTAAGAAGCTATTCTAAAGTCCAAAATTTAGTTTCATATACAATGATATTATATATATTTGCATATAAAATTAATATATGTGAGCCATGTTTCAAATAGTTGAGAGATTATTATATCAATGATTCTTGATTGTATAAAATGCCAATTATAGGCACACAAGCTTTAAATAATTACAAAGGCAGTAGTGGTTGATTCTACTCTTGCTACTGGCATTTATATGGACATAATATTATGGTCTGAAAAATATTTAGGGAAATTTATCCCTCATACGATCAGAAGAACAATGCAAGATAGTTTATATCTGAAAGGAAAAAAATATTTATATGGTTCTGAAAGCCTAAATCATTAACAACTTGGATAACAATTAGCATAAAAATACACAAACATGCCCTCTTCCTAGTAGTAAGTACACAGTGACAACAGAATCAAAGCATGTGGCTATGTGCATGTTTCTATTTCAAGACGCAGAGCACTCTATTCCTCTTCCTTGCCCTTTCTAGATGGCACAACTCCTCATGAATCTAAGTGCAGTCATAGGGTGGATTAGGGTGACCTGCCATTTAGATGCAACTGATCTCTATTTTGGAAGTAATTAAAGTAAAAATATATTTTTAAAAGATAATTCCAAATTTCAGTGCAAACTAGCACGGTTTCACCCCTTTTCTTTGTAACATTTTTTTCTAAGGTTGGAAAAGTAAGGTAGGCTTTAGTACGATTTTTAATCATAAGTTTTCAAAGTGAGACACAAAATGGTGGTGCCAACACATTTCAAGTCTGCTACATTTTGAATACACTTATTGGAGAAAAGACCTTCTCATCATTTTTCTCTTACAGGAAAGGAAATAACATGTACAGTTGACCTTAAGCAACACGGAGATTGGGGTCCTGGCCCCCCTGCACAGTAGAAAATCCACTATAACTTTGACTCCCCCAAAACTTAACTACTAATAGCCTACTGTAAGCCTTACAAATAACACAGGCAGTCAATTAACACATATTTAATATGTTATATGTCTTATATACTGTATTCTTAACAAACATGCCAGAGAAAAGGAAAAGAAAATCATAAGGAAAATATATTTACTAGTTATTAAATGGAAGTAGATGATCAAACAGGTCTTCATCCTCATCCTTTTCATGGGCAGGGTGTGGAGAAGGATGTGGAATTGTTGGTTTTGCTAAGTGGACCTGCACAGTTCAAAACCCTGTGGTGCAAAGGCCAACTGTATAGCCATTGAATAGCAATTTATTTTTAGAAATTAACCTCAGTAAAATACTCTTAGAAGGATGCCAAGAAAAAAAATGAATAAGTATTTTTTGTTCATCTATTTCATCATTTCATTTCATCGTTTCATTTCCTCATTTCCTCATTTCATTTCATTTCATCCTTTCCTTTCATCATTTCATTTCATCATTTCATCTCATTTCATCATTTCATTTCATTCTTTCATTTCATTTCATCAATTCATCTCAACATTTCATTTCATCATTTCACTTTATCTCATTATTTCATCATTTCATCTCAAGATTTCATTTCATCTCATCATTTCATTTCAACTCATCATTTCATCTTTTCATCTCATCAGTTCAGTTCATTTCATCTTTTCATCCCATTTCCTTTCATTACATCATTTCACTTCATCAGTTCATTTCATTTCATTTATTTCAACATTTCATCATTTCACTTCATTTCATCATTTCATTTCATAATTTCATATCATTTCATTTCATCATTTCATCTTTTCATTTCACTTCATTTCATCATTTCACTTCATCATTTCATTTCATCATTTCATTTCCTCATTTCATTTCATTTCATCCTTTCATTTCATCATTTCATCTCATCATTTCATCCTTTCATTTCATCATTTCATCTCATCATTTCATCCTTTCATTTCATCATTTCATCACTTCATCCCATCATTTCATCTCATTTCATTTAAACTTATCATTTCATTTCATCATTTCATCATTTCATAATTTCACTACATTTCATCATTTCATTTCATCATTTCATATTATTTCATTTCATCTTTTCATTTGATCATTTCACATCATTTCATGCCATCATTTCATTTCATTTCCTCATTTCATTTCACCATTTCATTTCATCATTCCATCATTTCATTTCATTTCATCATTTCATCATTTCATCTCTTCATTTCATCCTTTCATTTCATTATTTCATTTCGTCATTTCATCTCATCATATCACATCATCATTTCACTTCATCTCATCATTTCATCATTTCATCTCATGATTTCATTTCATCACATCATCTCATGATTTCATTTCATCTCATCGATTCATTTCATCTTTCGTCTCATTCATTTCATTTCATCATTTCATTTAATCAATTCATCATTTCATTTCATTTCATTATTTCATCATTTCATTTCATCATTTCATCCCATCATTTCATATCATTTCTTCATTTCATCATTTCCTTTCAACATTTCATCATTTCACTGCATTTCATTTCATTTCATTTCCTCATTTCATTTCATCATTCTATTTCATCATTTCATTTCCTTTCATCATTTCATTTCATCTCATCATTTCATCATTTCATCTCATGATTTCATTTCATCTCATCATTTCATTCCATCTCATCATTTCATCTTTTCATCTCGTTATTTCATTATTTCATTTCATTTCATCTTTTCATCACATCATTCATTTCATTTCATCAATTCATTTCACTTCATTTCATTATTTCATCATTTCATCATTTCACTTCATTTTATCATTTCATTCCATCATTTCTTATCATTTCTTCATTTCATCATTTCATCATTTCATTTCATCATTTCTCTTCATTTCATTTCATCATTTCATTTCCTCATTTAATTTCACCATTTCATCATTTCATTTCATCATTCCATTTCATCATTTCATCTCATCTTTTCATTTTATTGCATCATTTCAATTCATCTCATCATTTCATCATTTCATCTCATCATTTCATCTTTTCATCTCATTTCATTTAACCATTTCATTTCATCTTTTCATCTCGTCATTTCACTTCATTTCATTAATTCATCATTTCATCATTTCATTTCATTATTTCATTTCATTTCATCATTTCATTTCATTTCATCATTTCACTTCATTTCATCATTTCATTTCACCATTTCATTCCATTTCATCATTTCATTTCATCATTCCATTTCATCATTTCATTTCATCATTTCATCTCATCATTTCATTTCATCACTTCATTTCATCATTTCATTTCATCATTTCACCATTTCATTTCATCTCGTCATTTCATTTAACCATGTCATTTCATGATTTCATTTCATCATTTCACCGTTTCATTTCATCTCATCATTTTATCATTTCATCATTTCATTTCTTCATCATTTCATCATTTCGTTTCACTAATTTCATTTCATTTCATTTCAGTGATACATGTATTTAAGTGCCAATGTGATGCCCAGGAGACACCCTATTTCCCTTTGTAAAACACCTCCATTAACAAAAGGCAACCTCTCATGGTTGTAAGTGAGCCAACAGTTTCTTGTCTCTTTCTCTGCTCAAGGCTTAAGGCCGTGTCTCCCCAACTATGTTCAGTGGAACAAAAGAATCCCTGGACAAATAAGTTTGAGAACTGTTGTTGCAGGACTTCTCAGAACCTTTGAAACACAAATCCTCATCCGCAGGGATCTTCAGGAGGGAGATGTCTGAGGCAGCACAACTTTCTTTCACAGGAGCATCTTGCAGAATACAGTATGAGATACAGAAAGGCTGCATTGAGTCTTTTTAAGGGCCTGGGCCTTGGTAGGGGTGGGGTAGGAGCTCTCCAGATAGCATCTCATGAGTAGGAACATTCAGGTTGTTTTTTTTTTCCTTATTGGCAAAACTGTGTGCACCATGAATGAAGCTGGTCTCTCGTATCCATATCAAAACCAAACCCAAATTAATTGGCTAAATTGGGACTCAACACCTCCAGGAGCCACGCGGAAAAAAGCCCCACCACACTTTAAAGTAGCTTACCTCATATTTGAGGAAAGCAAAACGCTTATGACCAGTATACTGCTAATACAAGTCTGCAGATAATGCTGTATGAAAAATTATGTTTCCCAATCATAGCTGGCATAGTCCACATTTTGCATTACACTTCCCCCCCTTTTTAAAATTTTAAACACAGGTCTTTTTCTCTTCTTTTTTAAAATTTTAATTATACAAGACGGAGTCTCAGTATGTTGCCCAGGCTGGTCTTGAACTCCTGAGCTCAAGCCGTACATCCGTCTCCGCCTCCCAACGTGCTGAGATTACAGGCCTGAGACACTGTGCCCGGCCTTAAACACAAATCTTAATTCATTCTTACAATTATCCTGAGGTTAGAAAAATGGAAGGGGAAGAAAAATGGCAAGCAGGTAGGCTGACTTCAGCTTCATTATTTGGAAGGACAGTTTGCTTGGTTAAAACACATTACTGCCCACAAAGGCCAAGAAAATAGAAAAATACAGACTTATATAAATAGATTTTATATGAGACAGCAGTTTGGAGACTTTTTCAATGCAAATGACAAACAGCTGTGCTTGGGAATAAATGACAACGAATTTTTTTATCTCAACAGCTGTCCTGAGAGCACGTCTCTACATCTCTACCTGCATTCTGGAATCAGGGAGAAAGCCAAAATGGACAAGACACTAGATCAGCTGTGTCCAACCCTTTGACTACAAGGACTTTTCCACCTATCTGTGGTGGTGGGTATCATGAAAATTATGCACAAACCTTTTTTTTTTTTTTTAAGCTCATCAGCTATTGTTAGCATTAGTGTATTTTATGTGTGGCCCAGGAGCATTCTTCTTCCAATGTGGCCCTGAGAAGCCAAAAGACTAGACACCCGTGCACTAGATCAAAAGGCTACTCCTTCTGGAAGCAATTGTAAAGAATTTCTGACATTACCTTGACTTGAAAACCAATGGATAGTGGGACAGAATACAAAATCTTCAACAATTTTTCTTGTTGTTTTTTTTTCTTTTCAGTCAGGGTCTTGCTCTGTGGCCCAGTCTGGAGTACACTGGTGAGATCGCAGCTCAGTGAAGGCTCAAGTGCTCCTCCCGCCTCAGCCACAGTAGCAGCTGGGACTACAGATGCGCACAACCACCCCTGGCTAATATTTTATTTTTTGTAGAGATGGGGGTCTCACTATATTGTCCAGGTTGGTCTCAAACTCCTTGACTCAAGGGATCCAGGACAAGATAACAGGCGTGAGCCACCACACTTGGCCATGTGCATGAACTTTTAAGACAAACACAAGGCCCCACAAAAGTTAAGGTTTTCCCACCTAATTTCCAGGGGATCTTTTGGTGCAAGGATGAGAAGCCCTTAAAAGTACACAGACAACTCCAAAGATTCAAGACAGTTCATTCGGGCTGGGCCAGCCCACTGGGCAGACTGACCTTCAAGAAAGGCCCACCCATGACATACTCCAGATGGCTCTCCAAGAATCTCTCCAGTCCTCAGGGTTCCTAAGGTATTGGACAGAGCTAGGAAAGCAAACCCATTTGCTTCTTCCTGCAGAAAACCCCTTGAGGTCAAGACCCCACAATCAGACGAGGATGGAGTGGCTCACCCTCAGTCAACAGGCCAGACTCAAGGTGGTATAATGTCTTAACCAAGGGTCTGGGCCTCCAGGTTTGACTTCCAACTCAGTGCTCCTTTAATAACCACTCTTTGTTAATTCTCCTTCAAAGGGGTTCCTGGCAAGTCAGTTCTCCCTCAGGCCTTTCGTTTCCTCACCTACAAGATGAGACGGCTGGACCAGATGGAAATTCGGGGGGTAAGGGGATGTTGGCGCACAGCCCACCCTGCCCACGAGCCCCTCGAGCCACCATCCAAGTTCCCACAACGCCACAAATCCTGCCCAAGGTAAGGGCTGGTCCCGGGTCCTCCAGCTGCCACATCAGCGAGTGCAGGAGGAAGGGGAAGCCTCCAAGGGGGCGACGGGGGCTCAAGGATGCAACTGGGCCAGGAGTGAACTGGGGCCAGGAGGGAGGTGTTCCGGCCACTCCTGGAACCCAGCCCGGGTCCCTGACCCCCTTACCTCCACGGTCCGTATCTCCTGCTGGATGAGGTCGTTGGACACAGCGCACTTGGTGCGCAGCCCGCGCAGGCTGCCCATGGAGATGCCGATTAGCTTCTGGAGCTGCCCGCACTGCTGCAGCGCCTGGCTCGCTGCGGCCCCTGCTCCTCCCTCCGCGGTCGCCGCATCACCCCCGCCCCCGCCCTCCTTCTCTCCCATCGCCGCCGCGGGCAGCGCCGCTCTATGCAGGCAGCGGCGGCCGAGGCAGGGAGCCCGGGGTGCGGGCGCCTAGGGGAGGAACCCTGGAGCCGGGAGAGCTGGAGCAGGAGCGCCCCTCAGCGCTGCCCAAGCCAGGACGCTGGTAGAGTTGGCAGCGGAGTCTGCCGCTCCCGCCCTCAGAGCCGCGGCGGCGGGGGGACAAAAAGCCGCTGCAGCGGGGGGGAAAAAGCTGGGAAAAGCGGCGGCGGCGGGAGCAAAAAGCCGCTGCGGCGGGGGATAAAAAGCCGATAAAAAGGGCGGCGGCGGGGACAAAAAGCCGCGCGGCGGGGGATAAAAAGCTGGGGCGGCGGGGGACAAAAAGCGACGGCGGCGGGGGGCAAAAAGCCGCGGCGACAGGGGGCAAAAAGCCGCGAAAAGCGGGGGCAAAAAGCCGTGGCGGCGGGGACAAAAAGCCGCGGCGGCGGGGGACAGAAAGCCGGGAAAAGCGGTGGAGGCGGCGGGGACAAAAAGCCGCGGCGGCCGGGGACAAAAAGCCGGGAAAAGCGGTGGCGGCGGCGGGGACAAAAAGCCGCCGCAGCGATAGGCAAAAAAACAGGAAAAGCGGCGGCGGCGGCGGGGACAAAAACCGTGGCAGCGGGGGTCAAAATGCTGGGAAAAGCGGCGGCGGCGGAGGCGGGGACAAAAAGCCGCGGCGGCTGGGGGCAAAAAGCCGCGAAAAGCGGCGGCGGCGGGGGCAAAAAGCCGCGGCGGCGGGGGGCAAAAAGCCGGGAAAAGCGGCGGCGGGGGGGGGAAAAAGCGGGAAAAGCCGGGGGGGCGGGGACAAAAACCGCGGGGGCAAAAAACAGCAAAAAGCCGCGTCGGCGGGGGCAGTGTTCTGGAATCCTTTGTGAGGGATAAACATTAAGAACCTCATAGCAGTGTTCTGGATTCCTATGTAAGGGACAAACACTGTGAACCCAGCAGCATTGCTTTTGAATCCCTTGTGAGGGACAGTCAGAACCCAGCAGCAGTGTTCTGGAACCCTATGTGAGGGACAAACACTCAGAACCCAGCAGCAGTGTTCTAGAATCCTTTCTGGGTGACAAACACTCAGAACCCAGCCACTTTGTTCTGGAACCCTATCTGAGGGACAAACATTCAGACAGACACTCATAGAAGTGTTCTGGAATCCCATGTGAGGGGCAAACACTCAGAACCCAGCAGCAGTGTCCTAGAATATGTTGTGAGGGACAAACATTAAGAACCTCATAGCAGTGTTATGGAATTGTATGTGAAGGACATACACTCTGAATGCAACAGCAGTGTTTTGGAATCCCATGTGAGGGACAAACACTACGAACCCAGCAGCAGTGTTCTGGAATCCTATGTGAGGGAGAAACACTCAGAACCCAGCAGCAGGGTTCTGGAATCCTATGTGAGGGACAAACACTCAGAACCCAGCAGCAGTGTTCTAGAATCATTTGTGATGGACAAACATTCAGACTGTCGTAACAGTGTACTGGTATCCTATGTGAGGGACAAACACTCAGAACCCAGCTTCAGTGTTCTGGAATCATTTGTGATGGACAAACATTCAGACCCTCGTAGCGGTGTTCTGGAATCCTATGTGAGTGACAAACACTCAGAAACCAGCAGCAGTGTCCCAGAATCCTTTGCAAGGGTCAAACTTTCAGAACCCAGCAGCAGTGTTCTACAATCTTTTATGAGGGACAAACATTTAGGACCTTCTAGCAGTGTTCTGGAATCGTCTGTGAGGGACAAACACTGTGAACCCAGCAGCAGTGTTCTAGAATGCTTTGTGATGGACACTCAGAACCCAGCAGCAGTGTTCTAGAATGGTTTGTGATGGACAATCAGACCATCGTAGCAGTGTTCTGCTATCCTATGTGAGGGACAAACACTCAGAACTCATCAACAGGGTTCTGGAATCCTATGTGAGGGACAAACACTCAGAACCCAGACACTTTGTTCTGGAATCCTATGTGAGGGACAAAAACTCAGAACCCAGCAGCAGGGATCTGGAATCCTTTGTAATGGAGAAACATTCAGACCCTTGTAGCATTGTTCCGAAATCCTATGTGAGGGACAAACACTCAGAATCCAGCAGCAGTGTTCTGGAGTCCTCTGTGAGGGACAATCAGACCCTGCAGTAGTGTTCTGGAATCGCATGTGAGGGACAAACACTGAGTATCCAAGAGCAGTGTTCGGGAATCCTATGTGAGGGACAAACACTCAGAACCCAGCCACTGTGTTCTGGAATCCTATCTGAGGGACAAACACTCAGACACTCACAGAAGTGTTCTGTAATCCTTTGTGAGGGACAAACACTCGGAACCCAGCAGCAGTGTTCTGGAATCCTTTTTGAGGGACAAACATTCTGAACCTCATAGCCGTGTTCTGGAATCCTATGTGAGGGACAAACATTATGAACCCAGCATCAGTGGTCTGGAATCCCAAGTGAGAGACAAACACTCAGAACCCAGGAGCAGTGTACTGGAATCCCTTCTGGGAGACAAACACTCAGAACCGAGCAGCATTGTTCTAGAATCCTTTGTGAAGGACAAACATTCAGACCCTCAAAGCAGTGTTCTGGAATCCCATGTGAGGGACAAACACTCAGAACCCAGCTTCAGTGTCCTGGAATCTTTTGTGATGGACAAACATTCAGAACATTGTAGCAGTGTTCTGGAATCCTATGTGAGGGACAAACACACGGAACCCATCAGCAATATTCTGGAATCCTCTTTGAGGGACAAACATTCAGAAACCAGCAGCAGTGTTCTGGAATCCTATGTGAGGGACAAGCACTCAGAACCCATCAGCAGTGTTCTAGAATCCTTTGTGAGGGACAAACACTCAGAACCCAGCAGCAGTCTTCTAGAAGCTTTTGTGAGGGTTAAACTTAAGAACCACGCAGCAGTGTTCTGGAATCGTATGTGAGGGACAAACACGCTGAACCCAGCAGTGGTGTTTTGGAATCACATGTGAGGGACAAACACTCAGAACCCAGCAGCAGTGTTCTGGAATCCTATGTGAAGGACAAACACTCAGAACCCAGCAGCAGTGTTCTGGAATCCTATGTGAAGGACAAACACTCAGAACCCAGCAGCAGGTTTCTGGAATCCTATGTGAGGAACGAATACTCAGAACCCAGCAGCAGTGTTCTAGAATCCTTTGTGACAGAGAAACATTCAGACCGTCGTAACAGTATTCTGGTATCCTATGTGAGGAACAAACTCTCAGAACCCAGCCTCAGTGTTCTACAATCCTCTGTGAGGGACAAACAATAAGAACCCAGCAACAGGGTTCTGAAATCCTATGTGAGGGACAAGCACTCAAAAACCAGTAGCAGTGTTCTGGAATCCTTTCAGAGTGACAAACACTCAGAACCCAGCCACTTTGTTCTGGAATCCTATCTGAGGGACAAATATTTAGACACTTGTAGAAGTGTTCTGTAATCCTATGTGAGGGACAAACACCCAGAAACCATCAGCAATGTTCTGGAATCCTTCATGAAGGACAAACAGCATTCAGCAGCAGTGTTCTGGAATCCTTTGTGAGGGACAATCAGTCTGAACCCAGCAGCAGTGTTCTCGAATCCTTTGTGAGGGACAAATTTTCAGATCCTCGTAGCAGTGTTCTGGAAACCTATGTGAGGGACAAACACGATGAACCCAGCAGCAGTGGTCTGTCATTCCATGTGAGGGACAAACACTCACAACCCAGCCGCACTGTTCTGGAATACACTGTGAGGGACAAACACTAAGAACCCTGTAGCAGTGTTCTGGAATCCTATGTGAGGGACAAACACTCAGAACCCAGCAGCAGTCTTCTAGAATCCTTTGTGAGGGGCAAACACTAGGAACCCAGCTGCAGTGTTCCAGAATCCTTTGTGAGGGACAAAACTCAGAACTAAGCAGCATAGTTCTGGAATCCTCTGTGAGGGACAAACACTCAGAATACAGTAGCTGTGTTCTGGAATCCTATGTGAGATACCAACACTCAGAATACAGTAGCTGTGTTCTGGAATCCTATGTGAGAGACAAACACGCGGAACCAAGCAGCAGTGTTCTAGAATCCTTTGTGAGGGACAAACACTCAGAAACTAGCAGCGGTGTTCTAGAAACATTTCTGAGGGACAAACGTTAAGAAACTCGTAGCGGTGTTGTGGAATCGTCTGTGAGGGACAAACACTCTGAACCCAGCAGTAGGGTTCTGGAATCCTATTTGAGGGACAAACACTCAGAACCCAGCAGCAGGGTTCTGGAATCCTATGGGAGGGACAAAAATGCAGAACCCAGCAGCAGTGTTCTATAATTAATTGTGACAGATACAGATTCAGATGGTTGTAGCAGTGTTCTGGTATCCTATGTGAGGGACAAACCCTCAGAACCCAGCAGCAGTGTTCTGGAATCCTATCAGAGGGACAAAGATTCAGACACTCATAGAAGTCTTCAGGAATCCTATGTGAGGCACAAACACTCAGAACCCAGCCACTGTATCCGGAAATCCTATACGTGGGACAAACATTCAGACACTCGTAGAAGTGTTCTGGAATCCTTTGTGAGTGACAAACACTCAGAACCCAGCAGCAGTGCTCTGGAATCCTATGTGAGAGAGAAACACTCAGAACCCGGAAGCAATGTTCTACAATCCTATGTGAGGGACAAACATTTAGACCCTCGAAGCAGTGTTCTGGAATCCCGCATGAGGGGCAAACACTCAGAACCCAGCTTCAGTGTTCTGGAATCCTTTGTGATAGACAAACATTCAGACCCTCGTAGCTATGGGAGTGACAAACACTCAGAACCCAGCAGCAGTGTCCTACGATCTATTGGGAGGGACAAACATTCCGACCCTCGAAGCAGTGTTCTGGAATCCTATGTGATGGACAAACACTCAGAACCCAGCAGCAGTGTTCTGGAATCGTCTGTGAGGGACAAACATTCAGAACCCAGCAGCTGTGTTCTGGAATCCTATGTGAGGGACAGACACTCAGAACCCAGTAGCAGTGTTCTGGAATCCTATGTGAGAGATAAACACTCAGAAACCAGTAGCAGAGTTCTAGAATCCTTTGTGAGGGACAAACATTAAGAAACTCGTTGCAGTGTTCTGGAATCCTATGTGAGGGACAGACACTCAGAACACTGCAGCAGTTTTCTGGAGTCCTTTGTAATGGAGAAACATTCAGACACTCATAGCAGTGTTCTGAAATCATATGTGAGGGACAAACCCTCAGAATCCAGCAGCAGTGTTTTGGAATCCTCTGTGAGGGACACTCAGACTCAGCAGTAATGTTCTGGAATCTTATGTGAGGAATAAACACTCAGAACCCAGCAGCAGTTTTCTGGAATCCTATGAGAGGGAAAAACACTCAGAACCCAGCAACTGTGTTCTGGAATCCTATCTGAGGGACAAATATTCAGACACTCTTAGAATTCTTCTGGAATCCTGTGTGGGGGACAAACATTCAGAACCCTGGCACTGTGTTCTGGAATCCTATCTGAGGGACAATCATTCAGACACTAGTAGAAGTCTTCTGTAATCGTTTATGAGAAACAAACACTCAGAAACCAGCAGCAGTGTTCTGGAATCCCATGTGAGGGACAAACACTCAGAACCCAGAAGCAGTGTTCTAGAATCCTTTGTGAGGGGCAAACATTAAGAATCTCTTAGCAGTGTTTGGGAATCGCATGTGAGGGACAAACACTCTGAACCCAGCAGCAGTGTTTTGGAATCCCATGTGAGGGACAAACACTCAGAACCCAGCAGCTGTGTTCTCGAATCCTATGTGAAGCACAAACACTCAGATCCCAGCAGCAGGGTTATGGAATCCTGTGTGAGGGACAAACACTCAGAACCCAGCAGCAGTGTTCTAGAATAATTTGAGATGGACAAACACTCAGAACCCAGCAGCAATTTTCTCGAATACTTTGTGACGGACAAACATTCACAACGTCGTAGCAGTGTTCTGGTATCCTATGTGAGGGACAAACACTAAGAACCCAGCATCAGTGTTCTAGAATCCTATGTGAGGGTAAACACTCAAAATCCAGCAACAGTCAGTAGATAGAGGTAACAAACTTAGATATGTGCCAAATCTAGACACAAGAGACTAGGGGGATAACGACCTTTCAAAATAAAATCCAAGATTTGAAAACTGATTGGCTTGCGGTTAAGGAAAAGGCAGGACTTTAAGGTCAATCCCTGTTTTGCTTTATGTTGTTAGGGGGTGGTTTTGTCACATATTGTAGAATATGTCATTTCGGTTTTGAACATCTTGAGTTAAATTGTCCTAACATATCTAATGAATTTGATTTTCTTCCCTGGGAAGCTAATATTTCAAAAACTTAAAGAGTATAGATTTCCAACTTGTATCCAATTTATAAAATTATATCTAGGCTGCTGGTTTCAGGAGGAGGCTCATGAATATTCTATTTGCAGAGAATATATCAGGAGTTAACAACAGCTTCAATATTTGTGGAGAAGCAGTTAACTAAGCCACCTCTTAGTGTATTTAGGTGGGAAATCTTAGCTGAAGATATTCAATAATGAACCATCAGTGACTAAAAAATTCAATATTTAAGTATATTTCCTTGTAATTAATTTGAATTTAAGTAGCCATATACAGCCAGTATTTACTACATTGAACAATGCAAATAAGAGGAAAAAATTAATAACCATCTCTAATACCACATGCCAAAATCTCATAAATTTATTCTAGATAAATAAGAAGCAGCAATTGAAAGCACCAACTAAACCAGCTGGGGTTAATTCACTGTCATTCTCTCAGAATCATCTCTTCTCTGAACAAAACAAGTAGAAGAGTTAATTGTGAATCTGCATTTCCCTTGCCTATTTTAAGGTTTTGATGTTGACACTAATTCGTGAAATCCCTCCTGTGGTGTGATATTTCGTTTTACTTGCTTTTTGTTAGGAAAAGAATGCTTCAGCTCTTAATTTAAAATTATGTTTCTCCCTCCTAGGATGAGTGAACTTAGAATGCATTCTCTGACATATCCAAGTTTTTGTTAATATGAATTTGGGGAAAAAAGCATACTTAATTAGCTAAGACTTCTTATTCTAGGCTTGACCCTGTTTTCGACATCTTTTGAATTTGTAGTTGCATAGGCTGCTCTCTGACACTGGTTAGTGATCTGGAATCTATGTTAACATTAGGGGAGGTGGTGTATGAGCATTAGAGGTATCCTTGCAAGGAAAGACTTGTCTTATCTCAATACATCTTTTTTTTTGCACACAAGAAAGTCAATGTTTGAGTCTTCTAAAATCTTCCTATTTCCAAGTTGCGGAGTACCATTGATTCCTAAACAAAGATCTAATTTTTGACTCAGAGATGTGGCAAGGTAGTGAATCACCATTATAACTTAACAATCTTCAAGATAAAATTATCTCTCTGATATTTAGATTTTGCCCAATTATTACGATATTTGGGTGTTTCGTTAAGAATGGAAGACTCTAGTCTCTTGAGCAGAGACTATAAAGGCCTCAGATGATCATTTATAATTTTATGCTCTTTTCTGTAACATATTCAACACATTTGGAATCAGCCAATATTCCCCAGAGTTGTTGTGTTTTTTAAACCAAATGCATGGTTCAGTGATGGAAAACTGGGCTGATCCAAACTGTTTTCAGTAAACACTTCATTTCGGGTGACCTATTTCATATTAAATAATCTCTAGATCCTATCTTCAAAACTAACTAGATCAGATAACCTACCCTAGATTTTCACCTTTTAGGGTCTGTTAGCTGCAGTCACTTTTGAGAAAATGATTGCAATGAAAGGATAGGGTTGTAGATGGGGAAAATGTTTTGACTAATTTAAGCATAGTGGTATTTAATATGAGAATTTACTTACACACATTTGAAAATTATAATGGAGTCTCTTGGCTGAGCTTTAAAAAAAATAGCGTTTAGGCTAAAAAGGGAACTGCTACCTCTCCTAAAATCAGAAAGATGTTACAGTAATTCTCCATTCTCTAGAATTATCAGGAAGCACCTTTGTGATGATTTAATTTTGCCCTTGGGAATGTGAGCCTGTGTAGTAGTGGAATCATCAATTAGAATGATGGCTTTCTGTTCCCAAAGTCATTCGTTCTGAAAACAATATTTTTCATAAATTTGAAAGTGAGAAGTTTTGATCTTGCCATTCCCAAGTAACTCTCTTAATAAGAGGCATCAGCATGCTTCAGTGACAGCTGTCACCTTCCAGTGCTGAGAGTCATCTTTGAGTTCTCCATTTCATTCCCTACACTCCAATTTAGCTGCAGTTCTCTTGGCCAGTCCTATGAAATACATCCACGGCCTAACGACTTCTCACCACTAATACCACTCATACTAACAGCATTCTCACCTAAGTCACTACCTTTTTTCTCTGGATTACAATAGCCTCCCAATTTATTTGCTCACATAACCTATTTATTCTACACAGTACACCAGATACACCCCTTTGAAATGCAAACACAATCATGTTATTCTCTGGTGAAATTATCTCATATATTCCTATCGCATTTAAAATTAATTCAAAATAACCCCATGATTATCAAAACCCTACATGCTCTTCCACAACATGGTTTAGTTCCAAGATATCTCTTCAACTTTTTTTCACTGTACTGAATCAGTGACTAAGAGTCATATATTTGTTTTTGCTCAAAAAGTCTTGACTTGTAAATTTTTCAGTTACTCCTTTATCCACAGGTAACTCTTTCCTCATAAGACTAATTGCTTGCTTCCTTGAGCAAGCAATCTGCTCTCAAAGATACCCTTCATTTTCTACCTGATATTAATAATTTTAATCATTCATTATTCCTTTACTATGCTCTATAGTGTATACAATTTCTGTTCTTTGTCATGTTATTAACTAAATTATTTATTTGTTTCAGGAATGTATTCCATAAGTATTGTATGCATAAAAATTATATTATTTTTATTGCTGTATGCTCAGCTGCCCAATAACAGTTTGAGGATTAACATATTTGTTAAATGGACAAATACATTCTTTCACAAATATTAGTTTAATAATTTTATATTAAACTCCCTATGTACTTACAATATGAATTACAAAATTCAGAACCAACATTCCATTGGAAAAAACTAAACAATTTGTTATAAAACATCCTTAAAAGCATCAGAAAGTTAATACAGCAATGAAGAATTACAGGACCAAATTAAGAATGGTATGGAAGCCTGTTTCTGAGGCTTATGTTTGGGTTATCTCTTTACTTAGAGTGACTATAAATCTCCGAAGAGAACCAAAGGAAGAAATAACCATATCTACTAACATGGTAAGGGTATTTAAACATCTCTTAGTAATTGAGAAAATTGAAAGAAAAGAAAAAAGAGAAAGGGAGAAAGAGAAACAGAGCGAAAGTGATAATGAAGGAGAGAAAGAAGAGAAAGGAAGAGGAAGAAAAGTAAAAAGGAGGAGGAGGGGGAGGGAGGAAGAAAGGAAGGTGAAAAGAAAGAATGATAAAGTTTTCACAACATAATTTATCCTTCTAGAATATGAATGTTGGTCTATTTGATGATGTCCCACAGATTCCTTAGTCTCTGCTCATTTTTTATTTATTATTCTTTCTGTTTCTCAGAGTCAATATTTTCCATTTTCTTATCTTCAAGCTTATGACTTCTTCTGCGTGTGCAAATATACTCTTAAATCCCTCTGGTGATTTTTTAGTTTTTATCATTGTAGCTTTCAACTCCAGAATTTCTGTTATCTCTTTGTTGATATTCCTACTTTTTAATATTTTTTCTGATTCCTTTATCTCTTTGTTTATGTTTTCCTTTCGACATTTGAGTATAATTAAGAGAGTTGTTTTAAAGTGTTTGTGTAGTAAGTTTGATGTCTGGGTTTCCTTAGAGATATTTTCTGTCAATTTAGTTTCTTTCTTTGAATGAGCCATACTTTCCCATTCTTTGTATGCCTTGTAACTTTTTTGAAAACTGGACATTATAATAATTATAATTACTATGTGGTTACTCTGTAAATCAGACCCCCCTACAAACACACTAACGTTTTGTGGTTTTAAATTTTATTTACTTATTATATCGTTAAGGTTTTTTTTTTTACAGTGAAATTTTCCAAGGTGATTTACAAAACTGTTTGCTTTATAAGGTGTGGTCACTGAAGTCTTTTTGTTTCCTTAACAAATGTTAAGCTAATGTTTTGACAGTGATTCTCTTGTATGTCAGGAACTAAGAAAATAGGCAAATACAACAAACAAAAAAGAAAAACAAGTAATCATTATCCAGCAAAATATGTCTCTAGGCCATGCAGACTGGCTTTGTGCTGGGTTCTTTAAAGCCGGCACAAAGTGTGTGTTCACTCTTGTACTGAGTGAAGTTCAAGTTCACTTTTGCACAGAGCTTGCACTGAGGGGAGGGATCAGTCAAGGTAAATGTGTAGGGTCTTCTTGTGACATCTGTCAGCATGTGGCTTAACCTATGCATACATGTGACTTTCTAGACTCTCCCATGTACTTGAATGATTTTGGATGTCATAGTTTTCCAAATACTCTTCTCCAACTTTTTTTCCTGTGCTGAAGGTGATCTGCTATATGTGTAAGCTCTAATTTTTGCCCTAAGCACCTGTAGTTTGTTAGGTCTCCTTGCAGAGTTTCTTAATAATGTCCATTCCTTATCTGTTCTGTATTCTAGCAACACAGACAAAAAAGCCTCTCATTAGTCCTTTAGGTATCCCCCAGACCAGTCGGAACAGACACATAATAATTTGCGGGTAAGATCTTTTGTTCCTTTGGACCATGGACCAGAGTTCCTCACTGGGAACGTGGGCTTCTGACACTTCAACACTGCCAATTTGCTGGGGCAAATGCAAGTTAAAAATGTCATAAAGTTTTCAAGTTGTCTGTTTCTTGAGTCTGCTTTCACTTGGTTGTTGTAATCTTCTGATCATTTTCCAGAGTTTTGGCAAAATTTATTGTGACAGTTTCTCTTAGTTGTGTGATGTTTCTGTTGGGAAAGGGAAGATTGCAGCTGTCTCCACTACCATTTTGCTGATGCTCCTCTTTTGTCAATTTTTGCTTCATGTTATTATGCTTTGTTATTAGTTCTTTGAGGCCTATGGTGAAAAACCGAATATTCCCAGATAAAAACAAGAAAAAATCTGTCTTTGAAGCTGCTTTGTGATGTGTGCATTCATCTTACAGTGTTAAAATTTCATTTTGATACAGCATGTTTGAAACTCTCTTTAGGTAGATTCTGCAAAGGTACATTTGGGAGCACTTTGAGGCCTATGCTGAAAAATAAAATAACTCCAGATAAAAACAAGTAAGAAGTTATCTGTGAAACTGCTTTCTACTGTGTGGATGCACCTCACAGTCTTAAACCTTTCTTTTGATTCAGCAGATTGGAAACCCTCTTTCTGAGGATTGTGCAAAAGGACATTTGTGAGCCCTTAGAAGCCTATGGTGAAAAACAGAATATCCACAGATAAAAACAAGAAGGAAGGTATCAGTGAGACTGCTTTGTGATATGGGGATTCATCTCACAGAATTAAACCATTCTTTTGATTCATGGGATTTGAAACACTTGTTTGGAAGAATCTCTGAAGGGACATATAGAAGCCCATAGAGGCCTATGTTAGAAAACTGAATATCCTCATATAAATACTAGGAAGAAGCTATCAGTGAAACTTCTTTGTGATGTGTGGATTCAACTCACAGATTTAAACATTTCTTTTGATTCAGCAGCTTGGAAACCCTCATTTTGTGGAACCTGCAGAGAGACATTTGGGAGCCCATAGAGACCTAAAGTGAAAAACCCAATATCCCCAGATAAAAACTCGAAGGAATCTATCTGTGATACTACTTTGTGATGTGTGGATTCATCCCACTGTGTTAAACCTATCTTTTGATTCAGCAGATTGGAAACACTGTCTTGGTAGAATCTGCAAAGGGACATTTGGGAGCCCTTTATGGCCTACAGTGAAAAACCAAATATCTGCAAATTAAAACTAGAAACAACCTATCTGTGAAACTGCTTCATCCTGTATGGATTCATCTCACAGAATTCATCCTTTTCATTCAGCATTATAAAAACACTCTTTTGGTAGAATCTACGAAGGGACATTTTATAGAGGTTTTCTGGCCTCTGGTGAGTAACCAAATATTCCAAGATAAAAACTAGAAAGACTCTGTCTGTAAAACTGTTTTTTGATATGTGGATTCATCTCACAGAGTTAAACATTCCTTTTGATTCAGTTGCTTGGAAACACTCATTTGCTAGAATCAGTGGAAAGATATTTCGGAGCCCATAGAGGCCTGAGGTGAAAAACTGAATATCACCAGATAAAAACTAGAAAGAAGCTGTCTGTGTAACTGCTTCCCTATGTGTGGATTCATCTCACAATGTTAAATCTTTCTTTTGATTCAGCAGGTTGTAAACACCTTTTTGAAGAATCTGTGAATGGGCCTTTGAGAGACCTTTGAAGCATGTGATGAAAAATCAAAAATCCCCAGATAAAAACTGCAAAGTAGGTATCTGTGAAACTGCTTGAGATGTGTTTATTCATCTAACAGAGTTAAACCTTTCTGTCAATATAGCATGGTTCAAACTTTTTTAGATAGTATCTGTGAAGGGATATTTAAGAGCCCATAGAGGTCTATAGTGAAAAACAGAATATCTCCAGATAAAAAGTAGAAATAAGCTAAATATGTAACTGCTTTGTGATGTATGGATTCATCTCACTGAGTTAAGCCTATCTTTTGATTCAGCAGGTTGGAAACACTCTTTTGGTAGAATCTGCAAAGGGACATTTGGGAGCCCTTTTTGGCCTACAGTGAAAAGCTGAATATCTCCAAATAAAAATTAGAAAGAAGCTATCAGTGAAACTGTTTTTTGATGTGTGGATTCATTGCAGAGAGTTAAACCTTTCTTTTGATACAGCAGGATAGAAACACTAGATAGAACCTGCGAAGGAACGTTTATAAGCCCATAGATGCCTATGGTGAAAAACAGAATATCCCCACATAAAAAGTCCAAAAAGCTATCTGTGAAACTGCTTTGTTAAGTGTGGATTCAGCTCAAAGGCTTAAATCTTTCTTTGTATTCAGCAGTTTGCAAATATTTTGCTAGAATCTGTGAAGGGACATTGCTAGCCCATTGTGGCACACTGTGAAAAATTGAATATTGAAAGATAAAAACTAGAAAGAAGCTTTTAGTGAAACTACTTTGTGATGTGGGGAATCTACTTCCAGATTTAAACTTTTCTATTGATTCAGCAGTTTGGAAACACTCTTTTGGTAAAATCGGGACAGGGACATGTGGGAGCCCATTGAGACCTATGGTGAAAAACTGAATATTCCCATATAAAAACTAGAAAGAAGCTACCTGTGAAACTTCTCTGCAATGTGTGGATTCATCTCACAGAGTTAAACTTTTCTTTTGATTCAGCAGGTTGGAAACACTTTTGGCAGAATCTGAGAAGGGAGCTTTGGAAGCTACTTGAGCCCTATGGTGAAAAACAGACAAAACTACAAAGTAGCTACCTGTGAAACTGCTTTGTGATGTGTGGATTCATCTCACAGAGATAAGCCTGTCCTATGACTCAGCATGTTGGAAACACTTGTTTTGTAGAACCCGAGAAGGGACATTTTGAAGTCCATTGAGGCTATGGTGAAAAAACAATATCCCCAGTTAAAAACCAGAAGGAAGCTACCTGTGAAGCTGCTACCTGTGAGACTGTAGAGGCCTATGGTGAAAAACAGAATATCCCTAGATAAAAACTAGAAAGAAGGTGTCTCTGAAACTGCGTGTGATGTGTGGATTCACCTCACAGAATTAAACGTTTGTTTTGATTCAGCAGGTGTGAAACACTCTTTTGGTAGGATCTGCAAAGGGACTTTTGGAAGCCCATGATTTTTTTGGTGAAAAACCAAATATTTCCAGACAAAAACAAGACAGAAGCTACCTGTGAAACTGCCTTGTGATGTGTGGATTTGTTTCACAGAGTTAAACATGTCTTTTGACTCAGTAAATTGGAAAAACTCGTATGGTAGAATCTTTCAAGGGACATTTTGGAGCCCTTAGAGGCCTATGGTAAAAAACTAAATATACCCAGATAAAAACTGAAAGAAGCTATCTGTGAAACTGCTTTGTGATATCTGGATTGAAATCACAAAGTTAAATCTTTCTTTTGATTCAGCAGATTACAAACACTCTTTTTATAGAATCTGTGAAGGTACATTTGGAAACCCATTCAGGAAGCAGTGAAAAACTGAATACCCCCAGACACAAACCAGAAAGACGCTGTTTGTGAAACTGCTTTTTTTGATGTGTGAATTCATGTTACAGAGATAAACGTTTCCTTTGATTCAGGAGGTTGGAAACACTAGTTTTGTAGAATCTACATGGGGCATTTTGAAGCCCTTGGGGCGTATGGTTAAAAAAAATATATCATCATATAAAAACTAGGAAGAAGCTATCTGTGTACTTCTTTGTGACGTGTGGATTCTTCTCACAGAGGTCAACATTTCTTTTGATACATCATGTTTGAAACACTGTTTTCGTAGAATCTGCAAAGAGAAAAATGGAGCTTTTTGAGACCTATAGAGAGAAACGAAATGTTCACAGATTCGTACTAGAAAGAAGCTATCTGTGAAACAGCCCTGTGATCTGTGGATTCATCTCACAGAGATAAACCCGTCTATGGAATCAGCAATTTGCATACACTCTTTTTGTACAATCTGTGAAGAAACTTTTGAGAGTCTGTGGAGGCCTATGGTGGAAAATCAAATATTCCCAGATAAACACTAGAAAACTGCTATCTGTGAAACTGGTTTGTGATGTGTGGATTCATCTCACAGTTTCAAACCTTTCTTTTCATTTAACAGGTTGTAAACACTCTTTTGTTAGAATCCACGAAGGGACATTTGGAAGGCCATGGTGGCCTATGGTAAAAAACCAAATATCCCCAGATAAAAACTAGAAAAAAGCTATCTGTAAAACAGCTTTGTAATGTGTGGATTTATCTCACAGAGTTAAATTTTTCTTTCATTAAAACAGACTTGAAACACTCTTTAAGTAGAATCTGCGAAGGGACATTTGAGAACCCAGAGAACCTTCTTTGTGATGTGTGGATTCATCCAAAAGAGGTAAATCTTTATTTTAATTCAGCAGGTTGGAAACAATACTTTTGCAGAGTCTGCAAAGGGACATTTGAAAGCCTTTTGTATCCTTTGGTGAGAAATCAAATGTCCACAGATAACAACTAGGAAGAAACATCTGTTAAACTGCTTTTTGATATGTGGTTTCATCTCACAATGTTGAACATTTCTTTTTACTCAGCAGGTTGGAAACATTCTTTTTTTAGAATGTATGAGGAAACATTTGGGAGCTTTTTGAGGCCTATAGTGAAAAACAGGATATCCCCAGATAAAAACTAGAAAAAACCTGTCTTTGTAACTGCTTTGTGATGTGTGTATTCATCTTACAGAATTAAATTTTTATTTTGATATAGCAGGTTTGAAACTCTCTATTGGGGGAAATTCAGCTCCCGATATTTCAACATGAGTCCTTTTCTATTTCCCCTAAATGTCGACCTGTCTGAGAAATAAAGAGAAAGAGTAAAAAGAGGGAAATTTTTTAAGTTGAGTGTCTGGGGGAAACATCACAATGTTGGCACTTTCTGTGATGCCCCTGAGCCGTAACCCCAGCAAGTTTTTATTAGTGATTTTTAAAATGGGAGGGTATGTACCAGTAAGGTGTGGGTCACAGAGATCACATGCTTCACAAGGTAATAAAATATCACAAGGCAAATGCAGGCAGGGTTATATCACAGGACTGGGGTGATATTAAAACTGCTAATGAAGTTTTGGGCACACGTTGTTGTTCATAACATCTTATCAGGAGACACGGTTTGAGAACAGACAACTGGTTTGACCAATATTATTAGTTGAGAATTTCCTCATCCTACTAAGCCTCAGAGCACTATGAGAAAACAGGGCTTATTTCATCCCTTGTCTACATCCATAAAAGACAGACATTCCCAGAGTGGCCATTTCAGAGGCTTACACCTAGGAATGCATTCTCTTTCTCAGGGTTGCTCCTTGCTGAGAAAAAGAATTCAGCCATATTTCTCCTATTTACTTTTGAAAAAAGAGAAATATGGCTTTGTTCTGCCCAGCTCTCAGGCAGCCAGACCTAATGGTTAGCTCCCTTGTTGCCTGAACATCTCTCTTATCTTGTGCTTTTTTCAAGGTGCCCAGATTTCATAATGTTTAAACAATTTGTGCAGTTAACACAATCATCACAGGGTCCTGAGGCAACATTCATCCTCAGCTTATGAAGATGATGGCATTAAGAGATTTAACACAGGCATAGAAAATCACAAAAGTATTGTTTGGGGAAGTGATAAATGTCCATGAAATCTTCACGATTTCTGTTCAGAGATTGCAGTAAAGATAGGCATAAGAAAGCCTTGGTGACAGAGCAAGACTCCGTCTCAAAAAAAAAAAGAAATTATAAAAGTATTAATTTGGGGAACTAATACATGTCCATAAAATAATCACAATTTATATTCTTCTGCCATGGCTTCAGCCGGTCCCTCCATTCAGGGTCCCTGACTTCCCACAACATCTCTCCTTCTCTTTTTATATAAATGTGCCATGGTGATGAACACTTGCTCATTCTCTCCATTTTGACACTGGATTCTTTGACTGGTCCAGCACACTAAGGACAAGCAAATAAACAGAGAAACATAATTCCAAAATTTACTTCAGTGGAGCCCACAATAGACCTAATCCAAGTCGTGGGGTTTAGTCCATAAAGGTTTTCTACCACCTGATCTAATGCCTCAGCTCTAGGCACAATGGATAAGTGAGATTCAGAGGCTTCAAAAATTTGTTTTTAATTTAGTTATGTCCAATGATAAATTACCTTCCCTACCCAGAAAGTGTCCTTTGATCATTTCCCATGAATGATCAGTCTCTTTATAGGAGTACGTGGTGATACAGAAATCCGAAGTATTCCAATCACACTGAATTTTCATACAATGGTCGAGACTCACTATCCGATCTCCAAGACAAATAACACATTGTCTTAAATCATTAATTTGATTAGTGAATTTTTGATCAATGCTTTGTTGAGAATTCCACATTTGGGTGGAATCGGCTTGCTAATCATTAACAAAATGAGCTGTTTGAATAGATTGATGTAATGTCATTCCAGCAGTAGTATCCAGTGCAGTGACTGTAATTAGGCCCATGATCACAGCCATTAAAGTGAAAACAAATCTCTTATATCTTTTTAGAATTTGCTGTAACACTTGATTAAATGTATTGAGGGGGAGGATTCTCAAGGTCTGGGCAAAGTTACCAGAATCCACATTCCTTCTCGAGCTCAAACCAACATTACACTTTTCCTGGAGTCAAAATGGAAGTTAATACAAGTTTATAAATGACAATTAATGCATTGGGCAGTCTGATTGTTCGTCCAAATTTTGATATTTCCCACTAACAGCATGTAAGGAGGCTTAACACAACTCTATATGGGAACCATCAGGATGGAGGTAAGTAAAGCAGAATGTCTGGATCTATGTTGATGCTGAAAGAGGAGGACAGTAGTGGGGACAACAGACAGAATAGTTTCCCCTTCCCCTACTCACAGTCCAGACATGGCAATAGCCAATTTCCAAAGTTCTGGGTGTTCTGGGCTCAGAATGGGGAGTATCATACAAGGCTTCAGGGGGTAATGCGTTTATCTTCCCATTTTAAGGGAAAGAATGAGTTGAACCTCTTATGCAAAGTAGAATGATGATTCTAGTTCTCCCAATAAGAAATAAAATAAGTACCCTCCAGGTATTCCTTTCTGCCAGAGAAGCAATTGTTTTTTAAATAGTCATTTGGTGCCCAGTCTATTACTAAACTATAAGAGTCTTTTTTAATATTACTGCATGTGAATTAACACAATGTTCCCAAATTAAGGTTTTAGGTGGGCCCTCAAAATTTTTAGGGCATGGTTTTCCTGCAAGTTTATATTGAAAGTATGGGCTATCTCCCATTACTCCCCCTTTCATTTGTTTTAAAGGAGAAATGGAGAGGCCAGAGACCAAATGTGCAGTTCCTCTGTAGCTGATTTCTCTAGAAGATAAGCAGCCCAGACTTGAGTTTCTAGATGGAAACAATCAGGTGCATGTCCGAGGCACAGAGGGGGGTATTTATAACAAATGGTAACATTAAGTACAGTGCCTTCTTCTCCTGGTTGAGCAGGGCAATGTTCCTCTGTAGCTCCAGGCAGCCACAAACTATCGTTAGTGTAGATTTCTGCAGGAGCATCATTCCAGGTGAGAGGTCGAATAAGTGGAGGAAAAGTCACTTAAGCCCAATAAGAATAATTTTGTGTTGTAGGTAAATCAGTGTGAGAGGAAACTGGTGAGAGAGAAAGTATAAGGAGGAGAATAATTAAATAAAACCTACTGTAAGTGAGATTTAGTGGTGAAGGGGGAAGAGAACAAAGGGATGTCATTTTTGGCTAATATAAATGGTGAGATTTGGGGGTTTTTAAGAAAAAGAAAGCTAACCAGGAGAAGTAGGATTAGTTAGATGGGTCTCCATTGCAATCAGGAAGGTTTGAATCAGACCCATTTTGACTTGGTGTGCCAACTTCTGAGGAGTTGGCACAGATCTCACCACGTCTGAGGGCGGTTGGTGACATGGACGTCTTTTCTCTGTGGTTTTTGTTTGATGATCTGCTGGCAAAACACAAGCATATCCTCTTTCCCACATTAAGTAGAATAGAGAAAATGTTTAAAGTTTTGGGGAAATCCTGTAAGGCAGTAATTACAGCAATCAACTCTGCCTTTTTAGCAGAGATATAAGAGGTAGAAATAAGCTTATCTGTATGACCTACACAACCAGTATTGCCATTACTGGAATTATCAGTGAACACTGTAATGGTTTCACAAATGGGCTGATCTTTGGTTAATCGAGGGACCACCCAAGAAGTCATTTCTATAAAATTAAACAATTTATTCCTTGGATAATGATTGTCAATAACACCAATAGGTGAATTTGACACAGTAGGGAATGTTGAAAGGCAGCTGAACTTCAAGGTGATTTAAAGGAACTACAGTCAAATTTGGAAAAAATCTGGAAATTTTAAGTATTTTACACTGAGCTTGTCCAATTAAGATGGTCGGTTGGTCCAGATAATCGAAGTTTTTCACACAGAGTGAGGAAGAAAACACCACTCCACTAAATCATTATGTTGAACAATTAGTCCAGTAGGGGAGTGTAATGAAGTGAAAACCAGAAGCTGAAAAGGCTGAAACAGATGTATTCTAGATAACTGAGCCATCTGGATTCTTTCCTCTATGAATTCCAGTTCTAGTGAAGCCTCAGTGGTCAAAGTTCTGGGACTGCTGAGATTGGAATCTCCCCAAAGCATAGAAAACAAGTTAGACAACACATAGGTCAGAATGCCTAAATTAGGTCTTAAATAATTAACGTTACCGAAAAGTTTTTGGAATTCATTTAAAGTTTTCAAAGAATCTCTCCTAATTTGAACTTTTTGAGGTTGAATACATTGTTTATCGACCACCATTCCTAAATATTGAACAGGGGTGATCTGTTGAATTTTGTCCTGAGCGATAGGTAATCCAGACCATGTAACACGGTGGCTCAAAATTTGATAACAGTCCATTAATTACTTATCAGTGGGGGCAGTAATTAAATGTCATCAATATAATAAAGAATATAGGCCTGGGGGAAATTGGGCTTGAACTGCTGAAAGCACTTGCCCAACATAAACCTGGCAGATTGTAGGGCTATTTAGTATTCCCTGAGGAAGTACTTTCAGTTGATAATGAGCTGCAGGCTCCTACTTATTGATAGATGGTACAGCAAAAGCAAATTTTTCACAATCTGATTTATGTAAAGGAATATGAAAAAAATCTTTAAGATCAATAACTATGAGAAGCCAATTTTTAGGTATTAAAGCAGGGGCAGGCATGCCGGGTTGGACGGCCCCCATATGTTTAATTACAGCGTTAATGGCCCTTAAATCGGTTACCATCTGCCATTTGCCTGGTTTCTTTTTTACTAGAAACACAGGAGAATTCCAGGGGGAAAGAGAAGGTTCCACATTTCAAGGTTGTAAGTGTTTAGAAACAAAGTGAGTTAAAGACTCCAGTTTTTCTTTAGAAACCAGCCACTGCTGAATCCAAATGGGTGTGTCAGATTTCCATTGTAAAGGGATAGAATCAGGAGGCCTGGCAGTGGCTGCCACTAAAAAGGATAACCTAAACCATTACTGTCTTATTTTACAGTAATTGGGAGGGGTTTAGTAATCCCTTCATGTTTTGCACGGAGACCGGGTCCAGGAAAAAACAACATGTTTTCCGTCACATGCTGATGGGGAGCACTATAGGAGTTATGTGGAATATTAATTTCAGCCTCAGTATCTACTAGGCCCTCAAACTTTTCTCCATGAGTGTGTATGGTGTAGGTGGACCATTGTTTAGAAATTACATTAATCCAATAAGTGGCATTTTCACCACAGAAGCCAATCCCAGGGCCACGTGTCTTATCTCATTTGTTTAAAATGATATTAGGTAGTAAAAGTAATTGAGCTGCTTTAACAGTAGTAGAAGAAACAGGAGCTTGGCCTGGGGCATGTAATGTATTGCAAGCTCTCATGCACACATTTGTTACTTGTTTTCTGGTAAAAGCATCAAAGCCTAATTGGGCATAAGTATCAGAGAAGCTATCAGAGACTATGAGCTGAGCCTGAGTAATTAGAATGCCATTAGTCTGATTTAGCTGAGCCTGGAGATGGCCCTTCTCTGCCCACCAGGCTGAGATGGGGTGAGAACAGCTTATGTCAAAAGGTCCCAGTCTAAAGGAAGCAAAGTGGCCTCCATACAAAGTTTGTAATGCCATTTTAACATTAGAAGAAGTAGGACCATACTGAGTACAAGCATCCTTAAACTCTTTTCAAAAGGTAAGATTGAGTCCCACATATTGACGCAGACCAGTATGAGAATGTGAGAAAGGGACACTGAAGGAGTAAAAGAGGCAGAGGTATGCTGGTGATGACTGGCATCCATGTGTGAAGAAGGCTACAGACAAGCAGGTTGAGTGGATGGCGAAGTGACTGGTTGAGGAACCAAAATGACAGGAGGGTGAGGGGCTGTAGTGGATGGGGGAGGGCCTGGAGAATTATAGGTAAATTGTAGTTTCCTCCTGGAGCCATTATCTGATGCTGGAGGTTTGAAGAGACAAGAATTAGCATACCTATGGTCCTGGGCTGTGTGAGTCGCAGCCGCGGGAGCTTCAAGTACCAGTTCTTCATGAAAAGAAGTAAGACAAGTAGGGGGTAGTGTTCAGCCAAAGTCACGAGAGTTAGATATTGAAGTCTCAACATCATTAAATGGGGGAGGAGTAGGCAAAGGGAGATGCTGATTAGATAACGAAGGCTGTGTGGGAGAGGAAAGTTGAGGAAGTATTAGGACAGGACTTACCAAAGCCCAATCACCCCCAAACAGTGATGGGAACATAATTCCCTGTCGAGACCAGTTCCTGGAATGTTGCACCAACATGATCCCATACTTTTACATATACAGTTCCTTTTTCAGGAAACCAAGGACAGTATTTTTCCACCGCTCTGAATAGAGTGACCGTGTTTTCCATGGTTACTCAGACCCTTCCCTGTTTTAATAGATCTACATCTAAGGTTCCTTTTTTAGGAGACCAAGGACAGTATTTTACCACAGCCCTGAATAGAGTGACCATGTTTTCCATGGGCACTCAAACCCCTTTCTGTTTTAACTGGAGTTTAATATAGAATAGATAAGTATAATTTTTATACTCTGTGTAACCCACAGTTAACCCAGACCATACAGAGACTACTCACCAGTTGTCAGGGAGTTGAACCCACATTTCTGTGGACCAAATGGATGACGTTTCTGTGCACCTACAAAAGGGAATCAGGTTCCCACATGCACTTGGGAAAAGGAAAAAACCACGTTGGTGCACCAGATATTAGGGGAACTGACCCCCAATAATTCTTCATGGGTTCTTTTCTATTTTCCCTAAGTGTCAGCCGGTCTGAGAAATAGAGGGAAAGAGTATAAAGAGACAAATTTTTAAAGCTCGGTATCTGGGGGAGACATCACATGTCGGCAGGTTCCATGATGCCACCTGAGCCTTAATACCAGCAAATTTTTATTAGTGATTTTCAAAAGGGGAGGGAGTATACAAATAGGGTGTGGGTCACGGAGATCGCATGCTTCACAAGGTAATAAAATATCACAAGGCAAATAGAGGCAGGGTGAGATTGCCCAGGACTGGGGCAAAAATAAAAATGCTAATGAAGTTTTGGGCACACATTGTCACTAATAACATCTTAGCAGGAGACAAGGTTTAAGAACAGACAACAGATCTGACTAAAATTTATTAGTCAGGAATTTCCTCATCCTAATAAGCCTGGGAGAACTATGGGAGACTGGGGCTTATTTCATCTCTTACCTACAACCACAAAAGACATATTTTCCCAGAGCAGCCATTTCAGAGGCCTATCCCTAGGAATGCATTCTCTTTCTCAGGGCTGTTTCTTGTCAAGAAAAAGAATTCGGTGATATTTCTCCTATTTGCTTTTGAAAGAAGAGAAATATGGCTCTTTTCCACCTGGGTCTCAGGCAGCCAGAACTAATGGTTATCTCCCTTGGTCCCTGAACATCGCTGTTACCCTGAACTTTTTTCAAGGTGCCCAGATTTCATATTGTTTAAACAATTTGTGCAGTTAACAGAGTCATCACAGGGTCATGATGGGATTAAGAGATTAAAGTAAAGAAAGATATAGGAAATCACAAGAGTATTGATTCAGGAATTGATAAATGTCCATGAAATCTTCACAATTTATGTTCAGCGATTGCAGTAAAGACAGGCATAAGAAATTATAAAAGTATTAATTTGGGGAACTAATAAATGTCCATGAAATCTTCACAATTCATGTTCTTCTGCCGTGGCTTCAGCGGGTACCTCAGTTCTCAGTTCAGGGTCCCTGACTTCCTGCAACTCTCTCTTAAGGTAGAATCTGTGAAGTTACATTTGGGAGCACTTTGAGGCCTATGATGAAAATAAAATATCTCCAGATAAAAACTAGGAAGAAGATATCAGTCAAACTGCTTTGTCATACGTGGATTCACTTCACAGAGTTAAATCTTTTTTTGATTCAGCAGATTGGAAATTCTCTTTTTTGAGATTCTGCAAAATGACGTTTGTGAGCCCTTAGAGGCCTATGGTGAAAAAGAGAATATCCACAGATAAAAACTAGAAACAAAGTATCAGTGAAACTGCTGTTTGATATGTGGATTCATCTCAGAGTTACACCTTTCTTTTGATACAGCAGATTTGAAACACTTTTTTGGAAGAATCTGTGAAGGGACATATGGAAGCCTATAGAGGCCTATGTTAAAAAATTAAATATCTTAATATAAATACTAGGAAGAAGCTATCAGTGAAACTTCTTTGTGATGCGTGGATACATCTCACAGAGTTAAACATTTCTTTTGATTCAGCAGCTTGGAAACCCTCGTTTTGTAGAACCTGCAGAGAGATATTTGGGAGCCCATAGAGACCTAAAGTGAAGAACCCAATATTACCAGATAAAAACTAGAAGGAATCTATCTGTGAAACTGTTTTGTGATATGTGGATTCACCTCACTGAGTTAAACCTATCTTTTGATTTAGCAGGTTGGAAATACTCTCTTGGTAGAATCTGCCAAGGGACATTTGGGAGCCCTTTATGGCCTATGGTGAAAAACTCAATATCTCAAAATTAAAAACAAGCTATTTGTGAAACTGCTTTGTGATGTGTGGATTCATCTCACAGAGTTCAACCTTACTTTTCATTCAGCATTTTGAAAACACTCTTTTGGTAGAATCTACAAATGGACATTTTGTAGTGGTTTTTGGGCCTCTGGTAAATAACTGAATATTCCTAGATAAAAGCAAGAAGGACTCTGTCTGTAAAACTGCTTTTTGATGTATGGATTCATCTCACAGAGTTAAACATTTCTTTTGATTCAGTAGCTTGGAAACACTCATTTGGTAGAATCAGTGGAAAGACATTTGGGAGCCCATAGAGGCCTAAGGTGGCAAACTGAATATCCCCAGATAAAAACTAAAAAGAAGCAATCTGTGTAACTTCTTTGGTATGTGTGGATTATCTCAGTGAGATAAAACTTTCTTTTGATTCAATAGGTTGCAAATATTTTTGTTTTATAATCTGCATAGTGACATTTGGGAGCCCATTAAAGTCTACAGTGAAAAATCGAATATCCCTGGGTAAAAACCAGAAAGAAGCTATCTTTAAAACTGCTTTGTGATGTGTGGATTCATCTCAAAGACTCAAACCTTTCTTTTGACTCAGCATGATGCAAACACTCTTTTGCTAGAATCCATGAAAATAGATTTGTGAGCCCACTATAGTCTATGGTAAAAAAACAAAACAAAACACGAATGTTTCAACATAAAAACTAGAAAGAAGGTATCAGTGAATGTGCTCTATGATGAATGGATTCATCTCATAGAGTTAAACCTTTCTTTTGATTCAGCAGGTTGGAAACACCTTTTTGTACAATCTGGGAAGGGGCATTTGAGAGACCTTTGAGGCTTATAATGAAAAACAAAAAATCCCCTAATAAAAACTAGAAGGAAGCTCTTTGTGAAACTGTTTGGGATGTGTTTATTCATCCAACAGAGTTAAACCTTTTTGTCAATATAGCGTGTTCGAAACATTTTTTAGATGGAGTCTGTGAATGGACATTTAAGAGCCCATAGAGGCCTATGGTGAAAAACAGAATATCCCCAGATAAAAAGTAGAAAAAAGCTAAATATATAACTGCATTGTGATGTATGAATTCATCTCACAGAGTTAAACATTTCTTTTGACACAGCAGGTATGAAAAAGTCTTTAGTTAGCATCTGCGAAGGGACATTTAAGAGCCCATAGAGGCCTACAGTGAAAAACTCAATAACTCCAGATAGAAAGAAGCTACCTGTTTAACTTATTTACAATGTCTATATTTATCTTACAGAGATAAACATTTATATTGATTCAGGAAGTTGGAATCACTCTTTTGGTAGAATCTGCCAAGGGAATTTTGGGATCCCTTAGAGGCGTATTGTGAAACACTGAATATACTTTGATAAAAACTTGAAAGAAGCCATCTGTGAAACTGCATTTTAAAGTATGATTTCATGTCACAGATTTAAACATAGCTTTTGATTCATCAGGTTGTAATCATTCATTTTGTAGACTCTGTGAAGAGCCATTTTGGAGCCCATTGAGTCCTATGTTGAACAACCCAATATTTCCAGATAAAAACCAGAAGGAAGCTATCTGCAAAACTGCTTTGTGATGTGCAATTCATCTCACAGATTTCATTTTTTTTTGATCCAGTAGTTGGAAGACACTCATTTTGTAGAATTGGCGACGGGCTATTACGGAGCCCTTTGAGGCCTAGGGTTGCAAACACAATATCCCAAGATAAAAACTAAAAAGGGGCTGTCACTGAAACTGCTTTGTGAAGTTTCAATTTATCTCACCGAGGTAAACCTTTCTTTTGATTCAGCAGGTTGAAAACACTGTTTTGGTAGAATCTGCCTAGGGACCTATCACAGCCCATTGTGGCCTATGGTGAAAAAAAGATATCCCCAGATAAAAACTAGAAAAAAGCTGTCAGTGAAACTCCTTTATTGATGTGTGGATTTATCTCACAGACTTAAACCTTTCCTTTGATTCCTCACGTTTGAAACACTCATTTTGCAGAATCTGTGAAGGGACATTTTGGAGCCCCTTGAGGCCTATTGTGAAAAACAAAATATTCCCAGATAAAAACTAGAAAGAAGCTATCTGTGAAGTGTTCTGTGATGTGTGGATTCATTGAACAGAGTTAAACCTTTCTTTTGACAAAACAGGATGGAAACACCCTTTAGATAGAATCTGCAAAGGAACATTTATAAGCCCATAGATGCCTATGATGAGAAACAGAATATCCCCACATAAAAACTGTCAAGAAGCTATCTGTGAAACTGCTTTGTTAAGTGTGGATTCAGCTCAATGGGTTAAACCATTCTTTTGATTGATCAGGTTGGAAACACTAGTTTTGTAGACTGTGTGAAGAGACATTTTGGAACCCATTAACCCCTATGGTGAACAGCCCAATATTTCCAGATAAAAATCAGAAGGAAGATATATGTGAAACTGCATTGTGATGTGTGACTCATCTCACAGAGTTAAAACTTTCTTTTGATTCAGCAGTCTGAAAACACTCATTTGGTAGAATCTGCAAAGGGATATTTGGGAGCACATTGAGGCCTATGGTGAAAAAGGAAATATCTTCAGATAAAAACTAGTAAGAAGCTTTCTCAGAAACCACTTTGTCATTAATGCTTTCATCTCACAGAGTTAAACTTTTCTTTTGATTGAGCAGTTTGAAAACACTGTTTATGTAGAATCTGTGAAGGGATATTTGGGAGCTCATTGGGGCCTATGGTGAAAAAGGAAATATCTGCAGTGAGAAACTAGAAAGAAGAATTCTGAGAAACTGCTTTGTATTTTGTGCATTCAGATCACAGATTTAAAACTTTCTTTGATTGAGCAGTTTGGAAACACCGTTTTGGTAGAAACTGCAAAGGTGTGCTTGGGATCACATTGAGGCCTATGGTGAAAAAGGAAATATCTTCAGAGAAAAACTAGAAAAAAAGCTTTCTGAGGAACTTCTTTGTGATGTGTGCATTCATCTCACAGAGTTAAAACTTTCTTTTGAGTGAGCACTTTGGAAACACTGATTTGGTAGCATCTGCGAAGGAGTATTAAGGAGCACACTGAG
Source organism: Hylobates moloch (assembly GCF_009828535.3). Lineage (NCBI taxonomy): Eukaryota > Metazoa > Chordata > Mammalia > Primates > Hylobatidae > Hylobates > Hylobates moloch. The sequence goes on along the minus strand of NW_026652287.1, from coordinate 55,688,261 downwards.
GCCAATGGTGAAAAAGGAAATATCTAAAGATAGAAACTAGAAAGAAGCTTTCTCAGAAACCATTTTGTGATGTGTGCATTCTTCTAACAGAGTTAAATCTTTGTTTTGATTGAGCAGTCTGGAAACCCTGTTTTGGTAGAATCTGTGAAGGGATTTTTGGGAGCGCATTGAGGCCTATGGTGAAAAAGGAAATATCTTCAGATAAAAACTAGAAAGAAGCTTTCAGAGAAACTACTTTGTGATGAGTGAATTCATCTCACAGAGTTAAACCTTTCTTTTGATGGAGCAGTTTGGCAACCCTGTTTTTTGGAGAATCTGAGAAGGGATATTTGGGAGTGCTTTAAGGCCTACGGTGAAAAAGGAAATATCTTCAGATAAAAACGAGAAAGAAGCTTTCTGGGAAACTGCTTCATGATGTGTGCATTTATCTCACACAGCTAAACCTTTCTTTTGATTGAGCTGTTTGGAAACACTGATTTTGTAGAATCTGCAAATTGAGATTTGGGAGTGCTTTGAGACCTATGGTGAAAAAGGAAATATCTTCAAAAAAAAATTAAAACGAAGCTTTCTGAGAAACTGCTTTGTGATGCGTGAATTCATTTCACAGAGTTAAGCCTTTCTTTTGATTGAGTGGTTTGGCAACACTGTTTTGTAGAATGTGAGAAGGGGTATTTGGCAGCACATTTAGGCCTATGGTGAAAAAGGAAATATATTCAGATAAATATGAGATATGAGCTTTCTCAGAAACCCCTTTGTGATGTATGCATTCATCTCACAGAGTTAAACTTTTCTTTTCATGGAGCAGTTTGAAAACACTGTTTTTGTAGAATCTGTGAAGGGATATTTGGGAGCTCACTGAGGTCTATGGTGAAAAAGGAAATATCTGCAGTGAGAAACTAGAAAGAAGAATTCTGAGAAACTGCTTTGTATTGTGCGCATTCAAACCACAGAGTTAAAACTTTCTTTTCATTGAGCAGTTTGGAAACACTGTTTTGGTAGAATCTGCAAAGGGATATTTGGGATCATATTGAGGCCTATTGTGAAAAAGGAAATATCTTCAGAGAAAAGCTAGAAAAAAGCTTTCTGAGAAACTTCTGTGTGATGTGTGCATTCATCTCACAGAGTTAAAACTTTCTTTTGATTGAGCACTTTGGAAACACTGATTTGGTAGCATCTACGAAGGAGTATTTTGGAGGGCACTGAGGCCAATGGTGAAAAAGGAAATATCTAAAGATAGAAACTAGAAAGAAGCTTTCTCAGAAACTGCTTCGTGATGTGTGCATTCTTCTTTTTATTTTATTATTATTATACTTTAAGTTTTAAGGTATATGTGCACAATGTGCAGGCATGTTACATATGTATACATGTGCCATGTTGGTGTGCTGCATCCATTAACCCTTCATTTAGCATTAGGTATACCTCCTAATTCTGTCCCTCCCCCCATCCCCCACCCCACAACCGTCCACGGTGTGTGATGTTCCCCTTCCTGTGTCCATGTGTTCTTATTGTTCAATTTCTACCTATGAGTGAGAAAATGTGGTGTTTCATTTTTTGTCCTTGTGATACTTTGCTGAGAATGATGGTTTCCAGTTTCATCCGTGTCCCTACAAAGGACATGGACTCATCATTTTTTATGGCTGCATAGTATTCCATGGTGTATATGTGCCACATTTTCTTAATCCAGTCTATAGTTGTTGGACATTTGGGTTGGTTCTGACTCTTTGCTATTGTGAATAGTGCTGCAATAAACATACGTGTGCATGTCTCTTTATAGCAGCATGATTTATAATCCTTTGGGTATACACCCAGTAATGGGATGGCTGGGTCAAATGGTATTTGTAGTTCTAGATCCCTGAGGAATTGCCACACTGATTTCCACAATGGTTGAACTAGTTAACAGTCACACCAACAGTGTAAAAGTGTTCCTGTTTCTCCACATCCTCTCCAGCACCTGCTGTTTCCTGACTTTTTAATGATCATCATTCTAACTGGTGTGAGATGGTATCTCATTGTGGTTTTGATTTGCATGTCTCTGATGGCCAGTGATGATGGGCATTTTTTCATGTGTTTTTTGGCTGCATAAATGTCTTCTTTTGAGAAGTGTCTGTTCATATCCTTCGCCCACTTTTTGGTGGGATTGTTTGTTTTTCTCTTGTAAACTTGTTTGAGTTCATTGCAGATTCTAGATATTAGCCATTTGTCAGATGAGTAGATTGCAAAAATTTTCTCCTATTCTGTAGGTTGCCTGTTCATTCTGATGGTAGTTTCTTTTGCTGTGCAGAAGCTCTTTAGTTTAATTAGATCCCATTTGTCAATTTTGGCTTTTATTGCCATTGCTTTTAGTGTTTTATACATGAAGCCCTTGCCCATGACTATGCCCTGAATGGTACTGCTTAGGTTTTCTTCTAGTGTTTTTATGGTTTTAGGTCTAACATTTAAGTCTTTAATCCATCTTGAATTAATTGTTGTATAATGAGTAAGGAAGGGATTCAGTTTCAGCTTTCTACATATGGCTAGCCAGTTTTCCCAGTACCATTTATTAAATAGGGAATCCTTTCCCTATTGCTTGTTTTTGTCAAGTTTGTCGGAGATCAGATAGTTGTAGATATGCAACATTATTTCTGAGGGATCTCTTCTGTTCCATTGGTCTATATCTCTGTTTTCGTACCAGTACCATGCTGTTTTTGTTACTGTAGCCTTGTATGAAGTCAGGTAGTGTGATGCCTCCAGCTTTGTTCTTTTTTTTGGCTTAGGAATGACTTGGCAATGTGGGTTTTTTTTTAGTTCCATATGAACTTTAAAGTAGTTTTTTACAATTCTGTGAAGAAAGTCGTTGGCAGCTTGACAAGGATGGCATTGAATCTGTAAATTATCTTGGGCAGTATGGCCATTTTCATGATACTGATTCTTCCTACCCATGAGCATGGAATGTTCTTCCATTTGTTTGTATCCTCTTTGATTTCATTGAGCAGTGGTTTGTAGTTCTCCTGGAAGAGGTCTTTCACATCCCTTGTAAGTTGGATTTTTAGGTATTTTATTCTCTTTGAAGAAATTCTGAATGGGAGTTCACTCATGATTTGGCTCTCTGTTTATTATTGGTGTGTAAGAATGCTTGTGATTTTTGCACATTGATTTTGTATCCCGAGACTTTGATGAAGTTGCTTATCAGCTTAAGGAGATTTTGGGCTGAGATGATGGGGTTTGCTAGATATACAATCATGTCATCTGCAAACAGGGACAATTTGACTTCCTCTTTTCCTAATAGAATGCCCTGTATTTCCTTCTCCTGACTGATTGCCCTGGCCAGAATTTCCAACACTATGTTGAATAGGAGTGGTGAGAGAGAACAGCCCTGTCTTGTGCCAGATTTCAAAGGGAATGTTTCTAGTTTTTGTCCACTCAGTATGATATTGGCTGTGGGTTTGTCATAGATAGCTCTTATTATTTTGAGATACGTCCCATCAATACCTAATTTATTAAGAGTTTTTAGCATGAAGAGTTGTTGAATTTTGTCAAAGGCCTTTTCTGCATCTATTGAGATAATCATGTGGTTTTTGTCTTTGGTTCTGTTTATATGCTGGATTACATTTATTGATTTTCGTATGTTGAACCAGCCTTGCATCCCAGGGATGAAGCCCACTTCATCATGGTGGATAAGCTTTTTTGGTGTGTTGCTGGATTCGGTTTGCCAGTATTTTGTTGAGGATTTTTATATCAATGTTCGTCAAGGATATTAGTCTAAAATTTTCTTTTTTTGTTGTGTCTCTGCCAGGCTTTGGTATCAGTATGATGCTGGCCTCATAAAATGAGTTAGGGAGGATTTCCTCTTTTTCTATTGATTGGAATAGTTTCAGAAGGAATGGTGCCAGCTCCTTCTTTTACCTCTGGTAGAATTCGGCTGTGAATCCATCTGGTCCTGGACTTTTTTTGGTTGGTAAGCTATTAATTATTGCCTAAATTTCAGAGCCTGTTATTGGTCTATTCAGAGATTCAACTTCTTCCTAGTTTAGTCTATGGAGGGTGTATGTGTCCAAGAATTTATCCATTTCTTCTAGATTTTCTAGTTTATTTGTGTAGAGGTGTTTATAATATTCTCTGATGGTAGTTTGTATTTCTGTGGGATCAGTGGTGATATCCCATTTATCATTTTTTATTGTGTCTATTTGATTCTTCTCTCTTTTCTTCTTCATCAGTCTTGCTAGTGGTGTATCAATTTTGTTGGTCTTTTAAACAAACCAGCGCCTGGATTCATTGATTTTTTTTATTATACTTTAAGTTTTAGGGCACATGTGCACAATGTGCAGGTTTGTTACATTTGTATACATGTGACATGTTGGTGTGTTGCACCCATTAACTCGTCATTTAGCATTAGGCATATCTCCTAATGCTATCCCTCCCCCCTCCCCCGTCCCACAACATTACCCAGAGTGTGATGTTCCCCTTCCTGTATCCATGTGTTCTCATTCTTCAATTCCCACCTATGAGTGAGAACATGCAGTGTTTGGTTTTTTGTCCTTGTGATACTTTGCTGAGAATGATGGTTTCCAGTTTCATTCATGTCCCTACAAAGGACATGAACTCATCATTTTTTATGTCTGCATAGTATTCCATGGTGTATATGTGCCACATTTTCCTAACCCAGTCTATCATTGATGGACATTTGGGTTGGTTCCAAGTCTTTGCTATTGTGAATAGTGCCGCAATAAACATACATGTGCATGTGTCTTTATAGCAGCATGATTTATAATCCTTTAGGTATATACCCAGTAATGGGATGGCGGAGTCAGATGGTATTTCTAGGGTTTTTTGTGTCTCTGTTTCCTTCAGTTCTGCTCTGATCTTAGTTATGTCTTGCCTTCTGCTAGCTTTTGAATGTGTTTGCTCTTGCTTCTCTAGTTCTTTTAATTGTGATGTTAGGGTGTCAATTTTGGATCTTTCCTGCTTTCTCTTGTGGGCATTTAGTGCTATAAATTTCCCCCTACACATTGCTTTGAATGTGTCCCAGAGAGTCTGGTATGTTGTGTCTTTGTTCTCATTGGTTTCAAATAACATATTTATTTCTGCCTTCATTTGGTTATGTACCTAGTATTCATTCAGGAGCAAGTTGTTCTGTTTCCATGTAGTTGAGCGGTTTTGAGTTAGTTTCTTAATCCTGAGTTCTCGTTTGATTGCACTGTTGTCTGAGAGACAGTTTGTTATAGTTTCTGTTCTTTTACATTTGCTGAGGAGAGCTTTACTTCCAGCTATGTGGTCAATTTTGGAATAGGTGTTGTGTGGTGCTGAAAACAATGTATATTCTGTTGATTTGGGGTGAAGAGTTCTGTAGATGTCTATTAGGTCTGCTTGGTGCAGAACTGAGTTAAATTCCTGGATACCCTTGTTAAGTTTCTGTCTCATTGATCTGTCTAATGTTGACAGTGGGGTGTTAAAATCTCCCATTATTATTGTATCAGAGTCTAAAGTCTGTTTGTAGATCTCTGAGGACTTGTTTTATGAATCTAGGTGCTCCTCTATTAGGTGCATATAAATTTAAAATAGTTAGTTCTTCTTGCTGAATTGATCCCTTTGCCATTATGTAATGGCTTCTTTGTCTCTTTTGATCTTTGTTGGTTTAAATTCTGTTTTATCCAAGACTAAGATTGCAACCCCTGCTGTTTTTTGTTTTCCATTTGCTTGGTAGATCTTCCTCCATCCCTTTATTTTGAGCCTATGTGTCTTTGCACGTGAGATGGGTTTCCTGAATACAGAGCACTGATGGGTCTTGACTCTTTATCCAGTTTACCAGTCTGTGCCTTTAAGTTGGAGCATTTAGCCCATTTACTTTTAAGGTTAGTATTGTTATGTGTGAATTTGATCCTGTCATTATGATGTTAGTTGGTTATTTCGTTCATTAGTTGATGTAGTTTCTTCCTAGCCTCGATGGTCTTTACAATTTGGCATGTTTTTGCAGTGGCTGGTATTGGTTCTTCCTTTCCATGTTTAGTGCTTCCTTCAGGAGCTCTTTTAGGGCAGGCCTGATGGTGACAAAATCTCTCAGCATTTTCTTGTCTGTAAAGTATTTTATTTCTCCTTCACCTATTAAACTTAGTTTGGCTGGATATGAAATTCTGGGTTGAATATTCTTTTCTTTAAGAATGTTGAATATTGGCCCCCACTCTCTTCTGGCTTGTAGAGTTTCTGCTGAGAGATCAGCTGTTAGTCTGATGGGCTTCCCTTTGTGGGTAACTCGACCTTTCTTTCTGGCTGTCCTTAACATTTTTTCCTTCGTTTAATCTTTGGTGAATCTGACAATTATGTGTCTTGGAGTTGCTCTTCTCGAGGAGTCTTTGTGGTGTTCTCTGTATTTCCTGAATTTTAATGTTGGCCTGCCTTGCTAGATTGGGGAAGTTCTCCTGGATAATATCCTGCAGAGTGTTTTCCAACTTGGTTCCATTCACCCCGTCACTTTCTGGTACACCAATCAGACGTAGATTTGGTCTTTTCACATAGTCCCATATTTCTTGGAGGCTTTGTTCATTTCTTTTTATTTTTTTTCTCTAAACTTCTCTTCATGCTTCATTTCATTCATTTCATCTTCTATCACTGATACCCTTTCTTCCAGTTGATCGCATTGGCTACTGAGGCTTGTGCATTTGTCACGTAGTTCTCGTGCCATGGTTTTCAGCTCCATCAGGTCGTTTAAGGACTTCTATGCATTGGTTATTCTAGTTAGCCATTTGTCTAATTTTTTTTCAAAGTTTTTAACTTCTTTGTCATTGGTTCCAACTTCCTCCTTTAGCTCGGAGTAGTTTGATTGTCTGAAGCCTTCTTCTCTCAGCTCATCAATGTCACTCTCTGTCCTGCTTTGTTCCATTGCTCATGAAGAGCTGTGTACCTTTGGAGGAGGAGAGGCAGTCTGATTTTTAGAGTTTCTAGTTTTTCTGCTCTGTTTTTTCCCCATCTTTGTGGTTTTATCTGCCTTTTTTCTTTGATGATAGTGATGCACCGATGGGTTTTTGATGTGGATGTTCTTTCTGTTTGTTAGTTTTCCTTCAAACAGTCAAGACCCTCAACTGCAGGTCCGTTGGAGTTTGCTGGTGGTCCACTCCAGACCCTGTTTGCCTGGGTATCAGCAGTGGTACCTGCAGAACAGCAGATATTGGTGAACAACAAATGCTGCTGCCTGATCATTCCTCTGGAAGTTTTGTCTCAGAGGAGTACCCAGCCATGTGAGTTGTCAGTCTGCCCCTACTGGGGGGACTGCCTCCTTTTAGGCCCCTCATGGGTCAGAGACCCACTTGAGGCAGTGTGCCCATTCTCAGGTCTCAAGCTGCATGCTGGGAGAACGACTACTCTCTTCAAAGCTGTCTGACAGGGACATTTAAGTCTGCAGAAGTTATTGCTGTCTTTTGTTTGTCTGTGCCCTGCCCCCAGAGGTGGAGCCTACAGAGGCAAGTGGGCTTCCTTGGGCTGTGGTGGGCTCCACCCAGTTCGACCTTCCCAGCCACTTTGTTTACCTACTCAAGCCTCAGCAATGGTGGGCGCCCCTCTCCCACCCTCACTGCCACCTTGCAGTTTGACCTCAGACTGCTGTGGTAGCAATGAGCAAGGCTCCATGGGCATAAGACCCTCTGAGCCAGGTGCAGGATATAATCTCCCGGTGTGCCATTTGTTAAGCCCATTGGAAAAGTGCAGCATTAGGGTGGGAATGACCCAATTTTCCAGGTGACATCTGTCTCCCCTTTCTTTGACTAGGAAAGGGAATTCCCTGACCCCTTGTGCTTCCCGGGTGAGGCGATGCCTCACCCTGCTTCAGCTCACACACAGTGCACTGCATCCACTGTCCTGCGCCCCCTGTCTGGCACTCCCCAGGGAGGTGAACATGGTACCTCAGTTGGAAATGTAGAAATCGCCTGTCTTCTGTGTCACTCATGCTGGCAGCTGTAGACTGGAGCAGTTCCTATTCGGCCATCTTGGCTCCACAAAGCTGTGCATTCTTCTAACAGAGTTAAATCTTTCTTTTGATTGAGCAGTCTGGAAACACTGTTTTGGTAGAATCTGTGAAGGGAATTTTGGGAGTACTTCAAGACCTATGGTGAAAAAAGTAATATCTTCAGATAGAAACTAGAAAGAAGCTTTCTGAAAATTGCTTTGTGATGTGTACATTCATCTAACATAGTTAAACCATTATTTTGATTTGGAAGGTTGGAAACACTGTTTCTGTAAAATCTATCATGGGATACTTGGGAGTGTGTTGAAGCTTAAGGTGATAAAGGAAATATCTTCAGATAAATACAAGAAAGAAGCATTCTGAGCTTTCTGATGTGCATACTCATCATATAGAGTTAAAACTTTTTTGATTGAGCAATTTGGAACCCCAGTTTTGTAGAATCTGTGAAGGGATATTTTGGAGCCATTGAGGCCTATGGTGAAAAAGGAAATATCTTCATATAAATAATAGAAAAAAACATTCTCAGAAACTGCTTTGTGACGTGTGCATTCTTCTCAGAGAGTTAAACCTTTCTTTTGATTGAGCAGGTTGGAAACACTTTTTTTGTAGAATCTGTAAAGGGATATTTGGGACTGCATCGAGGCCTATGGTTAAAAGCAAAATATCTTCAGGAAAATACTAGAAAGAAATTCTCTCAAAAACTACTTGGCAATGTGTGCATTCATCACAGAGTTGCACCTTTATTTTATTGAGCAGGTTGGAAAAACTGTCTTGCTAGAATCTACAAAGGGATATTTGGGAGTGCATTGAGGCCTAGGGTGAAAATGGAAATATCTTCACATAAAAACTAGAAAGAAGCTTTCAGAGAAACTGCTTTGTGATGAGTGCATTCTTCTCACAGAGTTAAAACTTGCTTTGGTAGAGCAGTTTGGAAGTACTGTTTTTTAGAATCTGTGAAGGAATATTTGGGAGCGCTTTGAGGCCTATGGTGAAAAAGGAAATACCTTCAGATAAAAACTAGAAAGAAGGTTTAAGAAAACTGCTCTGTGATGTGTACATTGATCTTACAGTGTTAAACTGTATTTTGATTGAAGAGTTTGGAAACACTGATTCTGTGAAATCTACCAAGGGATACTTAGAGTGCATTGAGGCCTATGGTGAAAAGGAAATATCTTCAGATAAAAACTAGAAAGAAGCTTTTTGAGAAACTGCTTTGGGATGTGCGAATTTGTAATATAGAGTTAAAACTTTATATTTATTGAGCAGTTTGGAAGCTCTGTTTTTGTGGAAACTGTGAAGGGATATTTGGGAGCAAATTGAGTCCTATGGTGGAAAAGAAAATATCTTCAGATCAAAACTATAAAGAATCATTCTGAGAAACAGCCTGGTGATAAATGCATTCATCTCACAGAGGTAAACCGAATTTTTGATTGCACAGTTTCGCAACACTGTTTTTGTAGAATCTGCAAAGTTGTATTTGGGAGTGCTTCAAGGCCTATGGTGAAAAAGGGAATACCTTCAGACAAAAACTAGAAAGAAGCTTTCTGAGAAACTGCTTGGGATGTGTACATTCATCTCACAGAGTTAATCCTTTCTTTTGCTTGAGCAATTTGGAAACACTGTTTATGTACAATCTGCAAAGGGATATTTGGGAGCGCTTTGAGGCTTATGGTGAAAAATGAAATATCTTTAGATAAAAACTGGAAAGAAGTTTCTGGGAACTGTTTTGTGATGTGCACACTCATCTCACAGAGTTAAACCTTTCTTTTGAGCAGTTTAGAAACACTGTTTTCATAGAATCTGCAAAAAGATATTTGGGAGCACATTGAGGTCTACTGTGATAAAGGAAAAATTTTTGGAATAAAACTAGAAAGAAGCTTTCTCAGAAAGCACTTTGTGATGTGTGCATTCTTCTCACAGAGTTAAAACTTTCCTTTGGTTGAGCAGTCTGGAAACACTGTTTTTGTACAATCTACAAAGGAATATATGGGAGATCTTTTAGGCCTGTGGTGAAAAATCAAATATCTTCAGAGAAAAAGTAGAAACAAATTTTCTGAGACTCTACTTTGTGATGTGTGCATTCAACTCACAGAGGTAAACCTTCCTTTTGATTGACCAGTTTGGCAACACTCCTTTTGTAGAATCTGTGAAGGGATATATGTGAGCACTTTGAAGCCTATGTTGAAAAAGGAAATATCTTCAGAAAAAACTAGAAAGAAGCTTTCTGAGTAACTGCTTTGTGATGACTGCATTCATCTCAGAGAGTCAAACCTTTCTTTTGATTTAGCAATTTGGAAACACTGTTTTTACAGAATCTGTGAAAGGACATTTGGGAGCACATTGAGGCCAATGGTGAAAAGGGAAATACCTTCAGATGAATCTTAGAAAGCATCTTTCTCAGAAACCACTTTGTGACGTGTGCATTCTTCTCACGGACCTATAACTTTCTTTTGATTGAGCATTTTGGAAACACTGTTTTTGTAGAATCTGTGAAGGGATATTTGGGAACGTATTGAGACTTTAGATGAAAAATGAACTATCTTTTTTTTATTATACTTTAGGTTTTAGGGTACATGTGCACAATGTGCAGGTTTGTTACATATGTATCCATGTGCCATGTTGTTTTGTTGCACCCATTAACTCATCATTTAGCATTAGGTATATGTCCTATTGCTGTCCCTCACCCCTCCCCCCACCCCACAACAGTCACCGGAGTGTGATGTTTCCCTTCCTGTGTCCATGAGTTCTCATTGTTCAATTCCCACCAATGAGTGAGAACATGTGGTGTTTTGATTTTTGTCCTTGCAATAGTTTACTGAGAATGATGTTTTCCAGTTTCATCCATGTCCCTATAAAGGACATGAACTCATCATTTTTTCTGGCTGCATAGTATTCCATGGTGTATATGTGCCACATTTTCTTAATCCAGTCTATCATTGTTGGACATTTGGGTTGGTTCCAAGCCTTTGCTATTGTGAATAGTGCTGCAATAAACATATGTGTGCATGCGTCCTTATAGCAGCATGATTTATAGTCCTTTGGGTATACACCCAGTAATGGGATGGCTGGGTCAAATGGTATTTCTAGTTCTAGATCCCTGAGGAATCGCCACACTGACTTCCACAATGGCTGAACTAGTTTACACTCCCACCAACAGTGTAAAAGTGTTCCTATTTCTCCACATCCTCTCCAGCACCTGTTGTTTCCTGACTTTTTAATGATGGCAATTCAAACGGGTATGAGATGGTATCTCACTGTGGTTTTGATTTGCATTTCTCTGATGGCCAGTGATGATGAGCATTTTTTCATGTGTTTTTTGGCTGCATAAATGTCTTCTTTTGAGAAGTGTCTGTTCATGTCCTTCACCCACTTTTTGATGGGGTTGTTTGTTTTTTTCTTGTAAATTTGAGTTCATTGTAGATTGTGGATATTAGCCCTCTGTCAGATGAGTAGGTTGCAAAAATTTTCTCCCATTCTGTAGGTTGCCTGTTCACTCTGATGGTAGTTTCTTTTGCTGTGCAGAAGCTCTTTAGTTTAATTAGATCCCATTTGTCAATTTTGGCTTTTGTTGCCATTGCTTTTAGTGTTTTAGACATGAAGTCCTTGCCGATGCCTATGTCCTGAATGGTATTGCCTAGGTTTTCTTGTAGGATTTTAATGGTTTTAGGTCTAACATTTAAGTCTTTAATCCATCTTGAATTAATTTTTGTATAAGATGTAAGGAAGGGATCCAGTTTCAGCTTTCTACATATGGCTAGCCAATTTTCCCAGCGCCATTTATTAAATAGGGAATCCTTTCCCCATTTCTTGTTTTTGTCAGGTTTGTCAAAGATCAGATAGTTGTAGATATGCAGCACTATTTCTGAGGGCTCTGTTCTGATCCATTTATCTATGTCTCTGATGTGGTACCAGTACCACGCTATTTTGGTTACTGTAGCCTTGTAGTATAGTTGGAAGTCAGGTAGCGTGGTTCCTCCAGCTTTGTTCTTTTGGCTTAAGATTGACTTGGCAATGTAGGCTCTTTTTTGGTTCCATATGAACTTCAAAGTAGATTTTTCCAATTCTGTGAAGAAAGTCATTTGTAGCTTGATGGGGATGGCATTGAATCTATAAATTACCTTGGGCAGTATGGCCATTTTCATGATATTGATTCTTCCAACCCATGAGCATGGAATGTTCTTCCATTTGTTTGTATCCTCTTTTATTTCACTGATCAGTGGTTTGCAGTTCTCCTTGAAGAGGTCCTTCACATCCCTTGTAAGTTGGATTCCTAGGTATTTTATTCTCTTTGAATCAATTGTGAATGGGAGTTCACTCATGATTTGGCTCTCTGTTTGTCTGTGATTGGTGTACAAGAATGCTTGTGATTTTTGTACATTGATTTTGTATCCTGAGAGTTTGCTGAACTTGCTAATCAGCTTAAGGAGATTTTGGGCTGAGACAGTGGGGTTTTCTAGATACACAATCATGTCATCTGCAAAGAGATAAAATTTGACTTCCTCTTTTCCTTATTGAATACCATTTATTTCCTTCTCCTGCCTGATTGCCCTGGCCAGAACTTCCAGCACTATGTTGAATAGGAGTGGTGAGAGAGGGTATCCCTGTTTTGTGCCTGTTTTCAAAGGGAATGTTTCCAGTTTTTGCCCATTCATTATGATATTGGCTGTGGGTTTGTCATAGATGGCCCTTATTATTTTGAGATACGTCCCATCAATACCTAATTTAGTGAGAGTTTTTAGCATGAAGCGTTGTTGAATTTTGTCAAAGGCCTTTTCTGCATCTATTGAGATAATCATGTGGTTTTTGTCTTTGGTTCAGTTTATATGCTGGATTACATTTATTGATTTGTGTATGTTGAACCAACCTTGCATCCCAGGGATGAAGCCCACTTGATTATGGTGTATAAGCTTTTTGATGTGCTGCTGGATTTGGTTTGCCAGTATTTTATTGAGGATTTTTGCATCGATGTTCATCAAGGATATTGGTCTGAAATTCTCTTTTTTGGTTGTGTCTCTGCCAGGCTTTGGTATCAGGATGATGCTGGCCTCATAAAATGTGTTAGGGAGGATTCCCTCTTTTTCTATCTATTGGAATAGTTTCAGAAGGAATGGTACCATTTCCTCCTTGTACCTCTGGTAGAATTCGGCTGTGAATCCATCATGTCCTGGACTCTTTTTGGTTGGTAAGCTATTGATTATTGCCACAATTTCAGAGCCTGTTATTGCTCTATTCAGAGATTCAACTTCCTCCTGGTTTAGTCTTGGGAGGGTGTATTTGTCGAGGAATTTATCCATTTCTTCTAGATTTTCTAGTGTATTTGCATAGAGGTGTTTGTAGTATTCTCTGATGGTAGATTGTATTTCTGTGGGATCGGTGGTGATATCCCCTTTTTCATTTTTTATTGCATCTATTTGATTCTTCTCCTTTTCTTCTTTATTAGTCTTGCTAGCAGTCTATCAATTTTGTTGATCTTTTCAAAAAACCAGCTCCTGGATTCATTATTTTTTTGAAGGTTTTTTTGTGTCTCTATTTCCTTCAGTTCTGCTCTGATTTTAGTTATTTCTTTCCTTCTGCTAGCTTTTGAATGTGTTTGCTCTTGCTTTCTAGTTCTTTTAATTGTGATGTTAGGGTGTCAATTTTGGATCTTTCCTGCTTTCTCTTGTGGGCATTTAGTGCTATAAATTTCCCTCTACACATTGCTTTGAATGTGTCCCAGAGAGTCTGGTATGTTGTGTCTTTGTTCTCATTGGTTTCAAATAACATATTTATTTCTGCCTTCATTTGGTTATGTACCCAATAGTCATTCAGGAGCAGGTTGTTCAGTTTCCATGTAGTTGAGCAGTTTTGAGTGAGTTTCTTAATCCTGAGTTCTAGTTTGATTGCACTGTGGTCTGAGAGACAGTTTGTTATAATTTCTGTTTTACATTTGCTGAGGAGAGCTTTACTTCCAACTATGTGGTCAATTTTGGAATAGGTGTGGTGTGGTGCTGAAAAAAATGTATATTCTGTTGATTTGGGGTGGAGAGTTCTGTAGATGTCTATTAGGTCCTCTTTGTGCAGAGCTGAGTTCAATTCCTGGATATCCTTGTTAACTTTCTGTCTCATTGATCTGTCTAATGTTGACAGTGGGGTGTTAAAATCTCCCATTACTATTGTGTGGGAGTTTAAGTCCCTTTGTAGGTCACTCAGGACTTGCTTTATGAATCTGGGTGCTTCTGTCTTGGGTGCATAAATATTTAGGATAGTTAGCTCTTCTTGTTGAATTGATCCCTTTACCAGTATGTAATGGCCTTCATTATCTCTTTTGATCTTTATTGGTTTAAAGTCTATTTTATCAGAGTCTAGGATTGAAACCCCTGCCTTTTTTTGTTTTCCATTTGCTTGATAGATCTTCCTCCATCCCTTTATTTTGAGTCTATGTGTTTCTCTGCACGTGAGATGGGTTTCCTGAATACAGCACACTGATGGGTCTTGACTCCTTATCCAATTTGCCTGTCTGTGTCTTTTAATTGGAGCATTTAGCCCTTTTACATTTAAAGTTAATATTGTTATGTGTGAATTTGATTCTGTCATTATGATGTTAGTTGGTAATTTTGCTCATTAGTTGATGCAGTTTCTTCCTAGCCTTGATGATCTTTACAATTTGGCATGTTTTTGCAGTGGCTGGTACCGGTTGTTCCTTTCCATGTTTACTGCCTCCTTCAGGAGCTCTTTTAGGGCAGGCCTGGTGGTGACAAAATCACTCAGCATTTGCTTGTCTGTAATGTATTTTATTTCTCCTTCACTTATGAAGCTTAGTTTGACTGGATATGAAATTCTGTGTTGAAAATTCTTTTCTTTAAGAATGTTGAATATCGGCCCCCACTCTTTTCTGGCTTGTAGAGTTTCTGCCAAGAGATCAGCTGTTAGTCTGATGGGCTTCCATTTGTGGGTAACCCGACCTTTCTCTCTGGCTGCCCTTAACATTTTTTCCTTCATTTCAACTTTGGTGAATCTGACAATTATGTGTCTTGGAGTTCTTCTCGAGGAGTATCTTTTTGGCATTCTCTGTATTTCCTGAATCTCAATGTTGGCCTGCCTTGTTAGATTGTGGAAGTTCTCCTGGATAATATCTTGTAGAGTGTTTTCCAACTTGGCTCCATTCTCCCCATCATTTTCAGGTACACCAACCAGACGTTGGTTTGGTCTTTTCACATAGTCCCAAATTTCTTGGAGGCTTTGTTTGTTTCTTTTTATTGTTTTTTCTCTAAACTTCCCTTCTTACTTCATTTCATTCATTTCATCTTCCATCACTGATACACTTTCTTCCAGTTGATCGCATCAGCTACTGAGGCTTCTGCAATCTTCGGGTGGTTCTCGATACTTGGCTTTCAGCTCCTTCAGCTCCTTTAAGCCCTTCACTCCATTGGTTATTCTAGTTATCCATTCGTCTAATTTTTTTCAAATATTTTAACTTCTTTGCCATTGGTTTGAATTTCCTCCTGTAGCTTGGAGTAGTTTGATCGTCTGCAGCCTTCTTCTCTCAAGTTGTCAAAGTCATTCTCCATCCAGCTTTGTTCCGTTGCTTCTGAGGAACTGCATTCCTTTGGAGGAGGAGAGGTGCTCTGCTTTTTAGAGTTTCCAGTTTTTCTGCTCTTTTTTTTCCCCATCTTTGTGGTTTTATCTACTTTTGGTCTTTGATGATGGTGATGTACAGATGGGTTTTTGGTGTGGTTGTCCTTTCTGTTTGTTAGTTTTCCTTCTACCAGACAGGACTCTCAGCTGCAGGTCTGTTGGAGTTTGCTATAGGTCCACTGTAGACCCTGTTTGGCTGGGTGTCAGCAGCGGTTGCTGCAGAACAGCAGATTTTCATGAGGCCACAAATTCAGCTGTCTGATAGTTCCTCTGGGAGTTTTGTCTCAGAGGATTACCTGGCCAATTGAGGTGTCAGTCTGTCCCTACTGGGGGTTGCCTCCCAGTTAGGCTGCTCGGAGGTCAGGGACCCACTTTAGGAGGCAGTCTGTCCGTTCTCAGATCTCCAGGGGTGTGCTGGGAGAACCACTACTCTCTTGAAAGCTGTCAGTCAGACAGGGACATTTAAGTCTGCAGAGGTTCCTGCTGAATTTTTGTTTGTCTGTGCCCTGCCCCCAGAGGTGGAGCCTACAGAGGCATGCAGGCCTTCTTGAGCTGTGGTAGGCTCCACCCAGTTCGAGCTTCCTGGCTGCTTTGTTTACCTAAGCAAGCCTGGGCAATGGTGGGCGCCTTTCCCCCAGCCTTGCTGCCGCCTTGCAGTTTGATCTCAGACTGCTGTGCTAGCAATCAGTGAGACTCCGTGGGCATAGGACCCTCTGAGCCAGGTGCGGGACACAATCTCCTGGTGTGCCATTTTCCAGGCCCGTTGGAAAAGTGCAATATTAGGGTGGGACTGCCCCTATTTTCCAGGTGCCATCTGTTACCTATTTCTTT
Source organism: Hylobates moloch (assembly GCF_009828535.3). Classification (NCBI taxonomy): domain Eukaryota; kingdom Metazoa; phylum Chordata; class Mammalia; order Primates; family Hylobatidae; genus Hylobates; species Hylobates moloch. The sequence continues at coordinate 55,671,886 of NW_026652287.1, read as the reverse complement.
GACTAGGAAAGGGAACTCCCTGATCCCTTGTGCTTCCCAGGTGAGGCAATGCCTCGCCCTGCTTTGGCTCGCGCACAGCGCGCTGCACCGACTGTCCTGCACCCACTGTTTGGCACTCCCTAGTGAGATGAACCCGGTACCTCAAACGGAAATGCAGAAATCACCCATCTTATGTGTCACTCAGCCTGTGAGCTGAAGACCAGAGTTGTTCCTATTCGGCCATCTTGGCTCCACCCCAGTCTCCTCTCAAAAAATGAAATACCTTCAGATAAAAATTACAAAGAAGCTTTCTCAGAAACCACTTTGTGATGTGTGCATTTTTTCTCACAGAGTTAAATCTTTCTTTTGATTGAGCAGTTTGGAAACACTGTTTTTGTAGACTCTCTGAAGGGACATATTGTTGCACATTGTGGCCTGTGGTGAAAAAGGAAATATCATCAGAGAAAAAGAAGAAAGAAGCTTTCTCAGAAACTGCTTTGTGATGTGTGCATTCTTCTCACAGAGTTAAACCCTTCTTTCAATTGAACAGTCTGGAAACACTGTTTTTGTAGAATCTATGAAAGGATATATGGGAACACATCGAGGCCTATAGTGAATAAGAAAATATCTTCAGAGAAAAACTAGTAAGAAGCTTTTTCAGAAACCGCATTGTCTTGTCTGCATTCTTCTCACAGAGCTAAACATTTATTTTGATAGAGCAGTCTGGAAACACTCTTTTTGTAGAATCTAGGAAGGGATATATGGGAGTGCATTGAGGCCTGTGGTGAAAAAGGATTATCTTCACAGACAAACAGAAACAAGATTTCTGAGAAACTGGTTTGTGATGTGAGCATTTGTCTCACAGAGTTAAAGCTTTCTTTTGATTGAGCTGTTTGGAATCACTGTTTTGGTAGAATCAGCAAAGGGATATTTCAGAGCACATTGAGGCCAATGTTGAAAAAGGAAATATCTTCAGATAAAAACTAGAAAGAAGTTTTCTTAGAAACTGCTCTGTGATGAGTGCATTAATCTCACAAAGTTAAACCTTTCTTTTGACTGAGCAGTTTGGCAACAGTGTTTTTGAAGAATCTGAGAAGGGATATTTGGGAGTGCTTTCAGGCCTATAATGAGAAACAAAATATCTTCACATAAAAACTAGAAAGAAGCTTTCTGAGAAACTGCTTTGTGCTGTGTGCATTCATCTCACAGAGTGAAACTTTTCTTTTGGTTGAGCAGTTTGGATACACTGTTTTGGTAGAATCTGTGAAGAGATATTTGGGAGTGCATTGAGGCCTAAGGTGATAAAGGAAATATTTTCAGATAAATACTGGAAAGAAGCTTTCTCAGAAAACAATTTGGATGTGTGCATTCTACTCACAGAGTTAAACCTTCCTTTTGATTCAGCCATCTGGAAACACATTTTTGTAGAATCTACAAAGGGATATATAGGAGTGCATTCAGGCCTATGGTGAAAAAGGAAATATCTTCAGATTAAAACTAGAGAGAAGCTTTCTGGGAAACTACTTTGGGATGTGTGCATTCCTCTCACAGAGCTAAATCTTTTTTTTTTATTCAGTGGCTTGGAAGCACTGTTTTTGTGTAATCTGCAAAGGGATATTTGGAAGTGCATTGAGGCCTATGGTTAGAAAGGAATTATCTTCAGATAAAAACTAGAAAGAAGCATTCTGAGAAACTGATTCAAGAAATGTGCATTCATCATATTGAGTTAAAACTTTCTTTTCACTGAGTAGTTTGGAAACACTGTTTTAGTAGAAGTTGTGAAGGTATATTTGGGAGCACATTGAGGCCTATGGTCAAAAAGGAAATATCTTCAGATAAAAACTAGAAAGAAGTTTTATGCAACACTACTTTGTGATGAGTGCATTCATCTCACAGAGTTAAAACTTTCTCTTGATTGAGCAGTTTGGCAACACTGTTTTTGTAGAATCTGCCTAGGGATATTTGGGGGAACTTTGAAGCCTATGGAGAAAAAGGAAATATCTTCATATAAAAACTAGAAAGAAGCTTTTTGAGAAACTGCTTTGTCATGTGTGTATTCATCTCACAGAGTTAAACCTTTCTTTTGATTGAGCAATTTGTAAACACTGCTGTTGTATAATCTGCAAGGAGACATTTTGGAGTGCATTGAGGCCTATGGTGAAAAAGGAAATATCTTCAGATAAAAACTAGAAAGAAACTTTCTCAGAAACCTCTTTATGATATGTGCATTCTTCTCACAGAGATAAAACTTTCTCTTGATTGAGCAGTCTTGAAACACTGTTTTTATAGAGTCTACAAAGGGATGTATCAGAGCACATTGAGGCCTATGGTGAAAAAGGAAGTATCTTCAGACAAAAACTAGAGAGAAGCTTTCTGAGAAACTGCTTTGTGATGTGTGCATTCATCTAAGAGAGTTAAACATTTCTTTAGATTGAGCCATTTGGAAATACTGTTTTAGTAGAATGTGCGAAGGGATATTTGGGAGCACATTGAGGCCTATGGTTTAAAAGGAAATATCTTCAGATAAAAATTAGAAAGAAGCTTTCTGTGAAACTGCTTTGTGATGAGTGCATTCGTCTCACAGAGTTAAACCTTTCTTTTGATTGAACTGTTTGGAAACACTGTTTTTGTGGAATCTGCGAAGCGATATTTGGTAGCACATTGGGGCATATGGTGAAAAAGGAAATATCTTCAGATAAAAACTAGAAAGAAGCTTTCTGAGAAACAGCTTTTTGATGAGCGCATTCATCTCACAGAATTAAAACTTTCTTTTGATTGAGCTGTTTGGTAATACTGTTTTGGTAAAATCTGCCAAGGGATATTTGGGAGTGCATTGAGGCCTAGGGTGAAAACAGAAATATTATCAGATAAAAATTAAAAAGAAGCTTTCTGAGAAACTGCTTTGTGATGAGTGCATTCATCTCACAGAGTTAAACCTTTCTTTTGATTAACCAGTTTGGCAACACAGCTTTTGTGGAATATGAGAAGGGATATTTGGAACCACTTAAAGGCCAATGGTGAGAAAGGAAATATCTTCAGATGAATACTAGGAAGAAACTTTCTCAGAAACTGCTTTTTGATTTGTGCATTCATCTCACATAGTTAAACCATTATTTTGATTGAGCAGTTTGGAAACGCTGCTTCTGAAAATATTCCAAGGGCTATTTTGGAATGCATTGAGATCTATGGTAAAAAAAGAAATATCTTGAGATAAAAACTAGAAAGAAGCATTCTGGGAAACTGATTTGTGATGTGTGCATTCATCTCAGAGAGTTAAACTGTTTTTTCAATTGAGCACTTTGGAAACACAGCTTCAGTAGAATCTGTGAAGGGATATTTAGGAGCACATTGAGGCCTGTGGTGCAAAAGGAAATATCTTCAGACAAAAATTAGAAAAACCTTTCTCAGAAACTGGTTTGTGATCTGTGCATTCCTCTCACAGAATTAAATCTTTCTTTTGATTGAGCAGTTTGGAAACACTGTTTTTGTAGAATCTGGGCAGGGATTTTTATACGGCATTGAGGCCAATGGTGAAAATAGAAATATCTTCAGAGAAAACCTAGAAAGAATCTTTTGGAGAAACTTCTTTGTGAGGGGTGAATTCATCTCAAAAAGCTAAACCTTTCTTTTGACTGAACAGTTTGGGAACAGTGATTTGGACAATCTGAGAAGGCATATTTGGGAGTACCTTGATGCCTATGGTGAAAAAGGGAATATCTTCAGGTAAAAACTAGAAAGAGGTTTCTGGAACCTGCTTTCTTATGTGTACATTCATCTCAAAGTGTTAAAACATCATTTTGATTGAGCAGTTGGGAAACATTGTTCCTGCAAAATCTACCAAGAGATATTTGGGAACACATTGAGGCCTATGGTGAAAAAGGAATTATCTCCAGATTAGAAAGAAGCATTCTGAGAAACTGCTTTGTGAAGAGAGGATTTATCATATAGAGTTAAAACTTTCTTTTGAATGACCAGTTTGGAAACACTGCTGTTGTATAATCTGCAAAGAGACATTTGGGAGTGCGTTGAGGCCTATGGTGAAAAAGTAAATATCTTCAGATAAAAACTAGAAAGAAGCTTTCTGAGAAAGTGCTTGGTCTTGAGTACATTCATATCAAAGAGTTCAATATTTCTTTTGATTGAAAAGTTTGGCAACAGTGTTTTCATAGAATCTGTGAAGGGATATTTGAGAGCGTTTTGAGGCCCATGGCAAAAAAGGAAATATCTTCAGATAAAAACTAGAAAGGAGGTTTCTCAAAAACTACTTTGCTATGTGTGCATTCTTCTCACAGAGTTAAACCTTTTTTTGATTGAGCCTTCTGGAAACACTGTTTTTGCAGAATCTACAAAGGGGTATATGGGAGCACATTGAGGCCTATGGTGAAAAAGGAAATATCTTCAGATAACAACTAGAAAGAACTTTTCTGGGAGAATGATTTGTGATGATTGCGTTCATCTCCCAGAGTTAAACCTTTCTTTTGATTGAGAAGTTTTGAAACACTGTTTATGTAGAATCTGCGATGGGACATTTTGGAGCAGTTGAGGCCTATGGTGAACAAGGAAATATATTCAGATAAAAACTGGAAAGAAGCTTTCTGAGAAACAGCTTTGTGATGAGTCCATTCATCTCACAAGCTTAAGCCTTACTTTTGATTGAGCAATTTGGAAACACTGTTTTTATAGAATCTGTGAAGGGATATTTTGGAGCGCTCACAATCATATCATGAAAAAGGAAATATCCTTTCATAAAAACTAGAAATATGCATTCTGACAAATTACTTTCTGATGTATGCATTCATCTCACAGAGTTTTTACTTATCTTTTACTGAGAAGTTTGGCAACAGTGTTTTTGTTGACTGTTCCAAGGGATATATGGAGAGCATTGAGGCCTAGGTGGAAAGGGAAATATCTTCCCATAAAAACTGGAAGGAATCTTTCTGAGAAATTGCTTTGTGATGTCTGCATTGGTCTCACAGAGTTCAAGCTCTCTTTTGATTGAGCAGTTTGGAAACACTGTTTTTGCGGAATCTGCTAAGTGATATTTGGGATTAAATTGAAGGCTATGGTGAAAAAGGAAATATCCTCAGGTAAAAACTGGAAAGCACATTTCTGAGAATCTGCTTTTTCATGTGCTCATTCTTCTCACAGAGGTAAAACTTTCCTTTGATAGAGCAGTTTGGAAATAGTGTTTTTGTACAATCTGCCAAGGGATATTTAGGAGCATATTGTGACCTACATTGAAAAAGAAATATCCTCAGATAAAAACTACAAAGAAGCTTTCTGAGAGAAGGCTTTGTGATGTGTGAATTCATCTCACAGAATTAAACTTTTCTTTTGATTGAACAGTTTGGAAATGCTGTTTTTGTAGAATCTGTGAAGGGATATTAGGGAGTGTTTTGAGGCCTATGGTGCAATAGGAAATATCTTCAGATGAAAAGTAGAAAGAAGCTTTCTGAGAAACTGCTTTGTGAAGAATGCATTCTTAAAAGAGAATTAAACATTTCCTTTGATTGAGCAGTTTGGCAACACTGTTTTTGTAGAATCTGAGAAGGGATATTTGGGAGCGCTATGAGCCCTTTAGAGAAAAAGGAAATATCTTCAGAGAAAACTAGCCAGAATCTTTCTGAGAATCTCCTTTGTGATGAGTGCATTCATCTCACAGAGTTAAAATTTTCTTTTGCTTGAGCAGTGTGGAAACACTGTTTTTGTAGAATCTGCAAAGGGATATTTGGGAGTGCATTGAGGCCTGTGGTGAAAAAGTAAATATCTTCCAATAAAAACTAGAAAGACATTTTCTGAGAAACTGCTTTGTGATGTGTACGTTTGACTAACAGAGATATTGCTTTCTTTTGATTGAGCAGTTTGGAAACACTGTTTTTGTAGAATCTGCAAAAGTATACTGGGGAATGCAATGAGGCTTATGGTGAAACAGGAAATATCCTCAGACCAAAACTAGAAAGAAGATTTCTGATTAACTGCTTTGTGATGTGTACATTCATCTCACAGAGATAAAACTTTCTTTGAATTGAATACCTTGGAAACATTGTTCTCCAAACACTTGGAAAATCTGTGAAGGGATATTTGGGATCACACTGAGGCCTTTGGTGAAAAATGAAATATCTTCACATAAAAACTAGAAAGAAGCTTTCTGAGAAACTGCTTTGTGATGTCAGCATTTGTCTCATAGTGTTTAAGAATTCTCTTGATTAAGCAGTTTGGAAAAACAGTTTTTGTTGAATCTGTGAAAGCATATTTGGGAGTGCATTGGGGCCTATGGTGAAAAAGAAATAACCTCAGATAAAAACCAGAAAGATCCTTTCTGAGAAACTGCTTTGTGATGTGTGCATTCATCTCACAGAGTTAAACATTTCTTTTGATTGAGAAGTTTGGAAAAACTGTTTTTACAGAATCTGTCAATGGATATATGGGAGTACATTGAGGTCTGTGGTGAAAAAGGAAATATCGTCAGATCAACGCTAGAAAGATGCTTTCTGAGAAACTGCTCTGTGATGTGTGCAGAGTTTAATGTTTCTTCTGATTGAGCAGTTTGGAAACACTGTTTTTGTAGTATCTATCAACGGATCTAACGGAGCACATAAAAACCTATGGTGAAAAAGGAAACATCCTCAGATAAAACATAGAAAGATTTCTCAGAAACAGCTTTGTGATGTGTGCTTTCATCTCACAGAGTTAATCCTTCCTTTTGATTAAGCAGTTTGGAAACTCTGTTTCTCTAGAATCTGTGAAGGGATATTAGGGAGCGCATTGAGGCCTATGGTGGAAAAGGAAATATCTTTAGAAAAAAACTAGAAAGAAGCTTTCTGAGAAACTGCCTTGTGATCTGTGCATTCATCTCACAGAGTAAAACATTTCCTATGAGCAGTTTTGGAACACTCTTTTTGTAGAATCTGTGAAGGGATATTTGGAAACACATTGAGGCCTATGGTGAAAAAGGAAATATCTTCAAATGAAAACTAGAAAGAAGCTTTCCAAAAATCTGTTTGTGATGTGTGCATTCATCTCACAGAGTTAAACCTTTCTTTTCAATGAGTAGTGTGGAAACACTGTTTTTGTAGAATCTGTGAAGGGACATTTGGGAGCACATTGAGGAATCTGGTGAAATAGGAAATATCTTCAGATAAAAACAAGAAAGAAGCTTTCTGAGACACTGCTTTGTGATGTGTGCATTCATCTCACAGAGATAAAACTTTCTTTTTATTGAGCAGTTTGGAAACACCGTTTTGCTAGAATCTGCAAAAGTATACTTAGGAATGCAATCAGGCATACGGTGAAAAAGGAAATATCCTCAGACAAAACTTAGAAAGAAGCTTTCTGATTAACTGCTTTGTGATGTGTACATTCATCTCACAGACTTAAACCTTTTTTTGATTGAGCATCTTAGAAACACTGTTTTGGTAGAATCTGTGAAGGGTATTTTGGAGCACAATGAGGACTTGAGTGAAAAAGGAAATATCTTCACATAAAAACTAGAAAGAAACTTTCTAAGACACTACTATGGGTGATCTGCATTCAACTCACATAGTTTAAGTATTCTTTTGATTAAGCAGTTTGGAAACACAGTTTTTGTAAAATCTGTGAAAGGATATTGGGGAGTGCACTGGGGCCTAAAGTGAGAAAGAAATATCCTCAAATAAAAACCAGAAAGTTGCTTTCTGAGAAACTGCTTCATGATGTGTGCATTCATCTCACAGGGTTAAACCTGTTTTCTGATTGAGCAGTTTGGAAACACTGCTTTTGTAAAATCTTTCAAGAGATATAAGGAAGCACATTGAAGCCTACGGTGAAAAGGGAACTATCTTCACATAAAAACTACAATGAATATTTCTCAAAACCTGCTTGTGATGTCTGAATTTGTTTAACAAAGGTCAAGCATTCCTTTGATTGAGCAGTTTGCAAACACAGTTTTTGTCAAATCTGTGAAAGGATATTTGGGATCACATTGAGGCCTATGGTGAAAAAGGAAATATCCTCAGATAAAAACCAGAAAGACACTTTCTGAGAAACTGCTTTGTGATGTGTGCATTCACCTAACACATTTAAAGTTTTCTTTTATTTGACCAGTTTGGAAACACTGATTTGGTAGAAACTGTGAAGGAATATTTGGGAGCACATTGAGGCCTATGGTGAAAAAGGAAATATGCTGAGATAAACACTAGAAAGAGACTTTCTGAGAAATAGCTTTGTGAGGTATGCATTCATCTCACAGAGATAAACTTTTCTTTTGATTGAGCAGTTTGAAAACACTGTTTTGTTAGAATCTACATAGGGATATTTGAGAGTGCCTTGAGGCCTATGGTGGAAAAGGAAATATCTTCAGATAAAAACCAGAAAAAAGCTTTTTGAGACACTGATGTATGATGTGTGCATTCATCACACTGAATAAATACTTTCTTTTCACCAAGCAGTTTGGAAAGGCTGTTTTTGCAAAATCCATGAAGGGATATGTGGGAGCACAGAGGCCTACTGTGAAAAAGGAATATCTTCAGATAAATATAGAAAGAAGCTTCATAAGAAACTGCTTAGTGATGGGTACATTCATCTAACAGAATTAAACTTTTCTTCTGATTGGGCAGTTTGTAAACACTGTTTTTGTAGAATCTGTGAAGTGATATTGGGAATGGAATGAGGTCTATGGTGAAAAAGGAAATATCTTCACATAAAAACTAGAAAGATTGCTGAGAAACTGCTTTGTGATGTGTGCATTCATCTCACAGAGTTAATCCTTTCTTTTGATTCAAGAGTTTGGAAACTGTATTTTTCTAGAATCTGAAAAGGGATATTTGGGAGCGCAATGAGGCTTATGGTGAAAAAGAAAATATCTTCTGATGATGAAAACTAGAAAGAATCTTTCTGAGAAACTGCTTTGTGATGTGTGCACTCATCTCACAGAGTTAAATTTTCTTTTTATTGAGTGCTTCGGAACCACTGTTTTTGTAAAGTCTGTGGAGGGATTTATGAGACTACATTGAGGCCTATGGTGAAAAAGAAATATCTTCACATAAAATCTAGAAAGAAGCTTCCTGAGACACTGCTTTGTGATGTGTGCATTCATCTCACAGATCTAAACCTTTCTTTTGTTTAAGCAGTTTGGAAACACTGTTTTAGTAGAATCTATGAGGGGATATTTGGGAGCATATTTGGACCTATGGTGAAAAAGGAAATATCTTCACATAAAAACCAGAAAGACGCTTTCTGAGAAGCTGCTTTGTGATGTATGCATTTGTCTCACAGACATAAAGCTTCCTTTTATTGGGCACCTTGGAAATACTGTTTTTGTAGAATCTGTGAAAGGATACTTCAGAATGCAGTGAAGCCTAAGGTGAAAGAGGAAATATCCTCAGATAAAAATTAGAAGTAGCTTTCTGATTAACTGCTTTGTGATGTGTCCATTCATCTCACAGAGTTTAATCTTTCCATTGACTGAGCATCTTGGAAACACTGCTTTTACACTATCTGCCAAGGATTTTCGGGAGCACATTGAGATATATGGTGAAAAAAGAAGGATTTTCACATAAAAAGTAGAAAGGGTGGAGCCAAGAAGGCTGAATAGGAACAACTCCGGTCTACAGCTCCCAGCATGAGTGATGCAGAAGATGGGTGATTTCTGCATTTCCATCTGAGGTACCAGGTTCATCTCACTAGGGAGTGCCAAACAGTGGTTGCAGGACAGTGGGTGCAGGACAGTTTGTGCAGCAACCATGCATGAGCCAAAGCAGGGCAAGGCATTGCCTCACTCAGGAACCACAAGGGGTAAGGGAGTTCCCTTTCCTAGTCAAAGAAAGGGGTAACAGACGGCACCTGGAAAATCAGGTCACTCCAACCCTAATACTGCGCTTTTCCAATGGGCTTGGAAAATGGCACACCAGGAGATTGTGTCCCGCACCTGGCTTGGAGGGTCCTATGCCCATGGAGTCTCAATGATTGCTAGCACAGCAGTCTGAGATCAAATTGCAAGGCAACAGCGAGGCTGGGGCAGGGGCTCCTGCCATTGCCCAGGCTTGCTTAGGTAAACAAAGCAGCCAAGAAGCTTGAACTGGGTGGAGCCCACCACAGCTCAAGGAGGCCTGCCTGCCTCTGTAGGCTCCACCTCTGGGGGCAGGGCACAGACAAACAAAAAGACAGCAGGAACCTCTGCAGACTTAAATGCCCCTGTCTGACAGCTTTGAAGAAAGTAGTGGTTCACGCAGCAAGCAGCTGGAGATCTGAGAATGGGCAGACTTCCTCCTAAGTGGGTCCCTGACCCCCGAGCAACCTAACTGGGAGGCACTTCCCAGTAGGGACAAACTGACACCTTACTCGGCCAGGTACTCTTCTGAGAAAAAACTTCCAGAGAAACGATAAGAGAGCGGAGTATGCAGTCTCACGAAAATCTGTTCTGCAGCCACCACTGCTGACACCCAGCAAAACAGGATCTGGAGTGGACCTCTAGCAAAATCCAACAGACCTGCAGCTGAGAGTCCTGTCTGGTAGAAGGAAAACTAACAAACAGAAAGGACACCCACACCAAAAACCCATCTGTACATCACCATCATCAAAGACCAAAAGTAGAAAAACCTACAAAGATGGGGAGAAAACAGAGCAGAAAAACTGGAAACTCTAAAAAGCAGAGCACCTCTCCTCCTCCAAAGAAATGCAGTTCCTCACCAGCAATGGAACAAAGCTGGGCAGAGAATGACTTTGATGAGTTGAGAAAAGAAGACGTCAGAGGATCAAACTACTCGGAGCTATGTGAGGAAATTCAAACCAATGGCAAAGAAGTTAAAATCTTTGAAAAAAAAAAAAAGCTGAATGTATAACTAAGAGAACCAATGCAGAGAAGGGCTTAAAGGAGCTGATGGAGCTGAAAGCCAAGTTTCAAGAACTACATGAATATTGCAGAAGCCTCAGTAGCTGATGTGATCAACTGGAAGAAAGGGTATCAGTGATGGCAGATGAAATGAATGAAATGAAGTGAGAAGAGAAATTTAGAGAAAAAAGAGTAAAAAGAAACAAACAAAGCCTACAAAAAATATGGGACTATGTGAAAACACCAAACCTAAGTCTGATTGGTGTACCTGAAAGTGATGGGGAGAATGGAACCAAGTTGGAAAACACTCTACAAGATATTATCCAGGAGAACTTCCCCAATCTAGCAAGGCAGGCCAACATTAAAATTCAGGAAATACAGAGAATGCCACAAAGATACTCCTCGAGAAGAGCAACTCCAAGACACATAATTGTCAGATTCACCAAAGTTGAAATGAAGGAAAAAATGTTAAGGGCAGCCAGAGAGAAAGGTCAGGTTACCCACAAAGGGAAGCCAATCAGACTAACAGCTGATCTCTCTGCAGAAACTCTACAAGTCAGAAGAGAATGTGGAACGATATTCAACATTCTTAAAAGAATTTTCAACCCAGAATTTCATATCCAGCCAAACTAAGCTTCATAAGTGAAGGAAAAATAAAATACTTTACAGACAAGCAAATGCTGAGTGATTTTGTCACCACCAGGCCTGCCCTAAAAGAACTGCTGAAGGAAGCACTAAATATGGAAAGGAACAACCAGTACCAGCCACTGCAAAAACATGCCAAATTGTAAAGACCATCAAGGATGGAAGAAACAGCATCAACTAATGAGCAAAATAACCAACTAACATCATAATGACAGCATTAAATTCACACATAACAATATAAACTTTAAATGTAAAAGGGCTAAATGCTCCAATTAAAAGACACAGACAGGCAAATTGGATAAGGAGTCAAGACCATCAGTGTGCTGTATTCAGGAAACCCATCTCAAGTGCAGAGACAAACATAGACTCAAAATAAAGGGAGGGAGGAAGATCTATCAAGCAAATGGAAAACAAAAAAAGCCAGTTGCAATCCTAGTCTCTGACAAAATAGACTTTAAACCAACAAAGATCAAAAGAGACAAAGAAGGCCATTACACAATGGTAAAGGGATCAATTCAACAAGAAGAGCTAACTATCCTAAATACATATGCACCCAACACAGGAGCACCCAGATTCATAAAGCAAGTCCTGAATGACCTACAAAGAGACTTAAACTCCCACACAATAATAATGGGAGATTTTAACACTCCACTGTCAACATTAGACAGATCAACAAGACAGAAAGTTAACAAGGATACCAGGAATTGAACTCAGCTGTGCACCAAGTGGACCTAATAGACATCTACAGAACTCTCCAACCCAAATCAACAGAATATACATTTTCTTCAGCACCACACCACAACTATTCCAAAGTTGACCACATAGTTGGAAGCAAAGCTCTCCTTAGCAAATGTAAAGAACAGAAATTATAACAAACTGTCTCTCAGACAACAGTGCAATCAAACTAGAACTCAGGATTAAGAAACTCACTCAAAACCACGCAACTACATGGAAACTGAACAACCTGCTCCTGAATGACTATTGGGTACATAATGAAATGAAGGCAGAAATAAAGATGTTCTTTGAAGCCAACGAGAACAAAGACACAACATACAAGAATCTCTGGGACACATGCAAAGCAATGTGTAGAGGGAAATTTATAGCACTAAATGCCCACAAGAGAAAGCAGGAAAGATCCAAAATTGACACCCTGACATCACAATTAAAAGAACTAGAAAAGCAAGAGCAAACACATTCAAAAGCTAGCAGAAGGAAAGAAATAACTAACATCAGAACTGAACTGAAGGAAATAGAGACACAAAAAACCATTCAAAAATTTAATGAATCCAGGAGCTGGTTTTTTGAAAAGATCAACAAAATTGATGGACCGCTAGCAAGACAAATAAGGAAGAAAAGAGAGAAGAATCAAATAGATGCAATAAAAAATGATAAAGGGGATATCACCACCGATCCCACAGAAATACAATCTACCATCAGAGAATACTACAAACACCTCTATGCAAATAAACTACAAAATCTAGAAGAAATGGATAAATTCCTTGACAAATACACCCTCCCAAGACTAAACCAGGAAGAAGTTGAATCTCTGAATAGACCAATAACAGATTCTGAAATTGTGGCAATAATCAATAGCTTACCAATCAGAAAGAGTCCTGGACCTGATGGATTCACAACCAAATTCTACCAGAGGCACAAGTAGGACTTGGTACCATTCCTTCTGAAACTATTCCAATAGATAGAAAAAGAAGGAATCCTCCCTAACACATTTTATGAGGCCAGCATCATCCTGATACCAAAGCCTGGCAGAGACACAACCAAAAAAGAGAATTTCAGACCAATATCCTTGATGAACATCGATGCAAAAATCCTCAATAAAATACAGGCAAACAGAATCCAGCAGCACATCAAAAAGCTTATCCACCATGATCAAGTGGGCTTCACCCCTGGGATGCAAGCCTGGTTCAACATACGCAAATCAATAAATGTAATCCAGCATATAAACTGAACCAAAGAAAAAAACCACATGAGTATCTCAATAGATGCAGAAAAGGCCTTTGACAAAATTCAACAACACTTCATGCTAAAAACTCTCAATAAATTAGGTATTGATGGGACGTATCTCAAAATAATAAGAGCTATCTATGACAAGCCCACAGCCAATATCAAACTGAATGGACAAAAACAGGAAGCACTCCCTTTGAAAACTGGCACAATATGGGGATACCCTCTCTCACCACTCCTATTCAACATAGTGCTGGAAGTTCTGGCCAGGAAAATCAGGCAGGAGAAAGAAATAAAGGGTATTCAATTAGGAAAAGAGGAAGTCAAATTATCCTTGTTTGCAGATGACATGATTTTGTATCTAGAAAACCCCATTGTCTCAGCCCAAAGTCTCCTTAAGCTGATAAGCAACTTCAGCAAAGTATCACGATAAAAAATCAATGTACAAAAATCACAAGCATTCTTGTATACCAATCACAGACAAACAGAGAGCCATATCATGAGTGAACTCCCATTCACAATTGCTTCAAAGAGAATAAAATACCTAGGAATCCAACTTACAAGGGACGTGCAGGACCTCTTCAAGGAGAACTACAAACCACTGCTCAATGAAATAAAAGAGGATACAAACAAATGGAAGAACATTCCATGCTCATGGGTTGTAAGAATCAATATTGTGAAAATGGCCGTACTGCCCAAGGTAATTTATGGATTCCATGCCATCCCCATCACGCTACTAATGATTTTCTTCACAGAATTGGGAAAAACTACTTTAAAGTTCATATGGAGCCAAAACAGAGCCTACATCGCCAAGTCAATCCTAAGCCAAAAGAACAAAGCTGGAGGCATCATGCTACCTGACTTCAAACTATACTACAAGGCTACAGTAATGAAAACAGCATGGTACTGGTACCAAAACAGAGATATAGACCAATGGAACAGAACAGAGCCCTCAGAAATAGTGCTGCATATCTACAACAATCTGATCTTTGACAAACCTGACAAAAACAGGCAATGGGAAAAGGATTCCCTATTTAATAAATGGTGCTGGGGAAACTGGCTAGCCATATGTAGAAAGCTGAAACTGGATCCCTTCCTTACATCTTATACAAAAATTAATTCAAGATGGATTAAAGACTTACATGTCAGACCTAAAACCATAGAAACCCTGGAAGAAAACCTAGGCAATACCATTCAGGACACAGACGTGTGCAAGGACTTCATGTCTAAAACACCAAAAGCAATGGCAAGAAAAGCCAAAATTGACAAATGGGATCTAATTAAACTAAAGAGCTTCTGCACAGCAAAAGAAACTACCATCAGAGTGAACAGGCAACCTACAAAATGGGAGAAAATTTTCACAACCTACTCATCTGACGAAGGGCTAATATCCTGAATCGACAATGAACTTAAACAAATTTACAAGATAAAAACAAACAACCCCATCAAAAAGTGGGCAAAAGACATGAACAGACACTTCTCAAAAGAAGACATTTATGCAGCCAAAAAACACATGGAAAAATGCTCATCATCACTGGCCATCAGAGAAATGAAAATCAAAACCACAATGAGATACCATCTCACACCCATTAGAATGATGATCATTAAAAGTCAGGAAACAACAGGTGCTGGAGAGGATGTGGAGAAATAGGAACACTTTTACACTGTTGGTGGGACTGTAAACTAGTTCAACCATTGTGGAAGTCAGTGTGGCTATTCCTCAGGGATCTAGAACTACAAATACCATTTGACTCAGTCTTCCCATTACTGGGTATATACCCAAAGGACTGTAAATCATGCTGCTATAAAGACACATGCACACATATATTTGTTGTGGCACTATTCACAATAGCAAAGAGTTGGAACCAACTCAAATGTCCAACAACAATGGACTGGATTAAGAAAATGTGGCACATATACACCATGGAATACTATGCAGCCATAAAAAATGATGAGTTCATGTCCTTTTTAGGGACATGGATGAAACCGGAAACCATCATTCTCGGTAAACTATCGCAAGGACAAAAAACCAAACACCGCATGTTCTCACTCATAGGTGGGAATTGAACAATGAGAACTCATGGACACAGGAAGGGGAACATCACACTTCAGGGACTGCTGTGGGTTGGGAGGAGGGGGGAGGGACAGCATTAGGACATATACCTAATGCTAAATGACGAGTTAATCTGTGCAGCAAACCAACACAGCACATGGATACATATGTAACAAACCTGCACATTGTGCATATGTACCCTAAAACTTAAAGTATAATAATAATTTAGAAAATGAATGAATGAATTAATTAATTAATTAAAAAAAGAAAAAAGGTAGAAAGAAGCTTTCTGAGAAACTGCTTTGTGATGCGTGCATTCATTTGACAGAGTTAAACATTTCTTTGATTGAGAAGTTTGGAAACACTATTTTAATATAATCTGTCAATGGATATATGGGACGCACTGAGCCCTACAGTGAAAAAGGAAATATCTTCACATAAAAACTAGAAAGAAACTCTCTGAGAAACTACTTTGTGATGTGTGCATTCATCTCTCAGAGTTAAACCTTTTTTGTGATTGAGCAATTTTGAAACACTGTTTTTGTAAAACCTGCAAATGGATATTTGGAAACACATTGAGGCCTATGGTGAAAAAGGAAATATCATCAATAAAAACTGGAAAGATTTCTGCAAAACAGCTTCATGATGTATGCTTTTATCTCAGAGTTAATCCTTTCCTTTGATTAAGCAGTTTGGAAACTCTGGTTTTCTAGAATATGCAAAGGGATGTTTGGGAGCACATTGAGGCCTATGGTGAGAGGAAATATCTTCAGATAAATACTACAAAGAAGTGTCCTGAGAAACAGATTTGTGATGTGTACATTCATCTCACAGAGTTAAACCTTGCTTTTTATTTAATATTTTGGAAACACTGTTTTTGTACAATCTGCAAAGGGATATTTGGGAGTGACCCGAGGCCTATGTTGAAAAAGGAGGTATCTTCACATAAAAACTAGAAAGAAACTTTCTGAGAAACTGCTTTGTGATGTGTGCATTCATCTCACAGAGTTAATCCTTCCTTTTGATTGAGCAGTTTGGAAAGACTGTTTTTGTAGAATCTGCAAAGGATATTTGGGAGTGCTTTGAGGCCTACTTAGAAAAAGGAAACATCTTCAGATAAATCTAGAAAGAAGCTTTCTGAGAAACTGCTTTGTAATGGATGCATTGATCTCACATAGTAAAACCTATGTTCTGATTGAGCAGTATTTCCATACACTGTAGAATCTGCGAAGGGATATTTGGGAATTGATTGAGTCCCATAGTGGAAAAGGAAATGTCCTTAGATAAAAACCAGAAAGATTTCTGAGAAACACCTTTGTGATGTGTGCATTCATCTCACAGAGTTAAACCATTTCTTTGAGCAGTTTTGAAACACTGTTTTTGTAGGATCTGGGAAAGGATGTTTGTGAGCACATTGAGGCCTATGGTGAAAAAGGAAATACATTCAATAATAAACAGAAAGATTCTTTTGGAGAAACTGGTTTATGATGTGTGGATTCATCTCACAGATTTAAAATATACTTTTGATCAAGCAGTTTGGAAACACTGTTTTTGTAGAATTTGAGAAGGGATATTTGGGAGCCCTTTGAGGCCAATGGTGAAAAACGAAATATTCTCAGATAAAAACTAGAAAGAAGCTTTCTGATAAACTGGTTGTGATGTGTGCATTCATCTAACAGAGATACACATTTCTTGTGATTGAGCAGTTTGGAAACACTGTTTTTGTAGAATCTATGAAGGGATATTTGGGAACGCAATGAGGCCTATGGTGAAAAATGAAATATCTTCACATAAAAGCTAGAAATATTTCTGAGAAACAGCTTTGGTTTTGTGTGCTTTCATCTCACAGAGTTAATCCTTCCTTTTGATTGAGCAGTTTGGAAACTGTTTTTCTAGAATCTGCAAATGGATATTTGGGAACACAATGAGGCCTAAGGTGAAAAAGAAAGTATCTTCTGATGAAAAGTAGAAAGAAGCTTTCTGAGAAACCTCTTTGTGATGTGTACACTCATCTCTGAGAGTTAAATTTTCTGTTGATGGTGCTCTTTGGAAACACTGCTTTTGTAGAATCTGCCAAGGAATTTTTTACAGCACATTGAGGCCTATGGTGAAAAAGGAATTATCCTCAGATAAAATCTAGAAAGAAGCTTTCTGAGACACTGCTTTGTAATGTGTGCATTCAAATCACAGAGTTAAACTTTTCTTTTGACTGAGCAGTTTGGATAAACTGTTTCTGTAGAATCTGTAAAGGGATATTTGGGAGCGCTTTGAGTCTGAGGTGAAAAAAGGAAATATCTTCACATAAAAACCAGAAAGACACTTTCTGAGAAACTGCTTTGTGATGCGTGCATTTGTCTCACAGAGATAAAGCTTCCTTTTTATTGGGAAGCTTGGAAACACTGTTTTTGTAGAATCTGTGAAAGGATACTTCAGAACGCAGTGAGGCCCACGGTGAAAAAAAATATATCCTCAGATAAAAAATTGAAAGAAGTTTCTGATTAACTGCTTTTGATGTTTCCATTCATCTCACAGAGTTAAACCTTTCCTTTGATTGTGCATCTTGGAAACATTGTGTTTCTAGAATCTGTGAAGGATATTTGGGAGCACATTCAGGCCTATGGAGGAAGTGGAAACATAGTCACATAAAAACTAGAAAGAAGATTTCTGAGAAACTGCTTTGTGATGTGTGCATTCATCTCAGAGAGTTAAAATTTCTTTTGATTGAGCAGTTTGGAAACACTGTTTTAATATAATCTGTCAATGGATATATGGGAGCTCTTTGAGCCCTATGATGAAAAAGGAAATATCTTCACATAAAAACTAGAAAGAAGCTTTCTCAGAAACTGCTTTGTGATGTGTGCATTCATCTCTCTGAGTTAAAACTTTCTTCTAATTGAGCAGTTTGGAAACACTGTTTTTGTTGGATCTGTGAAGGGATATTCAGGAACGCATTAAGGCCTATGGTGAAAAAGGAAATATCGTCAGATAAAAACTAGAAAGATTTCTGAGAAACAGTTTTGTGATGTGTGCTTTCATCTCAGTGTTAATCCTTTGTTTTGATTAAGCAGTTTGGAAACTGTGTATTTCTAGAAGCTGTGAAGGGATATTTGGGAGCACATTGAGGCCTATGGTGAAAAAGGAAATATCTTTACATAAATACTGGAAAGAAGCTTTGTGAGAAAGTGCTCTGTGATGTGTTTATTCATCTCACAGAGTTAAACCTTTCTTTTGATTAGGCAGTTTGGAAACACTGTTTTTATAGAATCTGTCAAGGGATATAAAGGAGCACATTGAGGCCAAGGGTGAAAAAGGATATATCTTCACATAAATACTAGAAAGATGTGCTCTGAGAAACAGCTTTGTGATGTGTACATTCATCTCACATAATTAAACCTTTCTCTTTATATAGCAGTTTGGAAACACTGTTTTTGTACAATCTGCAAGGGATATTTCGGAGTGCTTTGAGGCCAATGGTGCAAAAGGAAATATCTTCACATAAAAACTAGAAAGAAACTTTTTGTGACACTGCTTTGTGACTTGTGCATTCATCTCACAGAGTTAATCCTTTTTCTTCGTGGAGCAGTTTGGAAAGACCGTTTTTGTAGAATCAGCAAAGTGATATTTGGGAGTGCTTTGAGGCCTACAGAGAAAAAGGAAGTATATTCAGAAAAATCTAGAAAGAAGCTTTGTGAGAAACTGCTTTGTGATGGATGCATTCATCTCAGAGAGTTAAACATTTCTTTTGATTGAGCAGTTTGGAAACATTGTTTTTGTAGAATCTGGGAAGAGATATTTGGGAACGTACTGAGGCCTATAGTGAAAAAGGACATATCCTCAGATAAAAACTAGAAAGATCTCTCAGAAAGAGTTTGTGATGTGTGCTTTCATCTCACAGAGCTAAACCTTTCCTTTGACTGAGCAGTTTGGAAGCACTGTTTTTGTAGGATCTAGGAAAGGATGTTTGGGAGCACATTGAGGCCTATGGTTAAAAAGGAAATACCTTCAGATAAAAACCAGAAAGAATCTTTTGGAGAAACAGCTTTGTGATGTGTGTATTCATCTCACAGAGTTAAACTATTCTTTTGATTGAGAAGTTTGGAAACAGTGTTTTTGTAGAATCTAAGAAGGGATATTTTTAAGCCTTTTGAGGCCTATGATGAAAAAGGAAATATTCTCAGATAAAAACCGGAAAGAAGCTTTCTGATTAACAGCTTTGTTAATCAGATGTGAGATGTGAGATGATGAGTCCATTCATCTCATGGAATTAATCCTTTCTGTTGATTGAGCATCTTGGAAATACTTTTTTTGTACAATCTGTGAAGGGATATGTGGGAGAACTTTGATGCCTATGGTGAGAAAGGAAATATCTTCACATAAAAACTAGAAAGAAGCTTTCTGAGAAACTGCTTTGTGATGTCTGCATTCGTCTCAGAGAGTGTAAACATTCTTTTGATGAAGCAGTTTGGAAACACTGTTTTTGTAGAAACTGTGAAAGGATAATTGGGAGCATACTGGGGCCTGTGGGGATAAAGGAAATATCCTCAGATAAAAACCAGAAAGATGCCTTCTAAGGCACTGCTTTGTGATGTGTACATTCATCTCACAGAGCGGCACCCTTCTTTTGATTGAGCAGTTTGGAAACACGGTTTTTGTAGAATCTGTGTAGGGATTTTTCGGAATGCAATGAGGTCTACAGTGAAAAAGGAAATATATTCGCATAAAAACTAGAAAGAAGCTTTCTGATTATCTGCTTTGTGATGTGTGCATTCATCTCACAGAGTTAAAACTTTGCTTTGATTGAGCAGTTTGGAAAATCTCTTTTTGTAGAATATTCAAAGGGATATTTGGGAGCTCATTGAGGCCTATGGTGAAAAAGAAAATATCTTCACATAAAACCTAGAAATATGCTTTCTGAGAAACTGCTTTGTTATGTCTGCATTTGTCTCACAGAGTGTAAGCATTCTTTTGATTAAGCAGTTTTGAAACACTGTTTTTGTAGGATCTGTGAAAGGATATTTGGGAACGCATTGGGGCCTATGGTAAGAAAGGAAATATCCTCGCATAAAAACCAGACAGATCCTTTCTGAGGAACTGCTTTGTAATGTGTGCATTCATCTCACAGAGTGACACCTTTCTTTTGATTGGGCAGTTTGGTAGCACTGTATTTGTAGAATCTGTGAAGGGATTTTTCAGAACACAATGAGGCCTATAGTGAAAAAGGAAATATCTTGCCATTTAAACTAGAAGGAAGCTTTCTGATTATCTGCTTTGTGATGATTGCATTCATCTCACAGAGTTAAAACTTTACTTTGATTGAGCAGTTTGGAAAATCTGTTTTTGTAGAATATGCCAAGGGATATTTGGGAGCGCACTGAGGCCTATGGTTAAGAAGGAATTATCTTCACATAAAAACTAGAAAGACACTTTCTGAGAAACTGCTTTGTTATGTCTGTATTTGTCTCACAGAGTGTAAGCATTCTTTTGATTAAGCAGTTTTGAAACATTGTTTTGGAAGAATCTGTGAAAGGATATTTGGGAGTGCATTGCGGCCTATGGTGAGAAAGGAAATATCCTCATATAAAAACCAGAAAGATGCTTTCTGAGGAGCTGCTTTGTGATGTGGGCATTCATCTCACAGAGTGACACCTTCCTTTTTATTGAGCAGTTTGGGAACACTATTTTTGTAGAATCTGTGAAGGGATATTTGGG
Source organism: Hylobates moloch (assembly GCF_009828535.3). Classification (NCBI taxonomy): domain Eukaryota; kingdom Metazoa; phylum Chordata; class Mammalia; order Primates; family Hylobatidae; genus Hylobates; species Hylobates moloch. The sequence goes on along the minus strand of NW_026652287.1, from coordinate 55,650,731 downwards.
AATGCAATGAGGCCTCTGGTGTAAAAGGAAATAATCTTCACATAAAAATTAGAAAGAAGCCTTCTGATTACCTGCTGTGTGATATGTGCATTCATCTCACAGAGATAAATCTTTCTTTTGATTAAGCATCTTGGAAACAATGTTTTTGTTGAATCCGTGAAGGATTATTTGGGAGCACATTGAGGCCTATGGTGAAAAAGGGAGTATCTTCATTTAAAAACTAGAAAGAAGTTTTCTGAGACACGCATGGTGATGTGTGCATTCATCTCAAAGAGTTAAACATTCTTTTGATTGAGCAGTTTGGAAACACTGTTTTTATAGAATCTGTCACGAAATATATGGGAGCGCATTGAGGCCTATGTTGAAAACGAAAATATACTCAGATAAAAAGTAGAAAGAAGCTTTTGGATTAACAGCTTTGTGGGGGGTGGAGCCAAGACGGCCAAAAAGGAATAGCTCTGGTCTACAGCTCCCAGCATGAGCAGCACAGAAGACGGGTGATTTCTGCATTTCCGTTTGAGGTACCAGGTTCATCTCACTAGAGAGTGCCAAACAGTGGGTGTAGGACAGTCAGTGTAGCACACTGTGTGTGAGCTGAAGCAGGGTGAGGCATTGCCACATTCAGGATGCACAAGGGGTCAGGGAGTTTCCTTTCCTAGTCAAAGAAAGGGGTAACAGACGGCACCTGGAAAGTCCAGTCAGTCCCACCCTAATACTGCACTTTTCCAATGGGCTTGGAAAATGGCACACCAGGAGATTGTGTCCCGCACCTGGCTCAGAGGGTCCTATGCCCATGGAATATCGCAGATTGCTAGCACAGCAGTCTGAGATCAAACTGCATGGTGGCAGTGAGGCTGAGGGAGGGGCGCCCACCATTGCCCAGGCTTGCTTAGGTAAGCAAAGCAGCCAGGAAGCTCGAACTGGGTGGGACCCACCACAGCTCAAGGAGGCCTGCCTGCCTCTGTTGGCTCCACCTCTGGGGGCAGGGCACAGACAAACAAAAATTCAGCAGGAACCTCTGCAGACTTAAATGTCCCTGTCTCACAGCTTTGAAGAGAGTAGTAGTTCTCCCAACACACAGCTGGAGATCGGAGAATAGACAGACTGCTTCCTAAAGTGGGTCCCTGACCCCCAAGCAGCCTAACTGGGAGGCACCCCCCAGTAGGGACAGGCTGACACCTCACTTGGCCAGGTACTCCTCTGAGACAAAACTTCCAGAGGAACTATCAGACAGCTGAATTTGTGGTCTCACAAAAATACACTGTTCTGCAGCTACCGCTGCTGACACTCAGCCAAACAGGGTCTGGAGTGGACCTCTAGCAAACTCCAACAGACCTACAGCTGAGGGTCCTGTCTCAGAGAAGGAAAACTAACAAACAGAAAGGACATTGACACCAAAAACATATCTGTACATCACCATCATCAAAGACCAATGTAGATAAAACCACAAAGATGGGAAAAAAAACAGAGCAAAAAAACTGGAAACTCTAAAAAGCAGAGCACCTCTCCTCTTCCAAAGGAATGCAGTTCCTCACCAGCAATGGAACAAATCTGGATGGAGAATGACTTTGACGAGTTGAGAGAAGAAGGCTTCAGATGACCAAACTACTCCGAGCTATGGGAGGAAATTTAAAACAATAGCAAAGAAGTTAAAAACTTGAAAAGAAATTAGACGAATGGATAACTAGAATAACCAATGGAGAGAAGGGCTTAAAGGAGCTGATGGAGCTGAAAGTCAAGTCTCAAGAACTAAGGAAAAGATTGCCGAAGCCTCAGGAGCCAATGAGATCAACTGGAAGAAAGGGTATCAGTGATGTAAGACGAAATGAATGAAATGAAGTGAGAAGGGAAGTTTAGAGAAAAAGGAATAAAAAGAAATGAACAAAGCCTCCAAGAAATATGGGACTATGTGAAAAGACCAAATCTACATCTGATTGGTGTACCTGAAAATGACAGGGAGAATGGCACCAAGTTGGAAAACACTCTGCAAGATATTATCCAGGAGAACTTCCCCAATCTAGCAAGGCAGGCCAACATTCAGATTCAGGAAATATAGAGAATGCCACAAAGATACTCCTCGAGAAGAGCAACTCCAAGACACATAATTGTCAGATTCACCAAAGTTGAAATGAAGGAAAAAACGTTAAGGGTGGCCAGAGAGAAAGGTCAGGTTACCCACAAAGGGAAGCCGATCAGACTAACAGCTGATCTCTCGGCAGAAACTCTACAAGCCAGGAGAGTGGGGGCCGATATTCAACATTCTTAAAGAAAATAATTTTCAACACAGAATTTCATATCCAGCCAAATTAAGCTTCATAAGTGAAGGAAAAATAAAATACTTTATGGACAAGTAAGTGCTGAGTGATTATGTCACCACCAGGCCTGCCCTAAAAGAGCTCCTGAAGGAAGCACTAAACATGGAAAGGAACAACCGGTACCAGCCACTACAAAAACATGTCAAATTGTAAAGACCATCGAGGCTAGGAAGAAACTGCATCAAGTAACGACCAAAATAACCAACTAACATCATAATGACAGGATCAGATTCACACATAACAATATTAACTTTAAATGTAAAAGGGCTAAAAGCTCCAATTAAAAGACACAGACTGGCAAATTGGATAAGGAGTCAAGACCATCAGTGTGCTGTATTCAGGAAACCCATTTCAAGTGCAGAGACATACATAGACTCAAAATAAAGGGATGGAGGAAGATCTATCAAGCAAATGGAAAACAAAAAAAGGCAGGGGTTGCAATCTTGGTCACTGACAAAATAGACTTTAAACCAACAAAGATCAAAAGAGACAAAGAAGTCCATTATATAATAGTAAAGGGATTAACTCAACAAGAAAAGCTAACTATCCTAAATATATATGCACCTAACACAGGAGCACCCAGATTCATAAAGCAAGTCCTGAGTGAACTACAAAGGGACTTAAACTCCCACACAATACTAATGGGAGATTTTAACACCCCACTGTCAATATTACACAGATCAAGGAGACAGAAAGTTAACAAGGATACGAGGAATTGAACTCAGCTCTGCACCAAGTGGACCTAATAGACATCTGCAGAACTCTCCACCCCAAATCAACAGAATATACATTTTTTCAGCACCACACCACACATATTCCAAAATTGACCACATAGTTAGAAGTAAAGCTCTCCTCAGCAAATGTAAAAGAATAGAAATTATAACAAACTGTCTCTCAGACAACAGTGCACACAAACTAGAACTCAGGATTAAGAAACTCACTCAAAACCGCTCAACTACATGGAAACTGAACAACCTGTTCCTGAATGACTATTGGGTACATAATGAAATGAAGGCAGAAATAAAGATTTCTTTGAAACCAACGAGAACAAAGACACAACATACCAGAATCTCTGGGACACATTCAAAGCAGTGTGTAGAGGAAAATTTATAGCACTAAATGCCCACAAGAGAAAGCAGGAAAGATCCAAAATTGACACCGTAACATCACAATTAAAAGAACTAGAAAAGCAAGAGCAAACACATTCAAAAGCTAGCAGAAGGCTAGAAATAACTAAAATCAGAGCAGAACTGAAGGAAATAGAGACACAAAAAACTCTTCAAAAAATTAACAAATCCAGGAGCTGGTTTTTTGAAAAGATCAACAAAATTGATAGACTGCTAGCAAGACTAATAAAGAAGAAAAGAGAGAAGAATCAAATAGATGCAATAAAAAATGAAAAAGGGGATATCACCACTGATCCTACAGAAATACAATCTACCATCAGAGAATATTACAAACACCTTGACACAAATAAACTAGAAAATCTAGAGGAAATGGATAAATTCCTCGACAAATACACCCTCCCAAGACTAAACCAGGAAGAAGTTGAATCTCTGAATAGACCAATAACAGGTTCTGAAATTGTGGCAATAATCAATAGCTTACCAACCAAAAAGAGTCCAGGACCTGATGGATTCACAGCTGAATTCTATCAGAGGTACAAGGAGGAACTGCTGCCATTCCTTCTGAAACTAGTCTAATTGATAGAAAAAGAGGGAATCCTCCCTAACACATTTATGAGGCCAGCATCGTCCTGATACCAAAGCCTGGCAGAGACATAACCAAAAAAGAGAATTTCAGACAAATAACCTTGATGAACATTGATGCAAAAATCCTCAATAAAATACTGGCAAACCAAATCCAGCAGCACATCAAAAAGCTTATCCACCATGATCAAGTGGGCTTCATCCCTGGGATACAAGGCTGGTTCAACATAGTAAAATCAATAAATGTAATCCAGCATATAATCAGAACCAAAGACAAAAAATACATGATTATCTCAATAGATGCAGAAAAGGCCTTTGACAAAATTCAAAAACCCTTCATGCTAAAAACTCTCAATAAATTAGGTATTGATGGGACGTATCTTGAAATAATAAGAACTATCTATGACAAACCCACAGCCAATATCATACTGAATGGGCAAAACTGGAAGCATTCCCTTTGAAAACTGGCACAAGACAGGGATGACTTCTCTCACCACTCCTATTCAACATAGTGCTGGAAGTTCTGGACAGGGCAATCAGGCAGGAGATGGAAATAAAGGGTATTCAATAAGGAAAAGAGGAAGTCAAATTTTATCTCTTTGCAGATGACATGACTGTGTATCTAGAAAACCCCACTGTCTCAGCCCAAAATCTCCTTAAGCTGATTAGCAAGTTCAGCAAACTCTCAGGATACAAAATCAATGTACAAAAATCACAAGCATTCTTGTACACCAATCACAGACAAACAGAGAGCCAAATCATGAGTGAACTCCCATTCACAATTGCTTCAAAGAGAATAAAATATCTAAGAATCCAACTTACAAGGGATGTGAAGGACATCTTCAAGAAGAACTACAAACCACTGCTCAATGAAATAGAAGAGGATACAAACAAATGGAAGAACATTCCATGCCCATGGGTTAGAAGAATCAATGTCGTGAAAATGGCCATACTGCCCAAGGTAATTTATAGATTCAATGCCATCCCCATCAAGCTACCAATGACTTTCTTTACAGAATTGGAAAAAACTACTTTGAAGTTCATATGGAACCAAAAAAGAGCCTACATTGCCAAGTAAATCTTAAGCCAAAAGAACAAAGCGGGAGGCATCACTCTATCTGACTTCAAACTATACTACAAGGCTACAGTAACCAAAACAGCATGGTACTGGTACCACAACAGAGACATATATCAATGGAACGGAACAGAGCCCTCAGAAATAATGTCACATATCTACAACTATCTGATCTTTGAGAAACCTGACAAAAACAAGAAATGGGGAAAAATTCCCTATTTAATAAATGGTGCTGGGAAACCTGGCTAGCCATATGTAGAAAGCTGAAACTGGATCCCTTCCTTACACCTTATACAAAAATTAATTCAATATGGATTAAAGACTTACATGTTAGACCTAAAACCATAAAAACCCTAGAAGAAAACCTAGGCAATACCATTCAGGACATAGGCGTGGGCAAGGACTTCATGTCTAAAACATCAAAAGGAATGGCAACAAAAGCCAAAATTGACAAATGGGATCTAATTAAACTAAAGAGCTTCTGCACAGCAAAAGAAACTACCATCAGAGTGAACAGGCAACCTACAGAATGGGAGTAAAGTTTTGCAAACTACTCATCTGACAAAGGGCTAATATCCTGAATCGACAATGAACTCAAACAAATTTACAAGAAAAAAACAAACAACCCCATCAAAAAGTGGGTGAAGGACATAAACAGACACTTCTCAAAAGAAGACATTTATGCAGCCAAAAAACACATGAAAAAATGCTCATCATCACTGGCCATCAGAGAAATGAAAATCAAAATCACAATGAGATACCATCTCACACCAGTTAGAATGGCGATCATTAAAAAGTCAGGAAACAACAGAACAACAGGTGCTGGAGAGGATGTGGAGAAATAGGAACACTTTTACACTGCTGGTGTGACTGTAAACTAGTTCAACCATTGTGGAAGTCAGTGTGGCTATTCCTCAGGGATCTCGAACTACAAATACCATTCAACCCAGCTATCCCATTACTGGGTATATACCCAAAGGACTATAAATCATGCTCCTATAAAGACACATGCACACGTATGTTTATTGTGGCACTATTCACAATAGCAAAGACTTGGAACCAACCCAAATGTCCAACAACAATGGACTGGATTAAGAAAATGTGGCACATATACAGCATGGAATACTATGCAGCCATAAAAAATGATGAGTTCATGTCCTTTGTAGGGACATGGATGATACTGGAAAACATCATTCTCAGTAAACTATCACAAGGACAAAAAACCAAACACTGCATGTTTTCACTCATAGGTAGGAATTGAACAATGAGAACTCATGGACACAGGAAGCAGAACATCACACTCCGGGGACTGTTGTGGGTTGGGGGGAGGAGAGAGGAACAGCATTAGAAGATATATCTAATGCTAAATGACGAGTTAATGGGTGCAGCAAACCAACACAGCACATGGATACATATGTAACAAACCTGCACATTGTGCACATGTACCCTAAAACCTAAAGTATAATAATAATAATAAAAAAGAAGTGAGTGACTAAGTCCAGCCATCATTCAATGGCAGAGAATTAGGCTCTACTTTTGAAGGGAGGATTATTTTTAAAAATTGTGGACATATTTAAAAACTGCCATAAGCAAAGGCTCCTGTCTGTAAATCTTTGTTATAGATTTAACTTTACCATTTTAAAATTTATTATTGAGAAATGAACCTCTAAATTCAATGTAATGCTTTTGGACATGGACTCTGAACTCCCTGGTAACTTTTTTGTTTCATACAATTAATACATATTTACCCATCTTTTGGTTTTATTTTAAGTTCATATCTTAAACACATCATTAAAATTCAATCTTTGGGTTACATTCAAATTTTTGTAGGAGGAATTAAATCCATTTACTCTGATTTTCATAATTATTTTTCATTAGTTATAAAAAAGTTATTGTGGTGAGAACACTTAATACAATATCTACCCTTTTTTCATATTTTAAAGTGCTCAATACATTGTTACAGACTGTAGGTACAGTGTTGTACAGTAGATCTCTCAAGCTTCTTAACCCATCTCGACTGAAATTTTATGTCTTTTGAATAGTAACTTCCCATTTCCTCCTCCACCTAGTGCCTTGCAGCCACCATTCCACTGTGATCCCATAAATTTGATTATTTTAGATACTTCACATAAGTAGAATTGTATGATATTTGTCTTGCTGTTATTGCTATAAAGTGTGTAAGGGTGCTGTAAAATAATATGCTATCATGTTTTCAGATATATTTTTCCTACATGTTTAATGACTATGATTTAGATAATATACTTGGTTAGTATATTTCAAAAAAAAAACAGCTTTGTGATGTGTCCATTCATCTCACTGAATTAAACCTTTCTATTAATTGACCATCTTGGAAACACTGCTTTTGTAGAATTTGTAAAGGGACATATGGGAGTACTTTGAGCCATATAGTGAAATAGGAAATATCTTCAAATAAGAAATATAATGAAACTGTCTGAGAAACTGCTTTGTGATGTCTGCATTCGTCTCACAGAGTTTAAGCATTCTTTTGATTAAGCAGTTTGGAAACACTGATTTTGTAGAATCTGTGAAGGGATATTTGGGAGCACTTTGAGGCCTATGGTGAAAAAGGAAATATCTCTAGATGAAAACTAGAAAGAAGCTTTCTGAGAAACTGCTTTGTTATGTGTGCATTCATCTCACAGAGTTAAAACGTTCTCTTTTTTAGCTTTTTTCTTATTATACTTTAAGATTTAGGGTACATGTGCACAAGGTGCAGGTTTGTTACATGTGTATACATGTGCCGTGTTGGTGTGCTGCACCCATTAACTCGTCATTTAGCATTACGTATATCTCCTAATGCTATCCCTCCCCCCTCCCCGCACCCCACAACATGCCCCAGTATGTGATGTTCCCATTCCTGTGTCCAAGTGTTCTCATTGTTCAATTCCCACCTATGAGTGAGAACATGTGGTGTTTGGTTTTTTGTCCTTGTGATAGTTTGCTGAGAATGATGGTTTCCAGCTTCATCCATGTCCCTACAAAGGACATGAACTCATCATATTCTATGACTGCATAGTATGCCATGGTGTATATGTGCCACATTTTCTTAATCCAGCCTATTGTTGTTGGATATTTGGGTTGGTTCCAAGTCTTTGATATTGGGAATAGTGCCACAATAAACATACATGTGCATGTGTATTTATAGCAGCATGATTTATAATCCTTTGGGTATATACCCAGTAATGGGATGGCTGGGGCAAATGGTATTTCTAGTTCTAGATCCCTGAGGAATCACCACACTGACTTCCACAATGGTTGAACTAGTTTACAGTCCCTCCAACAGTGTGAAAGTGTTCCTATTTTTCCACATCCTCTCCAGCACCTGTTGTTTCCTGACTTTTTAATGATCGCCATTCTAACCGGTGTGAGATGGTATCTCATTGTGATTTTGATTTGCATTTCTCTTTTAAATTAGCGTTTGGAAACACTATTTCGTGAGAATCTGCAAAGAGATATTTGGGAGCACTTTGAGGCATATGGTGGAAAAGGATATATCTTCAGATAAAAACCAGAGAGAAGCTTTTTGAGATACTGATTTGTGATGTGTACATTCATCTCACAGAGTTAACCATTTCTTTTGATTGATCAGTTGGAAACACTGATTTTGTGGAATCTGTGAAGGGATATTTAGGAACACATTGAGGTCTATGTGAAAAAGGAAATATCTTCAGATGAAAACTAAAAAGAAGCATTCTGAGAAACTGCTTTGTGATGTGGGCATTCATCTCACAGAGTTAAACCTTTCTTTTGATTGAGTAGTTTGGAAACACTGTTTTTGTACAATTTGCGAAGTGATATTTGGGAGTTGAGGCCTATGGTGAAAAAGGAAATATCTTCAGATGAAACCTATTAGGAAGCTTTCCAAGAAACTGCTTTGTGATGTGTGCATTCATCTCACACAATTAAACCTTTCTTTCAATAGACCAGCTTGGAAACACTGTTTTTGTAGAATCTACAAATGGATATTTGGGAGTGTATTGGAGCCTGTGTTGCAAAAGGAAATATCCTCTGATAAAAACTTGAAAGCAGCTTTCTGAGAAACCGCTTTATGATGTGTTCATTCTTCTCACAGAGTTAAAAATTTCTTTTGATTGAGCAGCTTGGAAACACTTTTTTTGTAGACTCTGTCAAGGGATATATGGGAGAGAATTGACACCTAGAGTGAAAAAGGAAATAGCTTCACTTAAAAACTAGAAAGAAGCTTTCTGTGAACCTGGTTTGTGATGTCTGCATTTGTCTCACAGAGTTTAGGCTTTCTTTTGATGGAGCAGTTTGGAAACATTCTTTTTGTACAATCTGTGAAAGGATATTTAGAAGTGCTTTTTGGCTATGGTGAAAAAGGAAATATCTTCAGATAAAAACTAGAAAGAAGCATTTGGAGACACTGCTTTGTGATGTGTGCATTCCTCCCACAGAGTTAAATCTTTCTTTTGATTGAGGAGTTTGGAAACACTTTTTTTGCAGAATCTGCTAAGGGATATTTGGGAGTAAATTGAAGCTTTTGGTTGAAAAGGAAATATCCTCAGATAAAAACTTGAAGGCAACTTTCTGAGAATCTGATTTTTGATGTATTCATTCTTCTCACAGAGTTAAAACTTCCTTTTGATTTAGCAGTTTGGAAACACTGTTTCTGTAGAATCTGTCAGGGTATATTTTGGAGCTCAATGAGGCCTATGGTGTAAAAGAACTATCTTCAGATAAAAACTAGAAAGAAAGATTAACTCCATGCATTCATATCATGGAGTTAATCCTTTCTTTTGATTGAGCAGCTTGGAAATACCGTTATTGAAGAATCTGTGAATAGATATCTGGGAGCAAATTGAGGCCTGTGGAGAAAAAGGAAATATCCTCTGGTAAAAACTAGAAAGAAGCTTTCTGAGAAACTTCTTTGTGATGTGTGCATTCCTCTCACAGAGCTAGTTTCCTCTTGCCTGATCAGTTTGGAAACACTGTTTTTGTAGGAACTGGGAAGGAATATTTGGGACAGCTTTGGGGCATATAGTGAAAGAGAAAATGCCTTCAGATAAAAACTAGAAAGAAGCTTTATGAGAAACTGTTTTGTGATGTCTGCACTTGTCTCATAGAGTTTAAGTTTATCTTGGTTGAAAATTTTAGAGAAAAACAGTTTTCATGGAATCTGCAAAAGGATATTTAGGAGCACTATGGGGACTATGGTGAAAAAAGAAATATCTTCAGATAAAAACTAGAAAGAAGCTTCCTGAGAAACTGCTTTGCAATGTGTGCATTCATCTCACAGAGTTGAGTCTTTCTTTCAATTGAGCAGTTTGGAAAAACTGTTTTTGCAAATGTGCTAAGGGCTAATTCAGAGCGAATTGAGGCCTATGGTGAAAAAGGAGATATCTTCACAAAAAAACTAGAAAGAAGCTTTCTGATTAAGAGCTTTGTGATAAGCACATTCATCTCACAGAGCTAAAGCTTTCTTTTGATTGAGCAGTTTGGAAACACTGTTTTTGTTGAATCTCTGAAGGGATATTTGGGAGCACATAGAGGCCTGTGGTGAAAAAGGAGGTATATTCACATAAAAACTAGAAAGAAGCTTTCTGAGAAACTGCTTCATGATGCATGCATTCATCTCACAGAGTTAAACCTTCCTTTTGATTGAGAAGTTTGGAAACAATGTTTTTATAGAATCTATCAAGGGTTATATGGGAACACATTGAGGCCTATGGTGAAAAATGAAATATCTTCACATAAAAACTAGAAAGAAGCTTTCTCAGAAACTGCTTTGAGATGTGTGCATTCATCTCACACAGTTAAAGCTTCTTTTGATTGACCAGTTTGGAAACACTGATTTTATATAATCTCTAAAGGGATGTTTGGGAGTGCATTGAGGCCTATGGTGAAAAATGAAATATCTTCAAATGAAAACCAGAAAGAAGCTTTTGGAGAAACTGCTTTGTGATGTGTGCATTCATCTCACAGAGATAAATTATATTTTTGATTGAGCATCTTGGAAACACTGTTTTTGTTGAATCTGCAAAGGGATATTTGGGAGCACATCAAGGTCTATGGTGAAAAAGGAAATATCTTCACAAAAAAACTAAAAAGAAGCTTTCTGAGAAGGTACTTTGTGATGTGCACATTCATCTCACATATTTAAACCTTTCTTTTGATTCAGCAGTTTGGAAACACTGTTTTTGTAGAATCTGCGAAGGGGTATTTAGTAATACATTCAGGCCTATGGTGAATAATTAAATATCTTCAGATAGACCTAGAAAGATATCTGAGAAACAGTTTTGTGATGTGTGCATTCATCTCACAGAGTTAAAGCTTTCTTTTGATTGAGCAGTTTGGAAGCACTGTTTTTTTAGAATCTGGGATGGCATATTTGGGAGTGCATTGGGACCTACAATGCAAAAGGAAATATCTTCACATAAAAACTGGAAAGACATTTTCTGAGAAACTACTTTGTGATGAGTGCATTCATCTCACAGAAATAATGCTTTCTTTTGATTTAGCAGTTTGGAAACTGTTTTTGTAGAATCTGTGAAAGGATACTAGGGGATGCAATGAGGCTGATGGTGAGAAAGGAAACATCCTCAGATAAAAACCAGAAAGATGCTTTCTGAGGAACTGCTTTGTGATATGTACATTCTTCTCACAGAGTTACACCTTTCTTTTGATTGAGCATTTCAAAACACTATTTTTGGTTAATTTGCAAAGGGATATTTGAGATCTCAATAAGGACTATGGTGAAAAAGGAAGTATCTCCACAAAAAAAACTAGAAAGATTTCTAAGAAACATCTTTGTGATGTTTCCTTTTATCTCACAGAGTTAATCCTTTCTTTTGATTGAGGAGCTTGGAAACTGTGTTTTTCTAGAATCTGCGAAGGTATATTTGGGAGCATGTTGAGGCCTATGGCGAAAAAGAAAATATCTTCTAATGAAAACTAGTAAGAAGCTGTCAGGGAAACTGCTTTGTGACGTGTGCATTCATCTCACAGAGTTAAACCTTTCTTTTGACTGAGCAGTTTTACAACACTCTTTTTGTAGAATCTGCGAAGGGATATTTTGGAATGCATTCTGGCCTATGGTGAAAAAGGAAATATCTTCAGAAAAAAACTAGAAAGAAGCATTCTGAGACACCGCTTTGTGATATGTGCATTCCCAAAGTTATGAACATCGGCTTCTCTGGGATAGGAATACAGACTTTTTGAAATCTCCCTGACTACATTTCCATGTATAGGCTCTCTGAAGATGGAAGAACATCACAGGCTGTTGGCTCATTTTGGCAGCCCAACCAGGCATTGTCTTTACACAATCCTGCATGCAATTTTGTATTTACAATAATCAGGAGCATTTCTTCTTTTATTCCATAGCAATAGTTTCAGGGGGTACCCCTACACATTTGGAAGCCCATTAAGTCATATGGCAAGAAACAAAATATTCCCAGATAAAAACTAGAAAGAAGCTATCTGTGAAAGTGCTTGGTGTTCAGTGGATTCATCTCACAGAGTTAAACACGTAGCAGTTTTGAAGTGCTCTTTTGGTAGAAGCAGTGAAGAAACATTTGGGGCAATGGAAGCCTACAATGAAAAACTGAATATTCCCAGATAAAAACTAGAAAGAAGCTGTTTGTGAAACTTCTTAGTGATGTGTGAATTCATCTCACAGTTAAACCTTTCTTTTCTTTTTTTATTGTTATTATTATAATACTTTAAGTTTTAGGGAACATGTGCACAACATGCAGGTTTGTTCCATAAGTATACCTGTGCCATGTTGGTTTGCTGCACCCATTAACTCATCATTTAACATTAGGTATATCTCCTAATACTACCCCTCCACCCTCCTCTGACCCGAAACAGTCCCCGGTGTGTGACGTTCCCCTTTCTGTGTTCATGTGTTCTCATTGTTCAATTCCCACCTATGAGTGAGAACATGTGGTGTTTGTCTTTTTGTCCTTGTGATAGTTTGTTGAGAATGATGGTTTCCAGCTTTACCCATGTCTCTACAAAGGACATGAATTCATCATTTTTTGTGGCTGCATAGTATGCCATGGTGTATATGTGCCACATTTTCTTAATCAAGTCTACCATTGTTGGACATTTGGGTTCATTCCAAGTCTTTGATATTGGGAATAGTGCCACAATAAACATGTGTGTGCATCTTTATTTATAGAAGCATGATTTATAATCCTTTGGGTATATACCCAGTAATGGGATGGCTGGGTCAAATGGTATTTCTAGTTCTAGATCCCTGAGGAATAGCCACACTGACTTCCACAATGGTTGAACTAGTTTACAGTACCACCAACAGTGTAAAAGTGTTCCTATTTCTCCACATCCTCTCCAGCACCTGTTGTTTCCTGACTTTTTAATGATGGCCATTCTAACTGGTGTGAGATGGTATCTCATTGTGGTTTTGACTTGCATTTCTCTGATGGCCAGTGATGATGAGCATTTTTTCATGTGTTTTTTGGCTGCATAAATGCCTTCTTTTCAGAAGTGTCTCTTCATATTCTTCACCCACTTTTTGATGGGGTTGTTTGTTTTTCTCTTTAAATTTGTTTGAGTTTGTTCTATATTCTGGATATTAGCCCTTCGTCAGATGAGTAGATTGCAAAAATTTTCTCCCATTCTATAGGTTGCCTGTTCATCTGATGGTATTTTCTTTTGCTATGCAGAAGCTCTTTAGTTTAATTAGATCCCATTTGTCAATTTTGGCTTTTTTTGCCATTGCTTTTGATGTTTTAGACATGAAGTCCTTGCCCATGCCTATGTCCTGAATGGTATTGCTTAGGTTTTCATCTAGGGTTTTTATGGTTTTAAGTCTAACATTTAAGTCTTTAATCCATCTCGAATTAATTTTGGTATAAGGTGTTAGGAAGGGATCCAGTTTCAGCTTTCTACATATGGCTAGCCAGTTTTCCCAGCACCATTTATTAAACAGGGAATCATTTCCCCGTTTCTTGTTTTTGTCAGGTTTGTCAAAGATCAGACAGTTGTAGATATGTGGCATTATTTCTGAGGGCTCTGTTCTGTTCTATTGGTCTATTTCTCTGTTTTGGTACCAGTACCATGCTGTTTTGGTTACTGTAGCCTTGTAGTATAGTTTGAAGTCAGGTAGCATGATGCCTCCAGCTTTGTTCTTTTGGCTTAGGATTGAATTGGCAATGTGGGCTCTTTTTTGGTTCCATATGAGCTTTAAAGTAGTTTTTTCAAGGCAGTGTGCAGAGGGAAATTTATAGCACTAAATCACACAAGAGAAAGGAGGAAAGATCTATAATTGACACCATAACATCACAATTACAAGAACTAGAGAAGCAAGAGCAAACACATTCAAAAGCTAGCAGAAGGCAAGAAATAACTAACATCAGAGCAGAACTGAAGGAAATAGAGACACAAAAAACCCTTCAAAAAATCAATGAATCCTGGAGGTGGTTTTTTGAAAAGATCAACAAAATTGATAGACTGCTAGCAAGCCTGATAAAGAAGAAAAGAGAGAAGAATCAAATAGACGCTATAAAAAATGATAAAGGGGGCTGGGCGCGGTGGCTCATGCTTGTAATCCCAGCACTTTGGGAGGCCGAGGCGGGCAGATCACAAGGTCAGGAGACCGAGACCATGGTGAAACCCTGTCTCTACTAAAAATACAAAAAAAAAAATTCACTGGGTGTGGTGGCGGGTGCCTGTAGTCCCAGCTACTCGGAGAGGCTGAGGCAGGAGAATGGCATGAACCCAGGAGGTGCAGATTGCAGTGAGCCGAGATTGCACCACTGCACTCCAGCATGGGCGACAGAGCGAGACTCTGTCTCAAAAAAAGAAATGATAAAGGGGATATCACCACTGATCCCACAGAAATACTAGCTACCATCAGAGAATACTATAAACACCTCTATGCAAATAAACTAGAAAATCTAGAAGAAATCGAAAAATTCCTCAACAAATACACCCTCCCAAGACTAAACCAGAAAGAAGTTGAATCTCTGAAAATACCAATTACAGGCTCTGAAACTGAGGCAACAGTTAATAGCTTACCAACCAAAAAAGTCCAGGACCAGATGGATTCACAGCTGAATTCTACCAGAGGTACAAGGAGGAGCTGGTACCATTCCTCCTGAAACTATTCCAATCAATAGAAAAAGAGGAAATCCTCCCTAACTCATTTTATGAGGCCAGCATCATCCTGATACCAAAGCCTAGCAGAGACACACGCAAAAAAGAGAATTTTAGACCAAAATCCTTGGTGAACATTGATGCAAAAATCCTTAATAAAATACTGGCAAGCCAAATCCAGCAGCACATCAAAAAGCTTATCCACCATGATCAAGTGGGCTTCATCCCTGGGATGCAAGGCTGGTTCAACATATGCAAATCAATAAATGTAATCCAGCATATAAACAGAACCAAAGACAAAAAACACATGATTATCTCAATAGATGCAGAAAAGGCCTTTGACAAAATTCAACAACACTTCATGCTAAAAACTCTCAAAAAATTAGGTGTTGATGGGACATATCTCAAAATAATAAGAGCTATCTATGACAAACCCACAGCCAAAATCCTACCAAATGGGCAAAAACTGGAAGCATTCCCTTTGAAAACTGGCACAAGAGAGGGATGTCCTCTATCACCACTCCTATTCAACATAGTGTTGGAAGTTCTGGCCAGGGCTATCAGGCAGGAGAAGGAAATAAAGGGTATTCAATTAGGAAAAGAGGAAGTCAAATTGTCCCTGTTTGCAGATGACATGACTGTATATCTAGCAAACCCCATCGTCTCAGCCCAATGTCTCCTTAAGCTGATAGGCAACTTCAGTAAAGTCTCAGGATACAAAATCAATGTGCAATAATCACAAGCATTCTTATACACCAATAACAGACAAACAGAGAGCCAAATCATGAGTGAACTCCCACTCACAATTGCTTCAAAGAGAACAAAACACCTATGATTCCAACTTACAAGGGATGTTAAGGACCTCTACAAGGAGAACTGCAAACCACTGCTCAATGAAATAAAAGAGGATACAAACAAATGGAAGAACATTCCATGCTCGTGGGTAAAAAGAATCAATATCATGGAAACGGCCAAACTGCCCAAGGTAATTTATAGATTCAATGCCATCCCCATCAAGCTACCAATGACTTTCTTCACAGAATTGGAAAAAACTACTTTAAAGTTCATATGGAACCAAAAAAGAGCCTACATCGCCAAGTCAATCCTAAGCCAAAAGAACAAAGCTGGAGTCATCATGCTACCTGACTTCAAACTATACTACAAGGCTACAGTAACCAAAACAGCATGGTACTGGTATCAAAACTGAGATATAGACCAATGGAACAGAACACAGTCCTCAGAAATAATGCTGTTTATCTACAACTGTCTGATATTTGACAAACCTGACAAAAACAAGAAATGGGGAAATGATTCCCTATTTAATAAATGTTGCTGGGAAAACAATCTAGCCATATGTAGAAAGCTGAAACTGGATCCCTTCCTTACACCTTATACAAAAATTAATTCAAGATGGATTAAAGACTTAAATGTTAGACCTAAAACCATAAAAACCCTAGAGGAAAACCTAGGCAGTACCATTCAGGACATAGGCATGGGCAAGGAATTCATGTCTAAAACACCAAAAGCAATGGCAAGAAAAGCCAAAATTGACAAACGAGATCTAATTAAACTAAAGAGCTTCTGCACAGCTAAAGAAACTACCATCAGAGTGAACAGGCAACCTACAGAATGAGAGAAAATGTTTGCAATCTACTCATCTGACAAAGGGCTAATATCCAGAATCTACAATGAACTCAAACAAGTTTGCAAGAGAAAACAAACAACCCCATCAAAAAGTGGGTGAAGGATATGAACAGACACTTCTCAAAAGAAGACATTTATGCAGTCAAATAACACATGAAAAAATACTCATCATCACTGGCCATCAGAGAAATGCAAATCAAAGCCACAATGAGATACCATCTCACACCAGTTAGAATGGTGATCATTAAAAAGTCAGGAAACAACAGGTGCTGGAGAGGATGTGGAGAAATAGGAACACTTTTACACTGTTGGTGTGACTGTAAACTAGTTCAACCATTGTGGAAGTCAGTGTGGCTATTCCTCACGGATCTAGAACCACAAATACCATTTGACCCAGCCATCCCATTACTGGTTCTATACCCAAAGGATTATAAATCATGCTGCTATAGAGACACACACACATGCATACTTATTGCAGCACTATTCCCAATATCAAAGACTTGGAACCAACCCAAATGTCCAACAATGATAGACTGGACTAAGAAAATGTGGCACAAATACACCATGGCATACTCTGCAGCCATAAAAAATGATGAGTTCATGTCCTTTGTAGGGACATGGATGAAGCTAGAAAGCATCATTCTCAGCAAACTATTGCAAGGACAAAAAACCAAACACCCCACGTTCTCACTCATATGTGGGAATTGAACAATGAGAACACATGGACACAGGAAGGGGAACATCACACTCCAGGGCCTGTTGTGGGGTGGGAGTAGGGGGGAGGGATAGCATTTGGATATATACCTAATGTTAAATGATGAGTTAATGGGTGCAGCACACCAACATGGCACATGTATACATGTGTAACTAACCTGCCCATTGTGCACATGTACCCTAAAACATAAGTATAAAAAAAAATCCTAGGCCTCATTTTTGTATGAAGATCATAGAGAATTACCTCTGTCTCACATTTAATAGAAAGCCCTTGGATGGTACAGGGAGTGTCAACACAGTGTCCAAGGCACAGGTGAGGTTGTGTTTCGTATCATTTTCTCAATTAAACGAAGCCCATTATTGAGGTCCTGAATCTTACAGGCGGACACAGTCTACATTTGAGATTGTGGCTTTCATATGTAAACATGTAAACACAGTTGGGATGGTGACTTATTTTAAGCTCAACTCACGGGAAGGTGAAGATTCTTCATTCTGGACTCAGCTAATTGGAGAGAAGTTGACCCTCATACTTGGGCTAAAGAGCACAGGAATGATGATGATTCATATCAGCACAAATGTCTCAGAGCAGATTGAGAATCTCATGCATGAGGTATAAAGCCCTAGGGTGATACGTAAGTGAGATTGTGACACTCACTCAGTCAACAGAAAAAATTGTCATCTGTTGCAGGAAGTCAGGGACCCCAAACAGACGGACTGGCTGGAGCCACAACAGAAGAACATAAATTGTGAAGATTTCATGGACATTTATCAGTTCCTAAAATTAATAGTTTTATAATTTCTTATGTCAGTCTTTACTGCAATCTCTGAACATAAATTGTGAAGATTTCATGGACATTTATCACTTCTCTAATAATACTCTTATAATTTCTTATGTCTGTCTTTACTTTAATCTCTATACTGTTATCTTTGTAAGCTAGGAATTTATGTCACCTCGGGATCATTATTGTCCAAATTGATGGTAAAACGTGTGTTTGAACAATATGAAATCAGTGCACCTTAAAAAAGAACAGAATAAAATAGATAAAAATAGAATAAAATAAAAAAGAACACTGATTTTCAGGGAAAAAGGGAAGATAACCATAAGGTCTAACTGCTGCAGGGTTGGGCAGAATAGAGCCATATTTTTCTTCTTGCAGAGAGCCTATAAATAGACGTGGGAGTAGGACACATATCACTAAATTCTTCTCCTAGCAAGGAATATTGGATATTAAGACCTTAGGAAAAGAATTGCGTTCCTGGGGGGAGGTCTATAAATGGCCACTCTGGGAGTGTCTGTCTTATGCAGTTGAGATAAGGACTGAAATACGTCCTGGTCTCCTGCAGTACCCTAAGGCTTAGTAGGATTGAGAAATTCCAGCTGGTAAATTTTGGTCAGACCGGCTCTCTGCTCTCAAACCCTCTTTCCTGTTAAGATGTTTATCAAAGACATTTATGCAGCCAAAAAACACATGGAAAAATGCTCATCATCACTGGCCATCAGAGAAATGCAAATCAAGACCACAATGAGATACCATCTCACACCAGTTAGAATGGCAATCATTAAAAAGTCAGGAAACAACGGGTGCTGGAGAGGATGTGGAGAAATAGGAACACTTTTACACTGTTGGTGGGACTGTAAACTAGTTCAACCATTGTGGAAGTCAGTGTGGCTATTCCTCACGGATCTAGAACTACAAATACCATTTGACCCAGCCATCCCATTACTGGGTATATACCCAAAGGACTATAAATCATGCTATAAAGACACATGCACACGTATGTTTGTTGTGGCACTCTTCACAATGGCAAAGACTTGGAACCAACCCAAATGTCCAACAACAATAGACTGTATTAAGAAAATGTGGCACATATACACCATGGCATACCATGCAGCCATAAAAAATGATGAGTTCATATCCTTTGTAGGGACATGGATGAAACTGGAAACCACCATTCTCAGTAAACTATCGCAAGGACAAAAAAACCAAACACTGCATGTTCTCACTCATAGGTGGGAATTGAACAATGAGAACTCACAGACACAGGAAGGGGAACATCACACTCCGGGGACTGTTGTGGGTTGGGGGGAGGGGGGAGGGAGAGCATTAGGAGATATACCTAATGCTAAATGACGAGTTAATGGGTGCAGCAAACCAACATGGCACATGGATACATATGTAACAAAACTGCACATTGTGCACATGTACCCTAAAACCTGAAGTATAATAATTTTAAAAAAAAAGATCTTTATCAGGACAGTACGTACACAGCAGGACATAAACCCTCATCAGCACAACGGGACATAGACCCTCATCAGTAATTCTAATTTTGCCTTTGCCTTGTGATCTTTGTTGCCCTTTGAAGCATGTGATCTTTGTGACCTACTCCCTGTTCATGCACCCCCTCCCCTTTTAAAATCCCTAATAAAAACTTGCTGGTTTTGCGGCTCAGGGAACATCATGGACCTACTGATATGTGATGTTACCCCTGGAGGCCCAGCTGTAAAGTTTTTCTCTTTGTACTCTTTCTGTTTATTTCTCAGACCAGCTGACACTTAGAGAAAATAGAAAGAACCTACATTAAAATATTGGGGGCTGGTTCCTCCAATACTCATCTTCCCACAGGAACACAGCCCATTGTTAAGGCTCTGGATTTCACAACCAAAAGCAGTCAAACGTTGGAAAATTGACTCTCAAATGTTAATCTGATCGGCAGGTAGGTTGATGACTCTAAGACCAATATTCAGAACACCTGTGAGGCTGTACGGACTCAGCTAAAACAGCACACAGGAAGGATTGTGCCTCTTATGCACAGATCCAGTTTATTGTTGAGATGAACTCATGTACTAAGACCCAACATACACAAGGCGTTAACTCACATACTCAGAAACAGGACATGCGCTGGATTGTAAACATCATTCTATGACCTTCCTACAAATGTAAATGTAATATATGCCTCTGGCCAGCACCTGAGTGATTTAACTATCTAGCCTGGGCCCAGCCCACATACAGGATTGTGACTTATTGTTGGACCCAGCACCTAGGTGATTATCCTGCCTTGGTGCTGCTCAGAAGGCACATTGTTGGGACTCACTTCTCCTGCCTGGTTCCTGCTCACAGTGGGAATTGTGACCTATGACCTACTCTGTTCCTCTTCTACCTGTGCTAGACCTATTAATCGATAGGAATCTAGTCTGGTAAGTCAATAATCAAAAGCTGTACCTTAATTTTCACACTTTGTTTGTTGTTAGCTTTTTTACATAGAAACGGACTCAGCATGATAGCAGTAAGAGCAGAAGTCATAAGATCTAACAATTATTGAGCACTAGCTGCCAGCATTCTAATTTTTTTTACACGTCACCTTTTTCATTCATTACAATTCTATGACAGAGGGATGTAGATGTAATTATTATCCTCAGGATTCACATGAGAAAATAGAGACCCAGAGAGTGGGCCAGCTATTACAACTCAAACTGTTAAGTTTGTCTCCAGGGCTGTGCTTCTGACCCCTGCCAGACTACCTACCGTAGAGACATGATTCGTTCACCAAACAAATACTAACTGAAAACCCCCTGTGTGCAGAGTTCTCCCTGTTAGGTATGTCAAGGGAAAAGATGGGCACACCAAGGAAAAACTATGTGTGCCAGGACGGGGGTCTGGTTTCCAGAAATAAATCACAGCTTACCTATTCAACAGCTAATTTTAGCTAATATTTGACGATATAAGTTAGACCTTCCCTTCTGTGATGGTCAGGAATGGAGATTTGTGTTCTGTGGACTGAGGGGCTTGTAGAGGTCATGTTAGTACATGAACTGACTGACCTGGATTTGTGTGCCCTTAAAGAGGGGGGGTTCAACAAGACACTAAAGCAGAATGCTGGCAGACTGAGACCCAGTGGAAAATTAGAGTGAAACCCTGAACAAAGCCTGCCAAGGATCAAATTTTTACCATGTTCTCACTGGAAAGGATAGTGTGTGAAAACGAGGTGGTCTTTCATATGGTGGGAAATATTCCCACAGGTGAAAAAGAATGGGCATGGACTCTGTGATTCTGCTGGTCTTCTGTGTGATGGGCAGTGGGAGACTTTCTTATCTCTCAAAAGCTTTTTTGTGGACACCCACTTTTAACCTCACTGAAAGTGCTGAGCCCTGTTCAAAGACTCATATGAAACCTACTTTTGAAGAGATTTGAAACTGTAAACTTATAAGTGTTTGGGAAATTTAGTTTTGCTTTAGGTAGGCCCAACGCTGTGAGAACAGGTCTATTGGTTTGTTATAATAGGTTATAGTTACTTACATCATATAGAAACTCAAGGTTTTGCCTCAGAATTTGCATTAGGTTGATCCTAAGAAGTTCATAACATATAATAGGAGCCAAGTAAGGGCAACAATTGAATTGACTTGACTACTAATGTAACCTAAAGATTTGTCCAAGATCAACTGTGATAGCCTCTGGGAGGTATTATTTCTTTGTTGTTTTGATTTTTAAGCAGGAGGAACTACATGTACTGAAGGACAGTGAGAGGAAAACCTTCTGTCTTTTTTGAATGTTTGAGATGGGGTCATCAGTGTGCCTAGACTCCTTTATGAGGGTGCCTGAGCAAGTTATGAAATTGGCAAATCTTGCATTGTGATAGGCACTTGAGGGTCTGTTTCCTGTTTCTTCCTATCTATGGATAAGGAATATTTTGAAACTAGGAATAAACAGAGAATTGAAGTCATGCATGCTACCATCTCAATTTTAACTGACTTATCTTCTGTATTTACTACTAGTATTATTATTATCATTGTTATTTTTCTCATGACATTGGAGAGTTTCAGCAAAACAATAGTGGAAAGCAATGTGGATTAGCAGACCAGCATTCTGGCTCCTTTCTTTTCCCATCTGTTCAATATCACTTTCAGCAAGCTTGCATTGGAAACCATTTTTTGACACCTACACCTGGTACCAGGCTCTAGAACCACAAAGATAGATATAATATGGTTCTGGTTCTAAAATTCACCAGTGCCTCACAACCAGCAAGAACAAGTGGAGAACTTGCAAGTGAGAAGTTGCAGTGGAAAGAAAAGGTGACACCCTCAAATGTGCAGGTTTTCCATGTGTAGAAGAAGAATGTGGGAAAGAAGAAATGTAAATTTGGGCAAAAAAGCAGTTTAAGTACAGGACTTGAAGTTTTAAAATATGAGGCTTATTTGAGCACAGGTTAGGACAAGAAGTAGAGTGTGACAAGAGAATATAGTTTGGGGGGGTTGTGTAGCATTGACATGATAACAGGTGTTGGCCTTAGGAAAATGGATGTTGGCTCAGCTGTGTAGGCTGTTATGAGCCATCAAATGTTTCGGAGCAGGGCTGTAATGTGAGCAGCTCTGTGTTTTGGAGAGAACACTGCTAAGCTTTTAGAAAGTTTAAGCTGGAAAAAAGACAATGAGTTCAGCTAGGTGATGTGACTCTACTCTTTTTCATTACCAATATCCACAGGGGCATTGTGACATACTGGTAGGCCTTGCCCCCAGGTGATGTGAGTCTCCTGTTCTTCCTTGGTGATGTTTATAGGAAGCACTGTGGCACACCGCTGGACGCAACACAAAGGTGATGTCACTTTTTGCCTTAGCCCTGCCTTCTAAAGGCACTATTACAAATTGCTTGGACTATTACCAAGGTGATTTGAGTTTCTTGCTTGGACCGTCCCCACAGTAGGCATTGTGACATGTCACCTAGAAAATGTGTCTCCTCATCTCTGCCTGCACCCTGACCACAGAAAGAATTGTGACACATCATTGCATCCAGAAACCAGATAATGAGTTTCTTTGGCCTGGACCTTTGTCAGAAAAAGCATTGTAACATATCTCTGGGTCTCTTAGCTAGGTGATGTGACTCACTCTCCTGCCTGGGGCCTTCACTCAGAGGGTATTGTGATATACTGCTGGACCAAGCATTTAGGTGATGCAACTTTCTCAACATCTTGGACTCTGACCAATAAGGAATTTTTATGTGTTGATGTGCCCTGCACCCTGGTGATGTGACTCTCCTTTCCTTCCTGGGCCCTGCATACATTATGTGTTGTGACATATTGCATGTTGTCACGCCTAGGTGATAACTACTATCTCACATAAGCCCTGCTCACAAAGGCACTTTAATATATTTTTATGTCTATTATCTCTGTGATGTGTCTCTCCTCTTCTGCCTGGGTCTTACAAAAAGTGGGGGTTGTGAAATATTACTGGACACAGATTCTAGGTAACATGACACTCTTCTTTTGCCTGGCCCCTGGATATTTAGGGCATTGTGACATATTTTTGCACTAAACATCTAGAAAATAAAAGGCTCCTGCCTGGGTCCTGCCCATAGGAGACCTGTGACATACCTCTACATCTATCACTTAGGAAATGTGACTCTCCTCTTCTGCCGGAACCTTGTGCACAGGGAAGATGGGGACATACTACTGAGCCCAGTGAACATGTGATGAAACTCTCCTCTCCTGCCTGGGCCCCATGTATATTGTGTATTGTAAAATATGGCTGGGTCCAACACCTAGGTGATGTGACTCTCCTGCATAGGTCCTACCCACAAGGTTATTAAGATGTGTCTTTTTCTTCATCACCTAGGTGTTTCAAATTTCCCCTTCTGCCTAGGCCATGCCAAAAGCATTGTGACACATTACTGGAGCCAGCACTAGGTAGTGTGCCTTTGCTGACTGGGCCTAGCCACAGAGACATTATTACATATCGTTAGGCCCAGCAACAAGGTGAAGGGACTCTGATGCCTTAGTCCTGCTTTCAGGAGGGGATTATAACATATCGTAGCTAAAAACACAGGTACTGTGATTCTCTTGCCTGGTGCCTACTCTCATGAAAAATTATGACATAACCCTAGCCCAGCAACAACATGATGTGACTCTCTTTCCTGGTCACTGCCCTCAGAGAAGGTTGTAAATATCTCTGACACAGTGCCCAGGTGATGTGATTCTCCTGCTCACTCCCTCCTTACCAAATTGTGGGGTTGTCACATATATCTTAATTCAGTTTACAGGTGTCATAATTACTCTCATTACTTGAGCCAGCCAATATGAAAATACTGTCTCTCTTGGGAAAATGGGTCAAATCCTAGGTCTCATTTTTGTATGAAAGTTGCAGAGAACTACCACTGTCTCACATTTCACAGAAAGTCCTTGGGTGGTACAGAGAGTGTCAACACAGGGCTCAAGATGCAGGTGAGGTTGTGTTTCTCATCATTTTCTCATTTAAACAAAGCCCATTATTGAGGTCCTGAATCTTACATGCAGACACAGTCCACAGTTGAGATTGTGACTATCATATGTAAACATGTAAGCACAGTTGGGATGGTGACTCATTTTAATCTCAGCTCATAGGAAGGTGAAGATTCTTCATTCTGGACTCAGCTAATTGGAGAGATGTTGATTCTCATGCTTGGACTTAAGGGCAGAGGTACGATCATGATCCATACCAGCGTAAATGTCTCAGAGCAGACTGAAAATCTCATGCATCAGGTATAAAGCCCTAGGGTGATACATAGGTGAGACTGTGACACTCACCAAATAAACAGAAAAGATTGTCATCATCCCACATGAACCCAGCCCATTGTTAAGGCTCTGGATTTCACAACCAAAAGCAGTCAGACGTTGGAAAATTGACTCTAATATGTGAATCTGGTCCACAAGGTTGGTGACTCTAAGACCAATATTCAGATCACCTGTGAGGCTGTAACTTCACTCAGATAAAACAGCACACAGGAAGGATTTTGCCTCTCATGCACAGATCCAGTTTATTGCTGAGATTAACTCAGGTACTTACGCCTAAGATACATAAGGTGTTAACTCACATACTTAGAAACAGGAGATGTGCTGGATTGTAAATATCATTCTATGACTTTCCTACAGGTGTAAATGTGATATATGGCTCTGGCCAGCACCTGAGTGATTTGACCTATAGTCTGGGCCCAGCCCACATACAGGATTGTGATGTATTGTTGGACCCAGCACCTAGGTTATGTGACTCTATTATCCTGCCTTGGCACTGACCAAAGGGGACATTGTTGGGACTCACTTCTCCTGCCTGGCTCCTGCTCACAGGGGGCATTGTGACCTATGACTAACCCAACACCTAGCTGATGTGACTCTTCTTCTTCTTTGTATGTTCTTCCCTCAGGGGAGATTGTGAGATATTACTGGGCCCGAAAGCCTAGGTGATGTGTCTCTCCTTCATGTTCCTTGCTAACAGAGAACATTGTGATTTACTGCTGGGCTTAGCATCCAGGTGAAGTGAATTTGCTGTCCGTGACCTGCTTTCAGGAGGGTATTGTAATATATCTCTAGCCCAGGTGAGATTGTGACACTCTAACGCACACAAATCTCTTAGTAAAGATTTTCATTCTTGCACGTGAATTCAGCTTACTGCTGAGGTTCTGAATCTCACATTAGGAGGAAGTTAAAAGTTGGATAATTGACTCTCATACTTCGATGTAATTCACAGGTGGGTTGGTGTATTTCAGACTAAGATTCGACTCACTTGTGAGGCTATTACTCCATGAATAAGATACGGTCCACAGAAGGGATTGAAGTTCTCATGAACAGATTCAGTCCACTGTTGATATTGTGAATTTTGTACTCAGACCCAACATAGAAGAGGTGTTTGCTCTCATACCAAGAATAGGGACATGTGTAGGATTTTTAATCTTATCCTTGAAACTACCTGCAGCTCTGATTGTGACATACACTTCTTCAAAGCACCTGAGTGAGGATGTCACAATAAAGACATATACGCTATGTGTTATGTCCAGGAAAGTCACATAAAATTGTGACATACTTCTGCACCTAGCACCTTGGGTATATGTTTTTTATTCTTCTGTCTTGGCATTGCCCAAATTGCATCTTCTGACATATTTCTAGGTCTAAAACCCAGGTGATGTGAGTCTCCTGCCTAGATTCTGCCTACAGGGGGAATTGTGACATATTTCTGGACCCATTATCTATTTGATGTTACTCTCCTCTCTTAATTCATATTTGCCAACAGGTGACATTGTGAAATATCTCTGGCCCCAACAGCTAGATAATGTGACTCTCCTTTTCTTCCTGGGCTCTGGTCACAGAAGGGAGAGTAAATTATCCCTGGACACAGCCCAGAGGAGATGTGATTCTTCTGCCTGGTTCCTGCCCATGACACAAGAGATAAATACATTGTGATGTATCTCTGTGACCATCAACCAGATTATATGACTCACCTTTATTTCTAGAGACCTGTCCACTGCGTGAGTTGTGACATATCACTTGGCACAGCATCTATGTTATGTGACTCTCCTCTCATGCCTGGGCCCTGCTCACCGAGGTTGTTGTAACATATGGCTGGCCCCAGCCCCTAGGTTATTTTTCTCTTCTCTTCGTCCTGAGCCTTACCCACAGGAGGCATTTTGACATATTCCTGGAACCCTCCCGAGGCTATGTGATTCTTCTGCCTGGGCCCTTTTTTCAGAGTGTGTTGTGCCATATTTTTGGATCCAGCAGCAAGGATTACCTCTACTGTTTGGGCTTTGCCCTAAAAGACATTGTAATGTATTGCTGGCCACAGCACCTAGGTGATGTGACTGTCCTCTCCTTTCTGGGCTCTGCATACATTCTGTATTGCAAAATATTTGACACCTATGTGTGTGTCTCTACCTCCGTGTTTGAGCTCTTCCCACTAGAGTGATTGTGACATATAGATCAGCCCACCTATTAAGTTATATAACTTCCCTCTTCATTCTGTTCTTTACCCACAGAGATTGTGACATATTTCTAGACCTCTCACATAGATGATGTTACCCTTTTACCTGGGCCATCCTCTTAGGGGTCATTGCAAGATATTGTTGGACCTAAAGCCTAGGTGGTGTGACTGTCTTCTGCTGCTTAGCCTTTGCTCAAGGAATAATTGTAATATTTCCATGGATCCAAGACCTAAATGATGTGACTATCCTCTCTTGCCTAAGCCTGGAATACATTGTGTATTATGACATAAGGCTGGGTCCAACATCTAGGTGTTATGACTCTCTTGCATGGGCCCTGCCAACAGAAGGCATTATGACATATCTCTGGCTGCATCAATTATTTGATATGACTCTGCTGTTTTATGTGGACTTTGAAGAGATAGTGACATAGAAGAGATAGTGACATATTTCTGGGCCAAACAGCTAGGTGTTATAACTCTCCTCTTTTCCCTGTGCCAGACCCACAGAAGGAATAATGAATTATCATTGGGCCCGGCACACAAGCAATGCCGTTATTCTGCCTGGTCATTGCTCACAAGGGCCACTGTGGCATATTTCTGGGCCCATGACCTATGTGATTTGATTCTCATTTTCTTTCTTGGGCCTGTCCACAGTGGAAATTGTGACATACTGCTTGCTGCAGTGCCTACATAATATTACTCTCCACTGTTGCCTGAGCCCTGCCCACGGGTGAGATTGTGACACATAAGTGAGCACTGGCCCTACATTATGTGATGCATCTCTTTTTTTCTAGCCCTGCCCACCAGGGACATTGCCCCATATTTCTTGTCACCTCACCAAGGTGATGTGACACTTCTGCCTAGGCCTCTCAGGAAGTATTGTGAAAAATTGTTTTACCTGGCACCTAAGTAATGTGACTCTTCTCTACTTCTTGGGCTCTGCTCAAGGAGGCATTGCGATGTATACCTGGACACAGCACCTAGGGGATGTTACTCTCTTCTCCTGCATGGGCCCAGCATTCATTGTGTATAGTAATATATGGCTGGACCCAACAAGTAGGTGATGTGACCCTTCTGCATGAGCCCTGAAGACGGGGGTATTAGATGATACTGTTTGTCCACCACCTAGGAGATGCAACACATTTTTTTTGCCTAGGACCTGCCAAATAAGAAGATTGTGACATATCACTTGACCCAGCATCGAGGTGAGGTGAGTCTTTTTTTTTTTTTTTGCCTGGTCCCCACATGTTTTGAGTATCATGACATATCGCTGGGCCCAATACCTAGAGAATGGAAGGCTCCTGCCTGGGGCCTGTCCACAGTAGACCTGGTGACATATCTCTGATGTGGCTGTCTACTTGTGCCTGCACACTGCCTACAGCAAAGACTGACATATTGCTGGCCTCAGCAAACAGATGATGAGTCTCTCGTAATTGGGCCTTGCCCACAGAAAGAATTTTGACACATCACTGGGCCCATTACAGAGGTGATGTGACTCTGCAGCCTGCACCCTGCTTTCAGGAGGGGATTGTAACATATTCCTAGCTGAATACCCAGGTGATCTGACCTTTCGCATGGTCCCTTGTGTCAGGGAATATTGTGACATATTCCTGGCCCAGAACACAGGTGATCTGACCCTCCTGTTTACTTCCTACCTACAGGTAAGACTGTGACATATATCTTGGTCCAGCCAGCAGTTGGAATGGTTACTCTCATACCACATACCAGCCAATAGAAAAGATACTCTGTTTTAGCTGAGATTAGAGAAATGGGTAAGATCCCATGTCTCCCCTTTGTATGAAGGTATAGAAAATTGCCACTTTCTAACACACTGTATAAAGCCCTAGTGTGGAACAAAATGCCATCACAGACCCCAGCATCCAAATGAGTTTGTGTTTCTCACCCTACCATCCATCAGGATTTTCACCCTTCCACGTGGATAGAGCTTGCAGGTGAGGTCCTGGATCTCACAGGTTGACATAGTCCACAGCTGGAATTGTTTCTGTCACATGCTACAGTTGATGGTATCATTTCTAGACCTAGTTCATTGGTAGGTAAGGAAACATTTATTTGGACCCAGCCAATTGGAGAGAATTTGACTCTCAAAGAGGTTGGGTAAAAATTATAACCATGGTCTTCCTTCCTTTCTTTTCTTTCTTTCTCTTTCTTTTTCTTTCTTTCTTTCTTTCTTTCTTTCTTTCTTTCTTTCTTTCTTTCTTCCTTTCTTTCTTTCTTTCTTTCTTCTTTCTCTCTCTCTTTCTTCTCTTCCCTCTGTGGCCCAGGCTGCAGTAAACTCGGCTCGCTGCAGACTCCCTGCATCCGGCTCCCGTGATTCTCCTGCCCTGGACTGCGGGCTGCCTCGGATTGCCGCCGCATGCCACCACCACTCCCTGGTTTTTCTCCTTTGGCTGGAGGCGCGGTTTCACCATGACGGCCAGGCTGGTCTCCAGCTCCTGACCTCCAGTGTTCTCCCCGCCTCGGCCTCCCGAGGTGCTGGGACTGCAGACGGAGCCTCGCTCATTTGGTGCTCAGTGTTGCCCGGACTGGAGTGCGGTGACGTGCTCTTGGCTCGCTGCAGCCTCCGCCTCCCAGCCGCCTGCCTTGGCCTCCCAGGGTTCTGGGATTGCAGCCTCTGCCCGGCTGCCGCCCCGTCTGGGAGGCGGGGAGCGTCTCTGCCTGGCCGCCCATCGTCTGGGTTATGAGGAGTTCCTCTGCCCGGCTGCCCGGTCTGGGAGGTGAGGAGCATCTCTGCCCGGCTGCCATCCCACCTAGGAAATGAGGAACGTCTCTGCCTGGCCGCCCATCGTCTGGGATGTGAGGAGCGCCTCTGCGCGGCCGCCCCGTCTGGGAGGTGGGGAGCACCTCTGCCCAGCCACCCCGTCTGGGAAGTGAGGAGTGCCTCTGCCCGGCCGCCCCGTCTGGGAAGTGAGGAGCGCCCCTGCCCGGCCGCCCCGTCTGGGAAGTGAGGAGCGCCTCTGCCCGGCCGCCCCGTCTGGGAAGTGAGGAGCACCTCTGCCCGGCCACCCATCATCTGGGATGTGAGGAGCGCCTCTGCCCAGCCGCCCTGTCGGGGAAGTGAGGAGCCCCTCTGCCTGGCCGCCACCCCATCTAAGAAGTGAGGAGTGTCTCTGCCCGGCCGCCCTGTCTGGGAAGTGAGGAGAGCCTCTGCCTGGCCACCCCATCTGGCATGTGGGGAGTGCCTCTGCCCGGCTGCCCCATCTGGGAGGTCTACCACAGAGGCCAGAAGCAATGTGGGCCTGGATGTGGTGGCTCACGCCTGTAGTCCCAGTACTCTGGGAGGCTGAGGCGGGTTGATCACTTGAAGCTAGGAGCTCGAGACCAGCCTGGCCAATGTGGCAAAACATATGAAAAATACAACTGTCAAACCAACCAACAAACCAAGCGACAACAAAACAGGTCTACCCTGGAGTCATACTCTAATTTTTTCTATTCCTCCCTTTCTGATCCTTTATCCCACTTTCTTTTTCTTCCTCTCCCTTCTCCTTCTTCTTTGTCAAATAGAGGATTGAGTTATTGTCATTGATCCATACAAAGTCCTTCTCTCATTTATTTTCTTTAATTCCCACCACCCATTTCTATTCCCTGTCTTCCCATGTGCAACCTTCCTAATATGTTTGATATGCATATTTTTGTTCGTATGTACTTTTAGAAAATGTTTATTGTTTTGTGTGCAAAAATAAAATAAATTTTACTGTAAAAAATTATAACCATGACTCCCACCAGCAGGGAGGCCTCTGATCATATTGAGACTCTCATGCATAATGCCCTCAGGTGCTACAAAGAGTTTCCTGACAAGGCACAGCCCGGGTGAGATTTTAACACTTGTATGCACATCTAGTTGACAATAAAGATTGTCATACTGCCACATGAACATGGCCAACTTTTTCAGTTTCGAATGTCATATTTGGAGATAGTTGAAACTTGAAAAAATGACTCTTACATGTAGATCCAGTCCACAAGTAGGTTGGTGACTCTCAGACCAAGATTCAGCACACCTGTGAGGCTCTGACTCTGCTAAGGAGGCATAGTGCACAGAAGAAAATGAGCTTCTCATGCAAAGGCCTAGTCCCTTAAGATTGTGACTTGGCCAGGTGTGGTGGCTCATGCCTGTAATCCTAGCACCTTGGGAGGCTGAGGTGGGTAGATCACCTGAGGTCAGGAGTTTGAGCCCAGCCTGACCAATATGGCAAAACCCCGTCTCTACTAAAAATACAAAAATTAACCTGGTGTGGTGGCGTGCACCTGTAGTCCTGGCTACTCAGGAGGCTGAGACAGGAGAATTGCTTGAACCCGGGAGGCAGAGGTTGCAGTAAGCTGAGATCATGCCACTGCACTCCAGCCTGGGCAACAGAGCAACATCCCGTCTCAAAAAAAAAAAAAAAAAAAAAAAAAAAAAAGGAGATTGTGACTCATGTACTTAGACCCAACATAGAGGAGATGTTGACTCCCATACTTAGAATTGGGTCATGTGCAAGAATTTTAATCTTATCCCTGTATCATTCTGCATGTGAGACTGTGTGACATACACCTCTGTCCAGCAACTAAGTGCTTTGACCCTTCTGCCTGTGCCCATCACACAGATGGAATTTTGACATATTGCTAAACCCAGAACCTTCATGATGAGACTCTAGTCCACTGCCTTGGCACTGCCTACAGACAGCGTTGTGACATATCACTGTCACTAGGCCTTATATTAGGTTAATGTGAGCCTACCCTTCTCTTTTGTCACTGTGCACAGAAGGCATTGTGACATATCACTGGGCCCCACACCCAGGTTATGTGATTCTCCTGCCTGTACCCTGCCCAAATGGCCCATTGTGATATATTACTGTGTCCAAAACCCAGGTGATGTAACTCTCCTGCCTGATCCCTCCCTACAGGAGGCACTGTGACATCTCTGCACCCATTACCCACATGATGTGACTCACTTCTGCCTGATCTCTGCTCATGGGAAATATTGTGACTCATCACTGGGCCCAGCATTGAGTTGATGTGACTCTTCTATTCTTTTTATGTTCTGTCTGCAGGAGAGGTTGTGATGTGTCTCTGGACCCAACAGTAAGGTGATGTTACACTGTTGCCTTGGTCCTGACTTCAGAAAGCTTTGTGACATTTTGCTGGGCTCAGCACTAAGATGATGTGAGTCTCTTGTCTGGACCCTGCCCACAGGGAGCATTGTGACATATCTCTAAGTTAATGAACTACTTGATGTGACTCTTCTCACTTACTTGGGCTTTGCCATTAGAAGAGATTGTGACATGTCTGATTCCAGCACCTAAGTGTTGTGACTCTCCTTGTTTGCCTGTGCTATGCCCACAGAAGGTAGAGTGAATTATCACTAGGCCCTACACACAGGTAATGTGATTCTACTGCCTGCTCATTGTCCACAGGGGTCACTGCAACATATCTCTGGCACCGTTATCTAGATGGTGTAATTCTCTTTATTTTTCTGCTTCTGTCCCCAGTGGTGATTGTGACATATTCCTTCACCCAACATTTATGTGATGTGATTCTCCTCTCATGCCTGGACTCTGACACCTGTTTTAATTTTGACATAGAGCTGGTCTCATCTGTCTAGGTTATGTAACAGGTTATGTGACTCTCTCCTTTTTTCCTAAGCTCTACCTACAAGGAGCATTGGTACATAGCTCTGGGCCCCTCACCAAAAATAATGTAATTCTTATTCTTGGGCCCTTTCCTCAGTGAGTACTGTGACATATTGATGGACTCGGCACCTAGGTGAGGTAACTCTCTTCTACTCTTTGGGCTCTGACCAAGGAGGTATTGTGATGTATCGCTGAGCCCAGCACATAGGTAAATGTTGTTCTTTTCTCCTGCCTGAGCTCATCATAAATTGCGTATTGTGACACATGGCCTATCTTAACAACTATGAGATGCAACTTTTCTGTGTGAGCCCTGCCCACAGTGGTATTATACCATATTTTTTTAACATATAACTTGACCCAGCACCTATGTGATGTGACTCCTTTCTCCCAGGCCGCAAATATTTAGTGTATTGCAAAATAACGCAGGGTCCAACACCTAGAAAATAAGAGGCTCCTGCCTGGACCCTGCCCACAGGGAGCCTTGTGACATATATCTGTATACACTATCTAGGAAATGTGACTCTTCTTTTCTGCCTGGACCCTCCTAACAGAAAAGATTATGACATATCACTGGACCCTGCAACAAGGTGATGAGGCCCTTTTGACTGGGTCTTGAATACATAGATCATTGTGACATATTGCTGAGCCCTTAGAGAAGATTGCTACATACAACTGGCCCCAAATCCAGGTAATGTTACTCTTCTGATTACTCCTAATCCAGAGGAGGGATTGTGACATATATCTTGGCCCAGTTTACAGGTGTGATGATCATTCTCATGCCTTGAACTAGCCATTAAGAGAGATACTGTCTGTTATAGATAGGCTTAGGGAAAAAGGTAAGATCCTGGGTGTCCTCTTTGTATAAAGGTCACAGAGGTTTACCTCTCTCTTGCATATTGTATAAAGCCCTCAAATGGTACAGAGAGTACCATCACAGGTCCAAGGACACAGGAAATATTGTATTTCTGGTATGCACACCCTGCCAATCCTTAAAATAGTCATCCTCACCCATGGACACAACCCACTGGTGAGATCCTGAATCTCACACGTAGACACAGTCTACAGATGGAATTGTGTCAGTCATATGTGAACATCTGGGCACATATGGGATAGTGACCTATTTCTAAACTCAGCTCATAGGCAGATGAGTCCTTTTCCATTTAGACCCAGCCAACTGGGGAGGTGTTAACTCTCACACCTGAGCTTAGAGTGACACGTACAATCATGTGTCCATATCGGCATAAAGATCTTAATGCAGATTGCAACTCTCTGGCATATCATATTGTATTAGTTCATTTTCACACTGCTATAAAGGACTCCTCAAGACCAGGTAATTTATGTAGAAAACAGATTTAATTAACTAACAGTTCCACATGGCTGGGGAGGCCTCAGGAAACTTGCAATCATGGCAGAAGGGGAAGCAGGGACTTTCTTCACAAGGTGGCAGGAGAGAGAAAGTGAATGAAGAAGGAACTTCCAACACTTATAAAACCATCAGATCTCCTGAGAACGAACTCACTATTATGAAAACAGCATGGGGGAAACTGCCCCATGATATAATTACCTTCCTTCCCTGACACGTGGAGATTACATTGTAGATGAGATTTGGGTGAGGACATAGAGCCAAACTATGTATCTCATAAATTCTTTGGGTGGTACAGATAGGTACTAACAGCCCAGCTCAAAGGTGAGATTGTAACACTAGTAAGCAGACAGTCAAGAGTAAAGATTGTTGTCCTCTCACATGAGTGTGGCCCACTGTTGAGGATTTAAATCTTATATCTAGTCAAGAGTTGCAATGTTGACTCTCATACATGGATTTGTTATGCATGGATTTGTGACCCTCAAACCAAACTTTAGCACACATGGCAGGTTGTGACTTATCTAAGGGGACACAATGCCCAGAAAACATTGAGAAGCTGCTGCACAGATCCAGTTCACAGTTGAGATTGTGACTCGTGTACTTCACCAAGACATGCTGACTCTCAGACCCAGAACAAGGACATGTGAGGGATTGGTAATCTCATCCCTGAATTTGTTTGAAGGTGTGATTTTAACATATGCCCCTGTCAAATACCTGATCTGACTCTCCTACCTGGGCTCAATTCACAAATAGAACCATGATATATTGCTGGACCCAGCACCTAGATGAGATGACTCTATTCTCAAGCCTTGGTGCTTCTTACAAAAGGCATAGTGACATATCGCTGGGACTTGCACTCAGGTGACATAAGTTTTCTCTCCCACCTTGGTGCTGCCCACAAGGGCCATTGTGAAATATTGCTCATTTTAACACCCAGGTGATGTGACTCTTCTGCCTGGGCCCAGCCTAAAGGGGAGATTGCGACATCTCTCTGCACTCCTCACCCAGATAATGTACTCTCATCTCTTGCCTGGTTTCTGCTCACAGGAGGGATGGTGACATATCCCTAAGCTCAACACCTAGCTAATGTGACGCTTCTCTTCTTCCTAGGCTCTGCCCACAGGGGAGACTGTTACATATATACTGGGTCCAGCTCCAAGATGTTACTCATTTGCCTTGACCCTGTCTTCAGAAAGCATTGTGACTTATTGTGGGGCCCAGGACCAAGGTGATGTGACATTCTTGCCTTGACTCTGTCAAGAGAGAGCATTGTGACCTATCTCTGGGTCCATAAAATATTTTATGTGTCTTTCTTTTCTTACCAGGTTTTGCTTATAGAAGAGATTGTTACATATCTCTGTGCCCAGCATCTAAATGATGTGACTTTCCTTTCCTGCCTGGGCCATGCCCACAGATAAAAAAGTGACTTATCCCTGGGCCCAGCATACAGGGAATCTTATTTATTTCTCCTAGTATCTTTCTACAGGGGGCATTGAGAAGTATCCCTTAGTCCATCAATTATTTGATGCAAATCTCTTCTCTTACCTGGGATTTGCCCATAGGAGATGTTGTAACATATGGTCCAGCATGTAGGAGATGACACTCTCCTCTGATTGTTACATATTGCTTTGCTCACCACCTACTTGATGTGACTGTCCTCTCATGAATCATCCCTGCCTCTTGGGGTGATTGTGACATATAGCTGGCTGTAGCCCCTAGGTTATGTAACTTTCCTCTTCTTCCTGAGCCCTACCCACAGAACGCATTGTGCCGTATCTTTAAGGCTCTCACCTAGGTGAAGTGGCTCTCCTGCTTTGGTCTTCATCTCAGAAAGTATTGTGATGTATTGCTGGACCTAGAACCTAGGTGATGTTTGGGCTCTGACCAAGAAGAGATTGCAATGTATCACTGGGCCCAGCACTCTTCTCTCTCTTAGGCACTACATATATTGATACATTGATACATGCTTGATCCCAAACCAAAATAATGCAACTATTTTGCACTGGCAATGTCCATGGGTGTATTACCACATATCTTTTCCTTTAGCTCTGAAATAATCTGGAAATTTGTGCCCATCTCTCCTATTGAGTTTAAACTTTAATCCAAAAGCCATGAAAATAGTCATAATTACTAAACACCACAAAGTGATAGCTTTTTTCATCTCCTCCTTTTCTCTTCCTCTTCTGTTCCTCCTCTCATCCTTCTCCTCTCCTCCTCCTCTTACTCCTCCCCCTCCCCCTTTTTCTCCTCTTTGTCTCCTCCTCTTCCTCCTCTCCTCATCTTCTCCTCTTTCTCTCTTCCTCCTCCTCTCCTTTTCTTCCTCTCATCTTTCTCTCCTTCTCCTCCTCTCCTCTTCCTCCTCTACTCCTCCTCTCCTCCTCCTTCTCTTTTCCACCCTCTTCCTTTTCTTTTCCTCCTCCTCCTTCTCTCCTTCTCCTACTTGTCTTCTTCTCCTCCTTCTCCTCCCCTCCTCCTCCTCCACTCTTCCTCCCCCTTCTCCTCTTCTCCATTGCATCTTCCTCCTCCTGTCATCCTCCTCCTTCTCCACTGGTCCTCATCTATTTCTCCTCTCCTCCTCCTCTCATTTTATCCTTTATCTCCTCCTCCTCTGCTTCTCCTCCTACTCTTTTTCTCCTCATCTCCCTCCTTCTACTTTATTTCTCCTTCGTCTCCTCTCCTCATCCTTCTCCTCTCCTGCTCTCATCCTCCTCCTCCTCCTCCTCTTTTCCTCCTTCTCCTTTTTCTTGTCTCCTACTCTGTTCCTCCTTCTCATCTCCTGCTCTCGTCCTCCTCCTCCTTCTCCTCTTCTCCTCCTCCTTTCTCTCATCTCCTACTCTATTCCTCATTTCCTCCTCTCCTCGTCCTCATTCTGCTCCCCTCCTTTTCCCCCAAACCTTTCCTCCTACTACTACTCATCTTTTACTTTGCCTCCTTTCCTACTCCTTCTCTGACTCCTCTCCTCCTCAACTCCTCTTCCTTCTTCTCCTCTCCTCCTCTTCTTTCTTTTCTTCTCTTCCTCCTCCTCTCCTCCTCCTTTCCCTCCTCTCCTTTTCTCCTCCTACTGTTCCTTCTCCTCTCCTCCTCCTCCTTCCTCCTCCTTCTCTTCCTCTCTTCATCTCCTCTTCCTCCTCCACTCTTTTCTCTTCCTCTTTCTCCTCTCCTTATCTACCTTCTCCTCCTCCTTTCCTTCTCTTTTTCCTCCTGCATCTCCTCTTCCTTTCCTTCTTTTCCTCCTCTCCATCTCCTCTTCTCCTGCTCCTCCTCCTTCTCCTCTCATTCTCCCCTCCTTCTTCTTTTCCCTTCTCCTACTTCTCTCCTATTCCTCCACCATTCCTCCTTCTCTGCTCCTCCTCTCCTCCTTCTCCTCCTCTTCTCTTCCTCCTTCTCTTCTCCTCCTCCTTCTCCTCTTCTACTCCTCTTCCTTTTTTCCTCTCACCTCCTTTTCTTCTTCTCCTCGTCCTCTCCTTTTCCTCTCCTTCTCATCTCCTGCCCCTCCTCCTCTTCTTCTCTTCTCCTCCTCATCTTCTCCTTTTTTCCTTTCCTCTTCTCCTCCTCCTTCTCCTCCATCTCTTTTCCTACTTCTCCTTTTCCTCTCCTCCTCCTTCTCGTCTTCTTCTCCTACTCCCCACCTCCTCCCCTTTTCCTGTCTCTTCTCCTTCTCTCCTTCTTCCCTCTTTACTTCTTCCTCTGCTCCTCCTCCTGTCTTCCTCCTTTTCTCACTCTTCTCCTCCTTCTCTTCCCCTCCTCCCCTTCTCCTTCTTTTTCTCCTCCTCCTCCTCTCCTCTTTCTTCTCTCTTCCTCCTCTCCTCCTTCTCATCTCTTCCTCTCCTCCTTCGCTTCCTCTTCATTTTCTCCTCATACTTCTCCTCCCATCCTCCTTCTCCTCTTCCTCTCCTACTCCTCTTCCTCCTTCCTTCCTTTTTCTCTCTTTCTCTTCTCCTAGTCCTCCTCTTTTCCTCCTCCTCATTATCTTTTCCTTCTCCTCTTCTCCTTCTCCTCTCCTTGTCCCAGCTTCCTTTTCCTCCTCTCTTTTCCTGGTCCCATTGTCCCCCTCTGATGTTTTTTTTCTCCACTTTCTCTATTCTTACTATCTTTTTCTCATTTTCTCCTCCTCTCTTCTTGTTCTTCTCACTTTCTCCTCCCATTTTCTCTCTTCCTTTTCCTCTTCTCCTTTTCTTCTCCCCTTCTTTTTTCCTCTTCCTCTATCTCCACTCCTCCACTGCTACTCCTCCTCTTACAGAGCCACTGGCCATGCCAATCAGCATCCAGCACACATAGTGGCAGCCTCTGCAGTGCTGTGCTAGCAAGACCTGATGTGCATCTATATTAGCTTGTGGAGGGTAGGAATCTGGACCAACCCTGGAGGCTGAATTTATTTATATAGTTATTTATTTATTTATTTTATGATAAAGGGTCTTGCTCTGTCACCTAGGCTGAAGTGCAGTGGCACAAGATTATGACTCACT
Organism: Hylobates moloch; assembly: GCF_009828535.3. NCBI lineage: Eukaryota > Metazoa > Chordata > Mammalia > Primates > Hylobatidae > Hylobates > Hylobates moloch. The sequence goes on along the minus strand of NW_026652287.1, from coordinate 55,612,005 downwards.
GTAGTTTCAAGAGATCCTCTTACCTCAGCCTCCCAAGTAGCTGGGAATACAGGCGTGGCCCATCAGACCTAAATTTTTTTGTAGTGATGGTGTCTCACCACGTTGCCCAGGCTGATTTGAAATTTCTGGGCTCAAATGCTCCACCTGCCTTGGCCTCCCAGAATAGTGGGGTGAATTCATTTGTTACAGCACCGACAGGATTCAGAAGCTGAAAGCCTTGAATGCCAGAAACATCTTCGTGACGCTGCCCCCCACCTTCTGCCCTCTGTCTCCCGGCATCCTTTCCCTGTGGAATGAGGAAATTTTCTTCTATGGTCTTTCCAGGCCCTTTCTGGCAGGGAACCCTGGAAACTAGGGCTCCTGCTTTCCCCTGCAGCCGCAAAGCACTGGGGGTGCCAGCTGTGAGGTGGCCTCCCAGGGTGTTCTCGCCAGGGTATTTGGTGGAAGCCCCTGCCGCACCCTGCTCTGCGGATTTGATCTTCCTTGGCAGAGGACACTGGCGTCGAGGGAGCAGCAGGCACCCCTGCACCCTGGCCTTTTCCTGGCTGGTGGTTGTGTTGTGGCACACTACCACCTAAGGTGCACAGGAAAGAAGGATGTCAGGGCCTTGCCATGGGGGCGCCTATCATTCCTCGCTCTTCCGTTGGCGGGGTGCGTGTTTTACAGGGATCCGTCAGTGTGGAGTTCACCTTCCTTGTGCGAGTGGGGGGCTCCGTGCCAGGTGCCATCATGAGTCCTGGAAAAAGGCGGAGGACCTTCTCCCTCTGGAACAATTTGTAGCTAGTTCCGGGGCTTCCCTTCCTCCTCCCATACCAGCCCTCATCCTACTGTAGCTTCCGCTGCCCCCAGCACCAGCCTCTGCCTGGGACGCCTCCCCTCATCCCACTCGTGTCTCTTAGGAACCTGCGGCCCTAATGTTTACCAAGGAGCAGGGGAGGTCCTTCCCGTTGCCGATGCCCTCCTTGCGAAGCGGCGCGTTTTCTGGGCCGAGGGCACATCGAAGATGTGACCCATTCCCTGGCCAAGAGTGAGGACCGGGTTCAGAGGCCGATTCCACTGCCTGGCAGGACCACTCCCTTTCCAGGCAGGGCGGAGACATGCAGGGTGCGGGGACTCTGCTGGGCGCAGAACGTGCTGGCCATTGGGCCACTTGGCAGGGGCCCCGTGCCCTGGCCACCCTCCTCAGTGCTGCATCCATGAAAGATTATAATGAGGAGGAAAGAATTTTTACCTGCTGAGGGGATTTGTCCTCCCTCTCTCCTTACTGGTTAGGAGATCCAGGCCAGCAGTTCACACTCCATCACAAAACTCTACAGAGCTGCCGAGCTAGCAGCAGCACACATTCGGGGAACATTGGAGGGATTGTCTTCTTCTTTTATGGGTGGTGATGTTAGTGGTTGTGGAGACAGAGAGAAGGGTGAATAAAAAATATAAAGATTTGGTTCCAAGTCTTTGCTATTGTGAATAGTGCCGCAATGAACATATGTGTGCATGTGTCTTTATAGCAGCATGATTTATAATCCTTTGGGTAGATATCCAGTAATGGGATGGCTGGGTCAAATGCTATTTCTAGTTCTAGATCCCTGAGGAATCGCCACACTGACTTCCACAATGGCTGAACTAGTTTACAGTCCCACCAACAGTGTAAGTGTTCCTATTTCTCCACATCCTCTCCAGCACCTGTTGTTTCCTGACTTTTTAATGATTGCCATTCTAACTGGTGTGAGATGGTATCTCATTGTGGTTTTGATTTGCATTTCTCTGATGGCCAGTGATGATGAGCATTTTTTCATGTGTTATTTGGCTGCATAAATGTCTTCTTTTGAGAAGTGTCTGTTCATATCCTTCACCCACTTTTTGATGGGGTTGTTTATTTTTTTCTTGTAAATTTGTTTGAGTTCATTGTAGATTCTGGATGTTAGCCCTTTGTCAGATGAGTAGGTTGCAAAAATTTTCTCCCATTCTGTAGGTTGCCTGTTCACTCTGATGGTAGTTTCTTTTTCTGTGCAGAAGCTCTTTAGTTTAATTAGATCCCATTTGTCCATTTTGGCTTTTCTTGCCATTGCTTTTGGTGCTTTAGACATGAAGTCCTTGCCCATGCCTATGTCCTGAATGGTATTGCCTAGGTTTTCTTCTAGGGTTTTTATGGTTTTAGGTCTAACATGTAAGTCTTTAATCCATCTTGAATTAATTTTTGTATAAGGTGAAAGGAAGGGATCCAGTTTCAGCTTTCTACATATGGCTAGCCAGTTTTCCCAGCACCATTTATTAAATAGGGAATCCTTTCCCCATTTCTTGTTTTTGTCAGGTTTGTCAAAGATCAGATGGTTGTGGATATGCGGCATCATTTCTGGGGCTCTGTTCTGTTCCATTGGTCTATATCTCAGTTTTGATACCAGTACCATGCTGTTTTGGTTACTGTAGCCTTGTAGTATAGTTTGAAGTCAGGTAGCTTGATGCCTCCAGCTTTGTTCTTTTGGCTTAGGATTGACTTGGCAATGCGGGCTCTTCCCAAATGTCCAACAATGATAGACTGGATTAAGAAAATGTGGCACATATACACCATGGAATACTATGCAGCCATAAAAAATGAGTTCATGTCTTTGTAGGGACATGGATGAAGCTGGAAACCATCATTCTCAGCAAACTATTGCAAGGACAGAAAACCAAACACCACATATTCTCACTCATGGGTGGGAATTGAACAATGAGAAGACTTGGACACAGGAAGGGGAACATCATACACCAGGGACTGTGGGTGGGTGGGGGGAAGGGGGAGGGATAGCATTAGGAGATATACCTAATGCTAAATGACGAGTTAATGGGTGCAGCACACCAACATGGCACATGTATACATATGTAACAAACCTGCACGTTGTGCACATGTACCCTAAAACTTAAAGTATAATAATAATAAAATTAAAAAAAATAAGCCACCTTGTCAAAAAAATATATAAAGATTTGGTACATTGGAAAACCTGTCTGGGATTTTCATTAATAAAAAATTGAATCCTCATTCTTGTTTAAGAGTTTAGATTTAAGCTTAGCCCTTTCAAAGGCAATGGAAACAAAGTTTGCCTGTTAGGTAAGAATGCTGAAAATAGTGAGACTTCTGTCTGAAGGAAACAAAGTGATTTCTGCAAAGGCAAGATTGCCAGTCCATCCCCATATATTTGAGGGTTTTTTCCTTTTTTAGGTAATTAGTGCTCTCTGCACCTGTGCAGAATGATTCTAAAGTATATTTAAGAGAAGTGAAAGGTGAGAAAAAGTTAATTGCAAAAAGTAGAATGTGATTTTGTTTTCATTTTTTTACATCCGTGAAAAGTATTCTGTAGATTTGATGCTTTTTCAAGTAGGTAGGTATAGTTTCTAAGCCATATTTTAATCAGGGAGTCTGTTAGAGACTAAAGTCTTGGCTAAAACCCCTTTGGAAACACATACGAAAAAAACGCTTAGTTCTGTTCTACCTTCAAGAGTCCACAGAACTTTTGCAGGAATGGGTATGAATTCCTTCAGAAAGAACTTGTGCTCCATTACAGGTAAATGAAGCTGCACTGTCTTATCATTCTTAAAAATGTTGCTGGCTGGGAACGGTGGCTCAGGCCTGTAATCCCAGCACTTTTGGAGGCCGAGGTGGGCGGATCATGAGGTCAGGAGATCGAGACCATCCTGGCTAACACGGTGAAACCCCGTCTCTACTAAAAAACACACACACAAAAAATTAGCCGGGCGTGGTGGCAGGCACCTGTAGTCCCAGCTACTAGGGAGGCTGAGGCAGGGGAATGGCGTGAACCCGGGAGGCGGAGCTTGCCGTGAGCCCATCTAGCGTCACTGCACTCCAGCCTGGGTGACAGAGTGAGACTCTGTCTGACAAAAAAAAAAAAAAAAAAAAAATTGCTAAACTGGCTGCATATTAGGATATCTTGTTTTTAAAGGATTCGCTGGATGTATGAGACTTTTAAGAAATGCTACTGATGCTCATGGATACATGGAATATCATTCTCTGGGGTTTTCTGCATGCCACTTTATTTCTCATCAGAAATTCAGACTCTAAGCCCTTAGCGTGGCAAACACGTGTTTGTTATATGATAGTAAACATTCATCTCACTAAGCTGGTACAGGTGGTACATTCATACCTAACTTGTAACAAGTTAGGGGGTCCAGCTGATTGTTTGCTGAATAGGTCTTTTGTTTTATGTTACTTCAGGCAGACTCCAGGGGTCTTATTTTCATCTGACACAAGTACAGCATGTTAAAGGAGAAAAAATAAACCCTTACCTTATTATTCCTGCATTAGATCAATAGCTGTTTATTGGCTACCTGTTGTATGCCAGGCACTGTACAACATAGGTGCCCTGGTAATAAATGGATGGTAATAAATGTAGTTGCCAGCTGGGCATGGTGGCTCATGCCTGTAATCCCAGCATTCTGGGGGGCTGAGATGAGTGGATCACCTGAAGCCAGGAGTTTGAGACCATCCTGGTCAACATGGTGAAACCCCATCTCTACTAAAAATACAAAATCAACGGGGCATGGTGGTTCATGCCTGCAATCACAGCTACTGGGGAGGCTGAGGCAGGAGAATTGCTTGAACCTGGAAGGTGGAAATTGCAGTGAGCCAGGATCATGCCATTGCACTCAATAAATAAATGAATAAATGTAGTTGCCCTACATCAGGGGCCCCCAACACCTGGGGCACAGACTGATACCAGTCTGTGGCCTGTTCTAAACCAGGCTGCACAGCACGAGGTGAGCAGTGGGTGAGCGAAGCTTCATCAGTATTCACAGCCACTCCCCATTGTTCTTATTACAGATCAGTGGCAACATTAGATTATCATAGGAGTGCAGACCCTATTGTGAACTGCACATGTGAGGGATGTAGGTTGCACACTATTTATGAGAATCTAATTCCTAAGAATCTGTCACTGTCTCTCATCATCCCCAGATGGGAACATCTAGTTGCAGGAGAACAATCCCAAGGCTCTCACTGATTCTACATTATGGTGAGTTGCATAATTATTTCATTACATATTACAACATAATAATAGAAACAAAGTGCACAATAAATGTAATGTGCTTGAATTATTCCAAAAGAAAACCAACCCACCACATATGTGAAAAACCTGTCTTCCGCAAAACCAGACCCTAGTGCCAAAAAGTTGGGGACCACTGCCCTATATTATACAGTGCCTACGCACTCCAGGTAGCCAAAAAAATTTCTCAGTGGGGTTAATTACAGCTTTTAAAAGCTGTATTTGTCTTTCTCTAGCTGGCTTTGTACTTTGTCTTTTTTGTCTTTCCTCAGACACAAGGGGGTAGGATTATATAAAATGTGCTATATTTCTGGTGGTTTAATTACTTAAAAATGTTCCTTATTCATTTTGATGTACCTTCTTGGACTAAGTTATTTTCACCCTACTTTTTTGAAACCATTCAGCAAAGATACCATGTTTATACTCAGAGCAACACTATTAGGGTTGGGTGGGTATGTTGACCTATTTGATAGCTGCTTTATGATATGCCCAGGGCTGGAAATAAATTAACCTCAGGATCCACAATTCATAACTACCCCTAGCTCCGTGGAAAAACTGCTTTATAGAGTCAACCTGATCTAAAAAGAAATGTACCTTTAAATGTATACTGCTTATTTACCTCTGTGTACGTGTGTTGTTATTTTTAATAAATAAGACCTTTTTTTTCAAAATTTTGCTGAATTTGAAAGTATAAAGGAATTTAGAATGAAACTTTAGCGTTTGGTGGCATTGACATTGCTGACTACGATGATAGGCATCTTTTCAGTAGATTTTCTACCTCATGGGATTGTTGTGAGGATAAAATACATGTTCCAGAAACTCAGAACCTACATATGTAATCAAGTGTTATATTTTGAGATCAGGAAGCTTTGTGGGCATCCACTGTGGATTTCCTTTCCAGAATTTTGAATTTTTGAGTGTCTTGTGTTGGGGAAGGATGCTACCAGCCTTTAGTGCACAGACATGAGAAATGCTGCTCCACATATTACAATGCACAGAACAGCCACAAATGTCAGCAGAGCTGAAGTCAAGGAAGCCTTCTTGGAAGGTATAGCAGTGACCTTTAAAACATCCACAAGCACACTGGGTGCATTCCCTGTATTGCATGTGCTATTTTTAGAAATCTGAAGTTCCATAAAGTAGGTAAGCTTTTATCTGCCTCTAAGGTGCCATGGTTGGCAAAGTGAAAGTTTTACAAGAAGCTTGGGATTGAGGAAAACATTAAGTGGTGTTCAATGTATTTGAAAACTCCATAGTAAATAAGAGCTCTAGAACTCATCAGCTTCTACAACAACTGAGATGCATTGGCTCTGTAAAGCTATTTTGGTGGGTGGCTCAGTTTTCCCAATCACCTCCTCAGTTATTAAGGAAACTCACTCTGATGCTGTCATCTGCCACTCTCCCTCATGTTTAAATTATGTGGAGTATATCTTTTTAAAAAATTGTTTGACAGACAGGTATGGTGACTCATGCCTGTAATCCTTGCACTTTGGGAGGTCAAGGCAGGTAGAGCACCTGGGGTCAGGAGTTCAAGACCAGCCTGGCCAGCATGATGAAACCTCATCTTTACTAAAAATACAAAAAATTAGCTGGCTGTGGTGGCATGTGCCTGTAATCCCAGCTACTCAAGAGGCTGAGGGAGGAGAATGGCTTGAACCCAGGAGGCAGAAGTTGCAGTGAGCCAAGATCACACCACTGCACTCCAGCCTGGGCAACAAGAGAGCAAAAATCCATCTCCCCGCTCCAAAAAATAATTGTTTGAACAGCTCTTACTTGCCTGACAGTTCATGTTTTTGCATTCATTAAAAACTCATGTTTTTACAAAATTCTTACATAACTATCTGCCCTTTTCATAGAGCAGTGTTTCTGAGCCAGGTCTTCTGTCCTTGCATGTCCTCTTGAGAGGGTGGATGTCAGTCAGCTGCCCTGACTGAGAAGGATGGGGATAATACAGGGAAGCAGTAAAGGAGACAGTGATCATTTTTATGTTCTGGGACCCCAGGCCTCAGACCAGAACTGTCTAGTATAATGAAAGGAGTGATCTTTTAGCCATACAGTGCCACTGGTCTGACCTTTGTCCTGCCCTCCTGCTTGTTTAAATTTCTATGTATTTGGTTAAAATATTCTACGTAAAAGTTTTAAACCAAGAGTAACTTAAAGGAGGCTTAACTTGTGTTTCTCTGAATTTGATGTGTATTTAAATTTTGAAAATAAGTTTTCTAAGAACCATTTTGTGTTCAAAAGCTTCTTAAAGTTTCACAACTTAATTTTCCTAAGTACAATTCTGTATCAGATTTAGACTTCTTTCAGAAAAGAGGCAGTTTTTCACCGCCAAATTTACCATTCCCATGATAAGTTTTTTGACATTTACAGATTTTTATTTATTCCATAAATATTTGAATATCTGCAGGAGAAGATTCTGTCTTTTTTTTT
>NW_026652287.1:55394916-55599539 GCF_009828535.3 Hylobates moloch | reverse complement strand
GTGTGGTGCTGAAAAAAATGTATATTCTGTTGACTTGGGGTGGAGAGTTCTGTAGATGTCTATTAGGTCCACTTTATGTAGAGCTGAGTTCAATTCCTGGATATCCTTGTTAACTTTCTGTCTCGTTGATCTGTCTAATGCTGACAGTGGGGTGTTAAAATCTCCCATTATTATTGTGTGGGAGTTTAAGTCCCTTTGTAGGTCACTGAGGACTGCTTCATAAAGAATCTGGGTGCTCCTGTGTTGGGTGCATATATATTTAGGATAGTTAGCTCTTCTTGTTGAATTGATCCCTTTACCATTATGTAATGGCCTTCTTTGTCTCTTTTGATCTTTGTTGGTTTAAAGTCTATTTTATCAGAGACTAGGATTGCAACCTCTGCCTTTTTTTGTTTTCCAGTTGCTTGATAGATCTTCCTCCATCCCTTTATTTTGAGTCTATGTGTGTCTCTGCACGTGAGATGGGTTTCCTGAATACAGCACACTGATGGGTCCTGACTCCTTATCCAGTTTGCCAGTCTGTGTCTTTTGATTGGAGCATTTAGCCCATTTACATTTAACGTTAATATTGTTATGTGTGAATCTGATCCCGTCATTTTGATGTTAGTTGGTTATTTTGCTCGTTAGTTGCTATAGTTTCTTCCTAGCCTCGATGGTCTTTACAATTTGGCATGTTTTTGCAGTGGCTGGTACCGGTTGTTCCTTTCCATGTTTAGTGCTTCCTTCAGGAGCTCTTTTAGGGCAGGCCTGGTGGTGACAAAATCACTCAGCATTTGCTTGTCTGTAAAGTATTTTATTTCTCCTTCACTTATGAAGCTTAGTTTGGCGGGATAGGAAATTCTGGGTTGAAAATTCTTTTCTTTAAGAATGTTGAATATCGGCCCCCACTCTCTTCTGGCTTGTAGAGTTTCTGCTGAGAGATCAGCTGTTAGTCTGATGGGCTTCCCTTTGTGGGTAACCCGACCTTTCTCTCTGGCTGCCCTTAACATTTTTTCCTTCATTTAAACTTTGGTGAATCTGACAATTATGTGTCTTGGAGTTGCCCTTCTCGAGGAGTATCTTTGTGGCATTCTCTGTATTTCCTGAATCTGAATACTGGCCTGCCTTGCTAGATTGGGGAAGTTCTCCTGGATAATATCTTGCAGAGTGTTTTCCAGCTTGATTCCATTCTCCCCATCATTTTCAGGTACACCAATCAGACGTAGGTTTGGTCTTTTCACATAGTCCCAAATTTATGGGAGGCTTTGTTCATTTCTTTTTATTCTTTTTGCTCTAAACTTCCCTTCTCTCTTCATTTCATTCATTTCATCTTCCATCAGCGATACCCTTTCTTCCAGTTGATCACATCTGCTACTGAGGCTTCTGCAATCTTCGTGTAGTTCTCGAAACTTGGCTTTCAGCTCCATCAGCTCCTTTAAGCCCTTCTCTCCATTGGTTATTCTAGTTATCCATTCGTCTAATTTTTTTTCAAAGTTTTTAACTTCTTTGCTATTGTTTTGAATTTCCTCTCGTAGCTCAGAGTAGTTTGATCGTCTGAAGCCTTCTTCTCTCAACTCATCAAAGTCATTCTCCATCCAATTTTGTTCTGTTCCTGGTGAGGAACTGTGTTCCTTTGGAGGAGGAGAGGTGCTCTGTTTTTTAGAGTTTCCAGTTTTTTTGCTCTGTTTTTTCCCCATCTTTGTGGTTTTATCTACTTTTTGTCTTTGATGATGGTGATGTACAGATGGGTTTTTGGTGTGGATGTCCTTTCTGTTTGTTAGTTTTCCTTCTACCAGACAGGACCCTCAGCTGCAGGTCTGTTGGAGTTTACTAGAGGTCCACTCAGACCCTGTTTGGCTGGGTGTCAGCAGCGGTGGCTGCAGAACAGTGGATTTTCGTGAGACCACAAATTCAGCTGTCTGATAGTTCCTCTGAAAGTTTTGTCTCAGAGGAGTACCCGGCTGAGTGAGGTGTCAGTCTGTCCCTACTGGGGGGGTGCCTCCCAGTTAGGCTGCTCAGGGGTGAGGGACCCACTTTAGGAGGCAGTCTGTCCGTTCTCAGATCTCCAGCTGCGTGCTGGGAGAACCACTACTCTCTTCAAAGCTGTCAGTCAGACAGGGACATTTAAGTCTGTGGAGGTTCTTGCTGAGTTTTTGTTTGTCTGTGCCCTGCCCCCAGAGGTGGAGCCTAGAGAGGCAGGCAGGCCTCCTTGAGCTGTGGTGGGCTCCACCCAGTTCGAGCTTCCTGGCTGCTTTGTTTACCTAAGCAAGCCTGGGCAATGGCGGGCGCCCCTCCCCCAGCCTCGCTGCCACCTTGCAGCTTGATCTCAGACTGCTGTGCTAGCAATCAGTGAGACTCCATGGGCATAGGACCTTCCGAGCCAGGTGCGGGACACAATCTCCTAGTGTGCCGTTTTCCAGGCCCGTTGGAAAAGCGCAGTATTAGGATGGAACTGACCCGATATTCCAGGTGCCGTCTGTTTCCCCTTTCTTTGACTAGGAAAGGGAACTCCCTGACCCCTTGCGCTTCCCGAGTGAGGCAATGCCTCGCCCTGCTTCGGCTCGCGCACAGTGCGCTTCACCGACTGTCCTGCACCCACTGTTAGGCACTCTCTAGTGAGATGAAACTGGTACCTCAAGCAGAAATGCAGAAATCACCCGTCTTCTGTGTCACTGGGGCTGGGAGCTGAAGACCAGAGCTGTTCCTATTCAGCCATCTTGGCTCCACCCCCCGAAGATTCTGTCTTTACCACGAAGCATGCTGGTATGGCAAAGACAGACAGTTGCTAATCTCATAGAGGACAGATTACATTGAAAGAGGCTCATCCAGCCATGAGCAGGTAACTTAAATAAGTGTTAACTGCTCAAAGTTAAGTATGACAAGAACCTATGAAGTAAAGTTGTTGGGAAAAAGCTGAGTCTTTGGAGGGAAACTGAGTCAGGGCTTGCATAAAGTCCTCTGAAATGTGTCTAGACTTGCTGGCTCCTTGCTTCTAGCCTTCCTAGGCTCCATTCCCATTATCTCAAGTAGCAGAACATGTTCCATATAAATGCTAAACCATCACAGCTGTAGATCATGGGCCCTTTTGACCTCCACGTTCTTACTACCTGTTTCTTTGTTGGATTACCAATAAATACGGTGGGCTCCCAGACCTCAGGGCCTTCGTAGCCTCCACAATAGCAATGGCCCCCTGGTGTCCCACCTTTTTCGCTCTCAATGTCTTTTTTTCAATCCTTTGACTCTGCCGGACTTTGTCACTCCCATGACCTGGTGTTGGGTCTGATCACCCCAAAATTCCTGGTCGCCCAATGTGGGGTGACAAAGACCCTGGTAAAGGAACGCTAGAGTGTGTGAAAGCAGAGGATGCATTGTCAAAGGTAACCCAAGGACGCTTAAAAGAACGTCGGTGGGAAAGTTGAGCGCTCGGAAGAACCAAGGTAAAAAAATGGGACAAAGTGAAAGCATTCTGCTTGTTTAAATTTCTTGAGGCATTTATTATGAAAAGGTGGAGTGAAAGTAGTACTCAGAATTTGTTACCACTCACTTTTTAGTGCAATAAAGCAGTTTTGTCCCTAGTTCCCAGAACAAGGGACTATGGCATTGGAGGAAAGGGACATAATAAGCAGAGATTTTTAAAAAGTGTATAAAGATGGAGCAAAAATTCCAGTCTTGTTTCGGTCAATGTGGATGCTAATAAAAGCAGCTCTTGAGGCATTTCAAACAGATGATGAAGCAGATTCAGATGAGGGAGAAGAGGACGAGTGTAAAAACTAACTTCAGATTCTGAATGTGAGGAAGAGGAAACAGAAATTAAAAGAAAGGGAAACTGAAAAAAGTATGTTTTACTAGCCCATTGGCTCCACCTGCTCAATTAAGTGAAGGCAACCTCCTCTCTCTCCCATTAATGGGCGAGAAGATGAATTAGCTACGAAACTTACTGCCCCTGTATTGCAACATTAAAACCTGGAGCAATTGGTGGTACTATCTAAAATTCTATTCAAAAGGCTAGAGTGGAGGAAGACCTTGAAGCATGGCAATTTCCCATAACTTTAATCCAGCAGGGAGGACTGCAAACGTCCTTCTGCTGTGTTTCCAAAATCCATCTACAAAGGAGAAAGAGAGATGCAAGTAGCTAAAGAAAAAACAGTGTACCTTATTCCTTTAAAAGCCAGGATAAATTTAAAACCTATAATTGATAACTAAAGGTCTTCTCCGTGACCCTATAACATTTCAATACTATCTTGTTGTCAGTGTAAACAAGGGCGTTTCTCAAAATCACTAAGACCACTGACAACCAGTAGACTTCCTATCAAAAATCCTTAACCCAGTAACCTGTAGATGGCCCAAATGCATTCCATCAGTAGCAGCAACTGCTTTGCTAACCGAAGAAAGGATAAAAATATCTTTTAGAACAAGCTCCTTTGTGAGCACATCTCACCAGTTCAGAGCTATCCAAAGTAAAAAAAGCAAAAAGGTAGCTTACTAACTCAATCTTAAAGTATGGGGCTATTCTGTTAGAAAAAGTTGATTTAACATTAACCACTGAAAATTCCCTTAACCCAGCAGATTTCCTAATGAGGTATTTAAATCTTAATTACCATACAAAGGTCCGACAAGACCTAGGAGGAACTTCCTTCAGGACAGGACGACAGATGGTTCCTCCTGGGTGATTGAGGTAGTGGGGGGGAACAATAGGGAAACTGTTGTAGAAGCAGAGTTAGGAAAATTGCCTAATAATTGGACCTCTCAAGCGGGTGAGCTCTTTGCACTCAGCTAAGCCTTAAAGTACTTTCAGAATAAAACAACTCTATCTCAATCCTGACTCAAAAGTTTACCTACATCCTCTCTGAAATGAATTTACATAAGAACTGTTTATAGTGCATCTTGATGGGGCAGCTGGGTTGTTATGAAATAAGAACTCAGCCCAGCTCTAGAACTCACCTCTTGAGTGCAAAGGCAATGTTGGGCATGCTGGTAAAGGACCACTAGAATCCAGCAGCCCAGACTCCTTTCTTTGTGGTCAAGAAAGGTGAGAAAACAGGTGCAGGACTTCTACATCGGTGGACATAACTAATCCAATAAGCAGAGGTCCATGGGTGATTATGCACCCTGGAAAGGAATAAGCATTAGGACATAGAGGATGCTCTGGGACTAATGCTCAGTGGAAAGTGACTAGGGGTGCTGGCATCCCTATGTTCTTTTTTTCAGATGGGAAATGTTCCCCCCAAGGCAAAAACACCCCTAAGATGTATTCTGGAGAATTCAACCAAGTCAGAGTTTATGTACCTTTTTTCCTCTCAGACTTGACACAAATTAAAATAGACCTAGGTAAATTCTCAGATAACCATGATGTTTTACAAGGGTTAGGACAATCCTTTGATCTGACATAGAGAGATATAATGTTACTGCTAGATCAGACACTAATCCGCCATAACTGCAGCCCGAGAGTTTGGTGATCTCTGGTATCTCACTCAGGTCAATGATAGGATGACAACAGAGGAAAGAAAACAATTCCCCACAGGACAGTAGGCAGTTCCCAGTGTAGACATTCACTGGGAAGCAGGATCAGAACATGGAGATCGGTGCCACAGACATTTGCTAACTTGCATGCCAGAAGGGCTAAGGAAAACTAGAAAGAAGCCTATAAAGTATTCAGTGATGTCCACTATAACACAGGGAAAGGAATGAAACCCCACTGCCTTTCTGGAGAGACAAAATGTGGCATTGAGGAAGCATACCTCTCTGTCACCTGACGCTATTGAAGGCCAACTAATCTTAAAGGACAAGTTTATCACTCAGTCAGCTGCAGGCTTTAGAAAAAACTTCAAAAGTCCGCCTTAGGCCCAGAACAAAACTTAGAAACCCTATTGAGCTTGGCAACCTCGGTGTTTTTTGTTTTTTTGTTTTTTATACTAGAGATCAGCAGGAGCAGGCAGAATGGGACAAACTAACAACAACAAAAAAAGGCCACTGCTTTAGTCATGACCCTCAGGCAAGCAGTCTTTGGAGGTTCTGGAAAAGGGAAAGGCTGGGAAAATCGAATGCTTAATAGGGCTTGCTTCCAGTGTGGTCTGCAAGGACACTTTTAAAAAGACTGTCCGAATAGAAATAAGCCACTTCCTTGTCCCTGCCCCTTATGTCAAGGGAATCACTGGAAGGCCCACTGCCCCAGGGGGCAAAGGTCCTCTGAGTCAGAAGCCCTAACCAAATTATCCAGCAGCAGGAATGAGGGTGCCCGGGGCAAGGGCCAGCCCATGCCATCACCCTCCCCAGTTATGCTTGGCCATTTAGGTCCAGGAGGTTAACTGTCTCCTGGACACTTGTGTGGACTTCTCAGTCTTATTCTCCTGTCCTGGACAACTGTCCTCCAGATCTGTCACTATCCAAGGGGTCCTAGGACAGGCAGTCACTAGATACTTCTCCCAGCCACTAAGTTGTGACTGAGGAACTTGACTCTTTTCACAAGCCTTTTTAATTATGCCTGAAAGCCCCACACCTTTGTTAGGGAGAGACATCCTAGCAAAAGCAGGAGCCATTATACACTAGAATTAGGAGAATGAAAAAGGGTAAATATATGCACAAACTCTATGCTTAGCTAGACCTCCATGCCCACACAGCAATATGGAGAGAAAGGGAATTCCTAACTTCCGAAGGAACACCTATCAAACATCAGGAAGCCATTAGGCCCCAAAATTCTCCTTACCTCTGAGTCTACTTCCTCTGATCCCTGCCTAAAGATAATTTTATGGGGAAGGGGATTTGCTTGTGTTTCTCCAGGTGACAATCAGGTGCCTATATGGGTGGCCACCAAATATCTGAAGATCTATCATAAGCCACAGCATCTAGTGGACCCACCTGTACAGTGAGAATTGAAGGTTTGAAAAGTCTCGATTTGCTTTCTCTATACCTTCTGTAAATCAGAAAAAGCCTGTTTCTCATTATCAGTGGACTCCCAGCTACAGCCACAAAAGTTTTTTCTTCTGTTTCAATAGATTTACTAACGTGGGGGTGAGGGTATGCTTTTGTTTTTGCAGGAGATGAACAAACCATGTGGACACCCTCAAGATGTGTACGACCATGGAATGGGAGACTGGAGGGACACATGGATCCCAACCATGGACCGGGTTCCCCCAGTACGAGCCATGAGACAATGGAATCTGAATGAGAAGATGGAACGAGGACCGACCAGAGTCATGATGCTTAATGGACCAATGCTTTCTGACTCAGCTCCTCTCTGCCGTGAATACAAGAAATGCTAATAGTTAGGCAGGAATATCATCACCTCTATTCAGCATGAAGAAGTTACAGAAGATGGACCTTCATCCTTCTGCAACCCCTAGGATTAAGGGTCCTTTTGTAAAAGGGAAAGGGGAGATATATGGGAAGCATTCAAACCAGAGCGACTCCAGTTTGAATAAGGGCTAAGAAAAATAAAGCTGGATAGCCCACCGTCAATTAAGGGCTGCAAAGCCTGCAATCACCTTGCTCAATTAAAAGAGGCCACTTTTTATGCTAGTGATAATGATAGCTAGTAATAATGGTAGTAATAATGATACCTTCTCTTTTACAAAAAAGATAAGGGGGCATGTTGGGAAAAAGCTGTGTTGGGAGGGAAACTGAGGCAGGGCTTGCATAATGTCCTCTGGAATGTGTCTAGACTTGCTGGTTCCTTGGTTCTAGCCTTCCTAGGCTCTTATTCCCATTATCTTAAGTAGCAGAACATGTTCCATATAAATGCTAAACCGTCACAGCTGTAGATCATGGGCCTGCTCTTTTGACCTCCACATTCTCACCACCTGTTTCTTTGCTGGATTACCAAAAAATACCATGGGCTCCCAGAGCTCAGGGCCTTCACAGCCTCCATGATAGCGATGGCCCCCTGGTGTCCCAGTTTTTTCTCTCTTTTTCTCAATCCTTTGACTCTGCTGGACTTTGTCACCCTGACAATGTGGTGTTGGGTCTGATCACCCCAAAATAAAGTTTGGCCCTTTTGTATGGGAGAGGAATGGAGGATGCCGGGATGCAGGCCAAGGAAGGTGACCCATGGAAGTGACATTTGAGCTAATATCTGAAGGATGGGTGGCAGGAGGAAAAATAATGCTTCAGAGAACAGCGTGGATGCTGGTGCCTCAGTGAGATTGGAATGCTGGATTAAGCAACGCATATGAACAGAGTGTTTCCTCCTCTTTAAAGAGTTATGTATATGTTTTCCATGATTTTAGCTATTTCTCTACTTGTAATGTGTTTTACTTGGTTAAAAATTATGTGTGGCATGGATGAAGCAAGAAAAGTACTTATGTAACTGAGAAACCAATGCTATATTTTTACCTATGAAAATAATTAAATGACTTTCTCCTGTTCTTTTCCTTCTTTCCTTTTATTGATACTAAAATACAAAGGAAAGATTTCTTGTAGATGATCTGAGCTTTTGATTGATTTTCAGATGAGATGTGCACCTACTGTTACGAGTGTTGAAGTCTGTGTTTGATTTAGGGATGCTTTATCTGTTTGAACTGTAAGCCTAGGATTCATGAGAAGAGACTTTGGGTAGGAACCAAGCTAGGACTGTCACAATGGCTTAAGCACATCAGAGCAGTTCTGATGCTACTTAGGAGCATCAAAACTCCTTTCGTGGCCAGATTTTTCATCTAATTTCTTAATTGAAACCCCATAAAGAACATGAGTGGTCTTGTGATACCCTTCATGTCTTAGAGTTATATCAATAAGTTGCTTCACCAGTAATCTGTGAAAATAAAGTTTAGTAAATAGAAGTTGCTGTTTATCTACTGTATGCTAGGATCTTTGCTAGATCTGTCAGTGCCCAAGAAAAAGATTTATTTTACCCCTTTCACAAAGAGTGAAACTTATTTCCACAGAGTGTGTGTCTAGCCAGCATTTAAATACTTCTGATGACAGACTTGCTCCCTACACCTAGGTAGTTCTTGGGTTTCTACTATATTAACTAATTTTTTTAAATGGCAAAGCATTTTTGAAACAAAATAGATAGTGATGTGTTTTCTGCTGAGTTGGTACATGCTAGAAGCTGTAGTGCAGGCATGCTGTTCTGTGCTTTATGCAACTCAGGGAGACAGTGTGAAATCTGACCCCCAGAGAGTTCCATCAGGGCATGCTTCAACTACTCAGTGAGTGGTCATCTCCTACATTAAGATTTCTGCTCCTGAGAAAAAATATCAGTTTCACTTGGATGCACAGCCGTCCTCTTCTGTGTGAGTTGGGCCACCATCTTCTAAGACAATCTCACATGAAAGTCTTATTGGGATGCTCATTTTGTGTAATGCTTGTCTCTGATGCCATCCACATGACACACCAAAATCTCAGGTGAGCCCCACTGTTCTCCAAAGATGGTTCTCTTGCATGGTATCAATTCTGACAGATGTAACCTGAACATCTCTTTGGGCCTCAGGTAGCATTGGTTTCTCTATTTTGGGGAGACCATAATTTTTCATCTCTTGCTTGGAAGCATAGATATTTCTGTGTTACCACAACCATAAATATCATTAGGAAAGACACCACACTTTATTCCATTTCTGTATGGGATAAGATAAACTGAATAGAAAGAAATAAAACTTTTAAAAGCCCTCCCTACTCTTCATCTTTTAAAATTGAAAAAGCTTGGTGAAGAGATGCTGGGTGGAATACTTGTAAAACTAAGCTTAAGTATGTTTTTTGGAAATTTAAATCTTAAGGTACTCTACAAATAATTCAGTTTTTTTCACCTCACTGTGACTCAAGTATATGTGTGCATTTAGGAGTCTAATTACAAGTTATTATAAATATATCTTACCAGATAATTACCTTGTTGTGAATATCCAAAATTGGAATAGTATGTTCAGAACCAATTTGAACATACTATATATAAGCCAACTTTTGAATAAGCTATTCATACCTACTTATTTTGGAGAGTGCTGGGTAGTGGTGACCATACATGCTCTGTGTGGGGTGATGTAGGTTTTCTTAAATATTTGTGTATTTGCACTGTTATAGTGTTGCTTCCTCAATGCCCTGGTGTGTTAAGTTTTCTATGCTTTGGGGTATGAGCATGTCTTACATATGGCTGTCTTCTGGATATGTTAGACCATCTATTATGGTATGATTAAGTGAATGAATGTTGAATATATTTTCTGTGAAGTACCTGTGGAAATTAATGAAATAAGTTAATAAAGAAATACATGTTTGAAATTTGAGTTCACTTCAGAGAAATGAAAAATTGTATCAGGTAAGCCAGGCCATGCTATGTGTCTTAAGGATGTCTATAATATGCCTGTTCTTTGCATGCCCAAAGCCAATGTCATCTTGCTAATAATGTGAGATTGAGATATATGCTGTAAAATTACTTTTTCCTCAGGAAAGTGGATGCTCTGCCTTAGAATGAGAGAGTGTGTGGACATGTTTTGTCTTCTTGTGACAATAAGTGCTGAAAACAGGGTAGTCAGTCATCTTCTCAGTTTCTCATTGATTTTGTTTTAAGCAGTGCTAGATATAGATGTGGTGAATATGGTTGACTGTGTTCTTAAGCTTGCTTATGTCTTTATTACTCTGTTCCGCACTGGAAAGCAGATGGTGTGTAGTCATGTGTCTGTTTTGTGTTATGCTAAGAAAAAGGGAGAAGTATCAGTGTATTGGAGAAGTGGAGTTGTTAACACTAGTCAAATTCCTATGTTTAGAGATTATTATTTGTTGGGAACAGGCTTCCCAAGATCTGGCCACAAACTGGCCCCAAAACTGGCCATAAACAAAATCTTTGCAGCACTGTGACATGTACATGATGGCCATAACGCCCACGCTGGGAGATTGTACATTTACCAGAATGAGGGCAAGGAACATCTGGCCCACCCAGCGTGGAAAACCATTTAAAGCCGTCCTTAAACCACAAACACAGACTAGGAGGAGGGAGAAGAAGCTGGAAAACTGCCTTCTAAGTGGCTGATCCCATAATGCATCCCTCAAGTGGCCATCTTAAGCCTCATCCTACATCTGGCAGATTCTGTAGCTGGTTCTGTAAAGGTTGGTGGAATGGCAGGTCCATCTATCACGCTACCTTGCTGCTACAATGGAGCTGTCACATCCATGTGCTGGAATGCAGGTGTATGTTCTTTATTCACATGCCGAAATAGCATTGTCTGGACCAATGGAACCCATGTCACCTATCGGAAGGACACACGCTATAAGCTATTGGGGGACCTTTCAAGAAGGGATTTCTCTTTGACTATAGAAAATATAGCTGTGTCTGACAGTGGCTTATATTGTTGCCATGTTGAGCAGAGTGGGTGGTTCAATGACATGAAAATCAACATATCATTGGAGATTGTGCCACCCAGGGTCATGACTACTCCAATTGTCACAACTGTTCCAACTGTCACAACTGTCCAAACGAGCACCACAGTTCCAATGACAACAAGCGTTCCAATGACAACAACAGTTCTAATGACAACTGTTCCAATGACAATGAGTGCGCCAACAAGTGTTCCAACAACAACTGTTCCAATGACAATGACTGTTCCAACAACGAGTGTTCCAATGACAAGAAGTGTTCCAATGACAACAACGGTCTCTACCTTTGTTCCTCCAATGCCATTGCCCACGCAGAACCATGAGTCAGTAGCCACTTCACCATCTTCACCTCAGCCAGCAGAAACCCACCTTATGACACTTCAGGGACAAATAAGGACACAACCTACCAGCTCACCATTGCACTCTTTCACAACAGATGGGAATGACACTGTGACAGAGTCTTCAGATTGGCCTTTGGAATAACAATCAAACTCAACTGTCCCCAGCATATAGTCCACAGATGGCCACCACCACAAAAGGAATCTATGCTGGAGTCTGTATTTCTGTCTTGGTGCTTCTTGCTCTTTTGGGTTGTCATCATTGCCAAAAAGTATTTCTTCAAAAAGAAGATTCAACAACTAAGTGTATCGTTTAGCAGCCTTCAAATTAAAGCTTTGAAAAATGCAGTTAAAAAGGAAGTCCAAGCAGAAGACAATCTCTACACTGAGAATAGTCTTTATGCCACAGACTAAGACCCAGTGGTGTCTACGCCCATGACTGCAGAAGACTGAACAGGTATTAGCACATCAGACATCTTTTAGACTCCAAGACAATTTTTCTGTTTCAGTTTCATCTGGTATTCCAACATGTCAGTGATACTGGGTAGAGTAACTCTCTCACCCCAAACTGTGTATAGTCAACCTCATCATTAATGTAGTCCTAATTTTTTATGCTAAAACTGGCTCAATCCTTCTGATCATTGCAGAGTTTTCTCTCAAACATGAACACTTTAGAATTGTATGTTCTCTTTAGACCCATAAATCTTGTATCCATCAAAGAGAATAGTCCCTGGAAACATAGCAAATGAACTTCTATCTTGGCCATCAGAGCTGTCCAGAAGAGGGGAACCTGTCTTAAAAATCAGCAAATTCAATGTGAGACTTCATTTGGAAGCATTGTATGATTAACTCCTTTCTATATTATACTTCCAAATGTTGCATTTCCTATGTTTTCCAAAGGTTTCAAATCATGGGTTTTTATTTCCTCCAGGGGGAAACAAAGTGAGTATAATTCACTCTAACAGGTTTAGCTGTTTTCTCATGACTCTGGAAATGTGATGCATTAAGTACTGGATCTCTGAATTGGGGTAGCTATTTTACCAGTTAAAAGAGGCTACAATAGTAAGGAACACGTAGACAACAGGGAAAGAAAATCATTTGCCAAGTGATTCAACATATTTATGCATTTTTTTTTTTTGAGATGGAACTTTGCTCTTGTTGCCCAGGCTAGATTGCAATGGTGAAATCTCGTCTCACTGTAACTTCCACCTCCCAGGTTCAAGCGATTCTCCTGCCTCAGCCTCATGAGTAGCTGGGATTACAGGTGTCTGCCACTATGCTCAGCTAATTTTTTCTACTTTTTTGGTAGAGACAGGGTTTCACCATGTTGGGCAGAATGATCTCGAACTCCTGACCTCAGGCGATCCAGTTGCCTTGGCCTTCCAGGGTGCTGAGATTACAGGCATGAGCCACCATGCCAGGTCCATTTATGCAATTTTTATTACATGTGTGTCACGGTGCTAAGCATTTAAACAACCATCAGCCTTTCTGAACAAATTTTTAGAACCAAGAAGGTCATAAATAAAAGGAAAAAAAAAAGGCTGGAGTAGGGAAAAGGCTGCCTTTCCTGCCTTATGTTACATTGCAGATATAAGTGTTTGAAACTCACTAGTTTTGACCCAAATTCTAAATCGTCTCCAAACCACTTTTATGTTTAAAATTGATTTGGAGGCTAGCGCCGTGGCTCATGCCTGTAATCCCAGCACTTTGGGAAGCCAAGGTGGGCAGATAGCTTGAGTTCAGAAGTTTGAGACCAGCCTGGGCAACAGGGCAAGACCCCATCTCTATTAAGAAAAAAATTTAAGAAAACAAAGAAAGATAAAATTGTTTTGGAAAGGCAAAGTGTCTTTCTCATATCTAGTCAATTCCTGTATTTTTTTTTTTTTTACAATTCAATTAGGCTTATTGTAAGGATATCTTTACTCAGTACAAAAAAATATATAAAAAACTATTATACTAAACCAGCATAATTGTTTAGAAGTATATATTTGCCAGCCGGGCATGGTGGCTTATGCCTCTAATCCTAGCACTTTGGAAGGCTGAGGTGGGTTGATCACTAGGGGTCAGGAGTTTGAGACCAGCCTGACCAACATGGAGAAACCCCGTCTCTACTAAGTGTAGATTTGCAAGAGCTTGATTTGTCAGAAAAGAAACATTTCTACATGAACAGTTAAGACTGAGTATTAATTTCAATTTCAATTTGAGTAAACTCTGAAATAATTCATAGTTGAGGTTCAGAGCTACCCATACCATAGTTGTCTGGGGTAGCAGGATGCTTGCTTTCAGAGGAAACTTTTTGTTTCCATTTTTGTTTTTTTGAGATGTAGTTTTGCTCTTGTCACTCAGGCTGAAATGCAATGGCGCAATCTTGGCTCACTGCAACCTCCACCTCCCAGGTTCAAGTGACTCTCCTGCCTCAGCCTCCTGAGTAGCTGGGATTACAGATGGCCGTCACCACACCCAGCTTATTTTTTATTTTTGGTGGAGACGGGGTTTCACCATGTTGGCCAGGCTGGTCTCCAACTCCTGACCTCAGGTGAGCCACCTGCCTTGACCTCCCAAAAGTGTTGGGATTACAGGCATGAGCCACCGCGCCCAGCCAGAGGCAACATTTTTTAACAACGTTATCGTCTAGGAAATTTATAGGTCCTTTGAAGGAAAATTCTGTGGGCAAATGAGTTTGTGATACATGGTATTTCAGTTTTCCCAAATGTGGCTGGCCCAATCTGGTCAAAAAAAATTTTTTTTTAACTATAGTATCTTTTTTTCTTAAATTTGAGGCAACATGCACAAAACTGGATATTTGAAATTAAAGCCAAGATTTGTAGCTTCTCTGGAAAGACCTGGCAAGATTGGACTGGATTGCTATGTGACCAGGGTTCCACTAGATGGAGATGCATCCTCTAATCCCCAAGTCCTTACTTTGCCTTGCATGCTCGCCTTTGTTACCTGCTTGACACCTGTGGGACTTTCAACTTTATGGCACCTGCTCTATTCTCTAGATCCTTCCTGGGGATTTATGATGCATAACAGAGACTCTGGCAACCTGGTTAGCTTTGCTTAACACAACATTTCCAAAACTTGTTTGAATGCATAAGCACAGTCACTAGTAGCATTCTGTGAAGTACAGTGTATGGGGGCTTAGGAGTTTAGGGTAGTATACAGGATTGGGAATAGGACTTGAGTCTAATCCTAACTCTTAGCAGTTTTACTGGATGACATTAGAGCAAATGGTTATTTTCTTCATCTGTTAGATGTAATAATTTCCATATCAACTATGATTTAAAGTGATAATTCCAATGAAATGTTACATGTGGGAAGTCTTTGAAATGTAAAAAACACTACAGATACTGAAGCAGTTTGGAGAATTAAAAAACACTATGAAAACACAGCTTGGTAAATAATATTTTTTCTTTTGAGACAGAGTCTGGCTCTGTCATCCAGGCTAGAGTGTAGCGGCACAATTTTGGCTCACTGCAACCTCTGCCTCCCGGGCTCAAGCAATTCTCCTGCCTCAGCCTCCTTAGTAGCTGGGATAGCCACCATGTCCACTTAATTTTTGTATTTTTAGTAGAGACAGGGTTCCACCATGTTGGCCAGGGTGGTCTTGAACTCCTGACCTCAAGTGATCTGCCTGCCTCAGCCTCCCAAAGTATTGGAATTGCAGGTGTAAGCCACCATACCCGGCCAGGGCTTAGTAAATAATTTCAGTGGTGTTACACCTATAAGTCTCTTGCTCTATGGTATCTTTTAAAATAACATTTCTTTTTTGAAACAGTTGATATTGGGTAATTTGGCCATCATCACATACTGTAGAAAAAAACTGGCAAGTGAAAGGGAGAATAGGTAAGAAGGAAGAAAGGGGAGGAATTTAGTGAATATGAATTATTTTCCTTTAAATATATTAGTCTTGTAGATCACATTGAGTTTTTTAAATTACTATTTAAGATATTGTTGAGATTCCATTACCTACAATCAGTCTTGGGACATTAGAACACTGGTATAATTAAGACTGTATGTTTAAATCGAGAAATTTTGCACAACTTTAACAAGTAGCAGAACTAATCATTCACTGGTGGCTTTAGAGATGAAATAATATTGTGAATACATGAAACTGTGAGGGACTCTTGGTGGTTGTCTAGGTTTGTTTGTATGCATACTCATTAATAAAAGCTTTTTGTTTGTCTGTTGAAAAAAAAAACCCCACAAACAATAGCATAGCAATCTGTGCCTTAAGGACATGCTCCTGCTGCAGATAACTAGCCCAACCCATCTCTTTATTTTGGCCCATCCTTTCATTTCCCATAAGGGATACTTTTAGTCAATCTAATATCTATAGAAACAATGCTAATGACTGGCTTGCTGTTAATAAATATGTGGGTAAATCTCTGTTCAAGGCTCTCAGCTCTGAAGGCTGTGAGACCCCTGATTTCCCACTTCACACCTTCTGTGTGTGTGCCTTTAATTCCTCTAGTGCTGCTGGGTTAGGGTCTCCCCGATGGAGCTGGTCTTGGTAATTATTTATTTCATTATTATCTTTACCATAAATGGAATTTTTTAAGGGCTCATTTGCCCAGCTTGTCTCTAGGAATTCCAATAGCAGCTTGGGCTGTCTCTTGTGTCTTTTCAGAAAACTAAATAAACAAAAATCCAGTCCTAAACACCAGAAACTATGACATACATATATGACAAATGAATCTGTATAAAGTACTTTTAAGTAAGTTTAACCTACAGCATTCAAGTTGCAGACAAACTTTGGTGAAAAGCATTTCTTATCCAGGTTTGCCTGAATTTGCATTAAATCAAATAAACCAGAAGTTAAGTATTTCTTTATCTTCTACCTGTGCTAGACCTATTAATCCATAGGACTCCAGTCTGACAAGTCAACAATTAAGTTTTACTTTAATTTTCACCCTTTGTTGGTTGTTAGCTTTTATACATAGAAACACACTTAGCTTGTTGGTTGTTAGCTTTTATACATAGAAACACACTCAGCTTGATAGCAGTAGGAGCAAATGTCGTAAGATATAACAATTACTGAGAGCTAGCTAACAGCATCCTAATTTTTCTTTATGCATCATCTTTTTCATTCATCACAATTCTTTGACAGAGAGGTGTAGATGTAATTACTATCCTCAGGATTCAGATGAGGATATAAAGACCCAGAGAGGCAGCCAGCTATTAGAACTCAAATTATTAAGTTTCTCTCCAGGGCTGTGCTCCTGACCCATGCCAGACTACCTACCATAGAGACATGATCCATTCACCAAACAAATACTAACTGAAAACTCCTGTGTTCAGAGTTCTCCCTATTAGGCACATCAAGGGAAAAGATTGGCATACCAAGGAAAAAGTGTAAGTGTGCCAGGGGGGTCTGGTTTCCAGAATTAAATTACAGCTTACCTATTGAACAACTCATTTTAGCTAATATTTGACCACATAAGTTAGACCTTCCCTTCTGTGATGGTCAGGAATGGTGTTTTGTGGAGTGAGAGGCTTGCAGAGGTCGTGTTAGTACATGAACTGACTGACGGGGATTTGTGTGCCCTTAAAGAGGGGGAGTTCAACAAGACACTAAAGCAGAAAGCTGGCAGACTGAGACCCAGTGGGAAAGTAGAGTGAAACCCTGAACAAATCCTGCCAAGGATGAAATGTTTACCATGTTCTCATTGAAAAGGATAGCATGTGGAAGAGAAGTGGTCTTTCACATGGTGGGAGATATTCTAGAAGTGAAAAAGGGTGGGCATGGACTCTATGACTCTGCTCGTCCTCTGTGTGGTGGGTAATGAGGGGCTTTCTTATCTCTTGAAACCTTCCTCGTGTACACCCTCTTTTAACCTCACAGAAAGGGCTGAGCCCTGTTCAAAGACTCATATGAAGCCTATTTTTGAAGAGATTTTGAAACTGTAAACTCATAACTGTTTGGGAAATTTAGTTGTGCTTTGGGCAGGGTCAATGCCTTAGGAACAGCTCTACTGTTGTTTCATAACAGGTTACTGCTATTTTACATAATATGGAAACTCAAGATTTTGCCTCAGAATTTGCATGGGGTGATCCTAAGAGGTTCATAGTATGTGATATGAGCCAAGTAAGGGCAACAATTGAATTGACTTGATTACTAATCGAATCTAAAAACTTGAAGATCAGGCCGGGCACAGTGGCTCATGTCTGCAATCCCAGCACTTTGGGAGGCCGAGGCAGGTGAATCACGAGGTCAGGAGATTGAGACCATCCTGGCTAACATGGTGAAACCTGGTCTCTACTAAAAATACAAAAAAATTAGCCGGGTGTTACGGTGGGTGTCTGCAGTCCCAGCTACTCGGGAGGCTGAGGCAAGAGAATGGCATGGGCAAAGCTTGCAGTGAGCCAAGATCATACAACTGCACTCCAGCCTGGGCAACAGAGCGAGATGCCATCTAAAAAAAAAAAAAAAAAAAAAAAAAACTTGTCCAATTTCAAGTGTCATACCCTCTGGGAGGTATTATTTCTTTGTTGTTTTGCTTTTTAAGGAGGAGACACAGGTACTGGAGGACAGTGAGAGGAAGACCTTCTGTCTCCTTTGAGTGTGTGTAATATGGGGTCACCAGTGTGCCTAGTTTCTTTTATGAGGGTGGCTGAGCAAGTTATGAAATTGGCAGGTCTTGCATTGTGATAGGCACTTGAGGGTCTGTTTCCTGTTTCTTCCAATTTGTGGATAAGGAATATTTTGAAACAAGTAATAAATAGAGAATTGAAGTCATGCATGCTACCAGCTCAATTTTAACTGACTTATCTTCTGTATTTTCTACTAGTATTATTATTATCATTGTTATTTTTCTCATGACATTGGAGAGTTTCAACAAAATAATAGTGGAAAGCAATCTGGATTAGTCGATCAGCATTCTGGCTCCTTTCTGGTCTCATCTGTTGAAGATCACCATCAGCAAGCTTCCATTGGGAACCATTTCTTGACACCTACACCTGGTATCAGGCTCTAGAACTGCAAAGATGGATATAATATGGTTCCAGTTCTAAAATTCACCAGTGCCTTACAACCAGCAAGAACAAGTGGAGAACCGGCAAGTGAGAAGTTGCAGTGGAGAGTAAAGGTGATACTCACAAATGTGCAAGTTTTCCATGTGGAGAAGAATGTGGGAAAAGAAAAATGTACATCTAGGCAAAAAAGCAGTTTAAGTACAGGACATGAAGTATAAAAATATGAGGCTTATTCGAGGACAGGGTGGGACAAGAAGTGGAGTTTGACAAGAGAATTTACTTTGGGAGTGTTGTGTAGATTTGGGATGTTAAGAGATGTTGGCCTCAGAAACATGGATGGGGGCTCAGCTTTGTAGGCTGTTATGAACTACCAAATGTTTTGGAGCAGGGCTGCAATGTGAGAAGCTCTGTGTTTCACAGAGAATACTGCTAACCTTTTAGAAAGTTTAAGCTTGAAAAAACACAATGTGTTCAGCAAAGTGCAGTGCAAACTTGGAATTTGGTACCCTCTTTGATAGAATACATTTTCTCTTTTTAAAAAGAGACTTTTCATCCCAGAATGTAAGGACTGCCTTCTCACACATGGTTAAAAAATAATGGAAAGGTGAGAACATTTATTTTCCCCAAATCAAATTCAATTAGACAGTGTTTAAACTTCCCTAATTGTATATTACTAATTGGTACATATTTAAACTAAGAGTAGACATCTTTAGAAGGGAGGAACTGCTTTTCTGTCAAAAGCATTGAAGATGGACTGTGGGAGCTGAATGAAGATACATGTAAAATAATTTTGGACAAACAATTACTATAATGGGGATACCAAAAGCTTATATAAATCAGTAAAAAGTTAAACAATTTAATAGCAAAATAAGCAGAAGGCATGACTAGGCAATTCAAAAAGTAGTACACTAAACATATATAAAAACAAGTTACCTAATAGTTACTAAAATTCATATTAAAATAATGAGATGCCGCTGAGTGCGGTGGCTCATACCTGTAATCCCAGTACTTTGGGAGGCCAAGGTCAGGAATTTGAGACCAGCCTGGCCAACATGATGTAAACCTCTCTACTAGAAATACAAAAATTGGCCAGGTGTGGTGGCACACACCTATAATCCCAGCTACTAGGGATGCTGAGACAGGAGAATTGCTTGAGCCCAGGAGACAAAGGTTTCAGTGAGCCGAGATCATGCCACTGCATTCCAGCCTGGCCAACAGAGCGAGACTCTGTCTCAAAAATAAATAAATAAATAAATAAATAATAAATAAATAACGAGATGCCATTTTTTCACATACCAAAACGGAAAATATTTTTTAAAATAGCATATTCCATTAAACTATTCATAAATAGTAAGTGTAGGGAAACAAGAGCTTTCCTAACACTGTTACTGGAAGTATAATTTGATGTCATATTCATATATGGCAGTTTTTGCACTGTGCATCAGCGGTCTTTAAAATGTGCTATATTTTGCCATGCGTGGTGGCTCACGCCTGCAATCCCAGCACTTTGGGAGGTCGAGTCGTGTGGATTACAAGGTCAGGAGATCAAGACCATCCTGGCTAACACTATGAAACCCTGTCTCTACTAAAAATACAAAACATTAGCCGGTCGTGGCGGCACATGCCTGTACTCCCAGCTACTCAGGAGGCTGAGACAGTAGAGTTGCTTGAACCTGGGAGGCGGAGGTTGCAGTGAGCTGAGATCACGCCACTGCACTCCAGCCTGGGTGACAGAGTGAGACTCTGTCTCAAAAAAAAAAAAAAAGTGCTATATTTATTAATAAAGCAATTTTAACTAATTAATTAGTTTTAACATAATGAAGTGGCATCACCTGTCTGGGGTAAAGACCCGAGTTTCGTCATCTCATGCCAAGGAAATCAGTGCATGGACACACAAGAAGTTGGTTTAGGAGCGGTGGTTTAATAGGCAAAAGAAAGAGAAAGGAGAATAGCCGTCTTTTCTGAGAAAGAGCAGTGCCTCTGAGTGGGACTTCCAGCCTGCAGCGAAGCGCAATGGATTTTACACACTGGCTTCAGGAGCAGGTGTCTGATTTACATAGGGCCCAAACATTGGTTGGATCAGGTTTGAAAGTTTACACAGCACACAAGGAAGCTGGCTGCTCCACCATAATTTTCTATTATGCAAATGGAGCATTTGCCAGCACCCTGTTGCCTGCTTCTTACTGTACATGTGGTTAACAAAGAAACGGGAAGATGGAGTCACCATTTTAAACATGTGTAGTCCCCAGTTAGCCCCTTTTCCTATTGGCACAGCTGCCAACATTTATCCATGCAAGCTTCCAGCTTGCTTATCAATGTTTGGAGCTTGATTTTACAGGCTGTTCTTTGTTAAAAAAGAAATAATTTGTGGGCTGCTTTTTATTAAAAGGAAAGCTTTACTAAGGACTTTCTTATCCTCACTATCTGCCTAAATAATTTCTTTTTAACTCCTGTATCAATAATAATGTCATGGGAAACATTTATGATACATTTGTATGTATGAATAAGCAAGATAGCAAGCTCTAGTGGTTCTTTTTAATTTATTTTTACAAATGTGTTGTGTACAAATGTAATTTAGTTACATGCATAGACTGCATAGTGGTGAAGTCTGGGCTTTTAGGGTATCCATCACTCAAATAATTTACATTATAATCCTTAAGTAATTTCTCATTATCCAGCCCCCACCCTACCTTCTCACCCTTTTATCTCAGGTGTGCGGGGCCTCAATGACGAATAAAACAAAGATAATTGTTTTCTGAGACTTAGAATTAAAAATCAACCTAAGAGAAAATATGACTCCTAAGCCAAAATTTGTGATATATATATATATACATATATATATATTTGTTTATACTCAAGAAACTTATACAGTCTTTCCCTCTGCACAAACCCAAAAGTAAAGCCAATTGGCTCTATGCAATAAACATCATGGTAATAACGTCAAAAAAAAAAAAGCTTCCTCCAATGAATGTAAGTTAAAAGAAAATGAAACAACTGTTTCTCCAGATGTGCAGAAATCAATATAAAGCCACATAAAGACAGAGGAAACACAGAAAAGCAAGGTTTATGACACTTTCAAAGGAACACAATAATTCTCCAGTACTCCAAGAAAAAAAAAATCATTGAAAGGACTTTAAAAGATTTTAAAAGGCTTCAAAATATAGATTTTAAAGAAGCTCAAAGACATGCAAAAGAAATCTAATAACCAATACCAAAATAAGTAAATACATTTAGAGTATGAATGGGAAATGTGCCAAGGAGATAAATCTCTTTTAAAAGAAACCAAAACAAAATTATGGAACTGAAAGATTTACAGAAGGAAAAAGAAAATACATTCAATGATCCAATAATAGACTGAAAAGGCATAAAAAGAATTTTCAGACCTTTAAATGGGTCTTTTAAAATAATCTACTCAGACAAAACTAAGAAGAATTTTTAAAAATGAAGACTTTGAGATGTTTCCGACTACATAAAGTGACTAAACATAAAAATTATCAGTGTTTCTGAGAAAGAAAAAACATGAAAAAGTTTAGAAAACCTATTTAAGAAAATAAATGATGAA
Organism: Hylobates moloch; assembly: GCF_009828535.3. Lineage (NCBI taxonomy): Eukaryota > Metazoa > Chordata > Mammalia > Primates > Hylobatidae > Hylobates > Hylobates moloch. The sequence goes on along the minus strand of NW_026652287.1, from coordinate 55,577,393 downwards.
AACTTTCCAAGTCTAGCAATAGAATTAGACATACATATACAGGAAGCTCAGCAATCACCAGTAAAATAAATTGCAAAACAGACTTCACCATGGCACAAGATAATCAGAATTTCTAAAGTCAAAGTGAAATAAGTAATTATAAAATCAGCAAAAGAAAAGCATCTACTCATTTATAAAGAAAACCACATCAGACTAAAAGCAGACTTCTCAACAGAAACTTTACTGGCCAGAACATAATGGAATGGCACTTACCGAGTGTTGAAATAAAAGAGCCAGCCAAAAATTTTACATCAAGATAAATTAACCTTCACAAATGAAGAAGAAATAGTCTTACCCTGAGAAGTAAATGCTGGGGAAACTACCACTAGACTGGATCTATAAAAGATGTTCAAGGGATTTTTCTTTTTCTTTTTCTTTTTGAGACAGAGTTTTGCTCTTGTTTCCCAGGCTGGAGTGCAATGGCACAATCTCAGCTCACTGCAACCTCTGCCTTCCAGGTTCAAGCGATTCTCCTGCCTCAGCCTCCCAAGTAGCTGGAACTACAGGCACCCGCCACCTCACCCAGCTAATTTTTGTATTTTTAGTAGAGACGGGGTTTCACCATGTTGGCCAGGCTGGTCTCAAACTCCTGACCTCAGGTGATCCACCCACCTCGGTCTCCCAAAGTGCTGAGATTTCAGGCATGAGCCATTGTGCCAGGCCAGTACTTCTAATAGAAAAACAAAAGATTGATATTCACCATCATTAAAACATATAAAAGTATAAAACTAACAGGTCTTATGAAACAAAAGAGAAAAAGAAATAAATCACAACATGACAGAATTTTATTAAACCAGAAAGATAGATGAAAAAAACAAAATAATTAACATTATGATAGTAACAAAACCTACATGTTAATATTAATATTAACCTTGGCCAGGTGAGGTGGCTCATACAATTTGGAGGCCAAGGAGGGTGGATCACCTGAGATCAAGAGTTTGAGGTCAGCCTGGCCAACATTGTGAAACCCCATCGCTACTAAAAATACAAAAAATTAGCCAGGCATGGTGGTGGGCACCTGTAATCACAGCTACTCAATAGGCTGAGTCAGGAGAATCACTTGAACTTGGGAGGCAGAGGTTGAAGTGAGCCGAGATCACGCCACTGCACTCCAACCTGAGCAACAAGAACGAGACTCCATCTCAAAAAAAAAAAGAAAAAGAAAAAATTAACCTTGAATATAAATTAATTAAATCCTTCATTGAAATGTATAGATTTATGATATGAATAAGAAAAAATGGTCCAACTCTATGTTGCCTACAAGAATCTCACCTTACTTGCAAGACACATATAGACTAAAAATAAAGGAGGAAAGATATTAACACAAACAGAAACCAAAAGCAAACAGGAGTATCTATATGTATATCAAATAAAACACTTTAAATAAAAAGCGGCAACAAAAAGGGTAAAGAAGGTAATCATCCAATAATAAAGAAATCTTTTCAGAAAAAAGATATAACAATTCTAAATATGCACCCAACATCAAAGCACCCAGATTTTAAATAGAAATATTATTAAACCTATAGAAAGAGATAGTAACGCAATGATAGTGGAGAAATTCAACATTCTACTCACAGCATTAGAGAGACCGTTGAGATAGGAAACCGGCAAATCAACAAAGTACCCCCATAAATCACAATTATATCAACTACCTACTTAGATCACAGTAGAATAAAACTACAAATCAATATCAAGAGAAATTTCAGAAACTATAAATTTACAATGAATTTAAACAACATACTCCTAAACAGTCACTGTGTAAATGAAGTAATTAAGATGGCCGGCCAGGGGTGGTGGCTCACAGCTGTAATCCCAGCACTTTGGGAGGCTGAGGCAGGTGGATCACCTGAGGTCAGGAGTTTGAGACTAGCCTGGGCAACATGGCAAACCCCATCTCTACAAAAATATATATATATATAAAAGCTAGATGTGGTGGTGCACACCTATAGTCCTAGCTACTCGGGAGGCTGAAATAAAAAGATCGCTTGAGCCTGGAAGGTGGAGGTTGCCAAGATTGTGCCAAGATTAAGCCAAGATTGTGCCACTACACTCAAGCCTGGGTGACAGAGTAAAACCCACCTAAAAAAGAAAATTAAAATTAAAATTCAAAAATTGTGGGAAAAAAGATGGAAATAGAAATGCAATATAATAAAACCTGTGAGATACAGCGAATATAGTACAAAGAGAGCAGTTTATAGCCTAAATGCCTGCATCAAAAAAGTAGAAAGCTTACATATTAAGGACCTAACATCACACTTCAAGGAACTAGAAAATTAATAACAAACCAAATTCCAAGTTACAAGAAAAAAAATAACAAATCAGAACAGAACCAAATGAATTTAAGACCAAAAACAATAAAAATGATCAACAGAATAGTTGATTTTTCAAAAAGACAAAATTGATAAATTGCTAGGTAGCTTAACCAAAAACAGAAGAGATCTAAATCAACAATCAGAAGTGAAAGAACAGACATTTCAATGGATACAACAGTAATACAAACCAATAATGAGTAGCATGATTGAGGCAGTAATTGAAAAAGAAAAGCTTGGGAGTAGATAAATGGACAGCCAAATTCTACCAAATGTACTAAGAATAATAATCCTCCTGAAACTCTTCCCAAAAATTCAGGATAATGAAATTCTTCCTAAGTCACTCTGAGGTATCACCTTGATACCAAAACTAGTCAAGAACACAACAACAACAAAAATTATTATGTTATTATTATAAAAAATAGATAAATGGGATTCAAACTAAAATGTTTAGGCACAGCAAGAAAAATAATCAACAGGGTAAATAGGCAACCTACAGAATAAAAGAACACATTTGCGAACTATGTGCCAACATGTAACTAATATTCAGGATTTACAAATAATTCAAACAACTCAAAAATGTCATAATAATAAAAAAAGGAATTCCATTGAAAATGGGCAAATAACATTACTAAGCATTTTTCAATAAAGAATACAAATAGCCAACATGCATATGAAAAAAAAAACTCAATCTCAACTAAAAATAGAGCTACCATTTGATTCAGAGATCTCATCATTTGGTATCCACCCAAAGAAAAATCATTTATTATATGAAAATGATATCTGGGCTGAGCGTGGTGGCTCACGCCTGTAATCCCAGCACTTTGGGAGGCCAAGGCAGGCGGATCATGAGGTCAGGAGATCGAGACCACCCTGGCCAACACAGTGAAACCCCATCTCTACTAAAAATACAAAACATTAGCCAGGCATGGTGGCGGGCATCTGTAGTCCCAGCTACTCGGGAGGCTGAGGCAAGAGAATGGCATGAACCTGGGAGATGGAGCCTGCAGTGAGACGAGACCAAGCCACTGCACTCCAGCCTGGGCAACAGAACAAGACTCCGACTCAAAAAAAAAAAAAAGATACCTATACTTGCATGTTTACTGCAGCATGCTCACAATAGCAAACCATATATACAAGAAAAGTTATTTAAAATATATAGGAAATTCAAAGTAGATGCAAGTATAATAATAACAATTATAATCCACCTGAAAAATGGTCAAAAGACTCAAAAAATATTTTGCCAACAAATATATACAAATGACCAATAGATATATAAAAAAGCGCTCAATATCACCTACCAACAGGCAATTGCAAATGAAAACAATGATGAACTATCATTTCAAATCTGTTAGGATTGCTAATATCAAAATGAAAAAATAGAGAAATAACAAGTAACATCTGTCATTAATGTTCTAAGATTTCTGAAACAAATCTTAATATCACCACTGCTCTCACACATTTCAGACATGATGGGAAAAGAAAACTTAAGAAATAATCTTATGTGCAGCTCCTCAAAAATAATCAAGAGGCATTCTTATATCCCCCCAAAGCAATGGAACAACAGGAATAACATGTGATACCTTATAAGCCATAAAGAGGACCTTAGCTCTCACAACACCCTCAAAGGAAAATCACTAAATAGGAAGTGGAGCCCTTAGAGAATTTAAGGGTATGGAATAAAAGATGCTCCTATTTGAGAGCTAGAGAAAAAAAAATGACTTTCTAGGAAATATTTCCATTGAAGCAGAGCAATCCATACCACATTTTAAGGTCTGGAATTCTTTGATCTTTGTACCTCTCGTCTCTGTTATCTGCTTCATTCGTGCTTAGCTATCTGAGTATTTGACTACTGTCTCATATCTCTTCACATTCCAGGGCTCTTTTATTTGCTTAAAGCAGGAGATCAGATCAAGGTTAGAGACATCAAGGCCTGTTTTGTTAGAAAAAGAGTAATATGACTTGCTGGGATTCTCCAGTTACCAACCTAGTACTCTGTTCAGTAGAGAGGAGAGAATATTATGAAGGATTCTAGAAATTTAATTCCAAAATACTGTTTTTTGACAGAACCTTTAGAATATTTAGGTTAAAATATTTAATATGTATTTCACATTTCTGGATCCTTAGCTCTACTATTCAATACTATTGAATTTAAAATTGGTGATGAATATTGGATTTTAATACTTGGGGAAAATACTTTATGCCACTGAATTTCTAGAATTATCATTAATCTAGAGTGAAAGATACAGTTTAGCTCAAGAAAGGGGAAGTTTCCTCTTAAGATATAACATCTTGAAAATTTTCTTTTCTATTCCAATAACTTCAAGTTTTCCTTAATTGTACTGATCTAAAAATAATGTATGCAGAGCAAAAACTCCCAAAATCATTCTACAAAGGGATAAAATAGAAACCTTAAGGTATATTAGGAAATCTGGGGAAAAATTATTCTCACCTAAAGAGACCAGGTTTCTGTAGTTCTCTAACACTGCATCTCTATACAAATTTCACCGAGCAGGATTCAGACACACCCACTCCTCCTGAGAGAATTCTATGGCCACAGCCTTGAATATTAACATTTTCTAAAAAACCCCAAACACCCACACATATTTAGCAAGTGGCCATGGGCAGAATTGTTAATTTTACTCTAGGTGTTTTAGAGTTAAGAGAACTGGCTCTGTTTTACATGAGACCGAAATTATCCAGTAAAATATTATTTAATAGAGAAACCTTCTCTAATGTATTCCATCATTCTGAGGAAAGAGAATAAGATCCACAAAACCAGGGTAGGTACTATACTTTTCTGATGATACAGCATAAAATGTATGGCATAAACACAAACATATACAGTTTTGAGTGCCATATTTACATTATACAGAGTAAACTGTGTATAGTTCCCATATGGAGAAGTCACAGGACATTAGGAGGTACCTCTCAAATTTTAATGCATACATCAATAAACTGGAGATTTTGTTAAAATACGTATTCTAACTCAAGAGATCTGGGATGAGACCTGAGTTACTGCATTGCTAACGAATTCAGCAATGATGTCAATGATTCTAGCTTAAGGAAAATACTTTGTAAAACATCTAGTAAGTGACTGGACCTGGGTTTTATCCCAGTGTATATGACCAGTAAAAAAAAAGATGACACCCTTCATTTTCCAAAGCAAGGTATAAACAAAGAGAAACTATTAAGAAAAGGAATGTAAGAAAAATGGATGTGCTGTGGTCAAGAATAGGCTGAGGTAAACATCTGATTCAGCATGACTCAGTGAGTTTGGAGCACACATGCACAATTCTAATCATTACGTAACCTGGTTGTGTAAGCTCATACTTGGCTCTCAGCCACTATTATGTGTTAGGAGTACACAGAAAGGTGGACAGGAGAGGGAGAGAGAGTAAAGCTGCTGACTCTGTACGCAGGGCTCATGACCAGGCTTGTGCCCAGAGAGAGAATAAAGCCATGTCAAAACTCCCCACCATTCCTCGACTGTTTTTCCAGCAACCCACCACTCACCCACCCACTCCTGTCAGACGTCAGCTTGGACTGGAACCTGACACTTGGTGTAACAGGGGATTTTTCAGATTAAATGTGATTGTTTATTCACATTAGTCAGAAAGTCTCTCCAAAGTAACTGTGAATAATACAGTTCTTATAAAGTAACTTTAGAGTGAAGAAATCCTGGCTGGGAGTGGTGGCTCACACCTGTAATGCCTGCACATTGGGAGGCCAAGGCAGGGGGATGATGATGTCAGAAGTTCAAGACCAGCCTGACCAACATGGTGAAACCCCATCTTTACTAAAAATACAATAATTAGCTGAGCGTGGTGTCTCATGCCTGCAATCCCAGCTACTCAGGAGGCTGAGGCAGGAGAACCACTTGAACCCAGGAGGCAGAGGTTGCAGTGAGCTGAGATCGTGCCATTGCCCTCCAGCTCTGGACGACAGAGCAAGACTCCATCTCGGGGAGGGGGGAAGAAGTCTTTCAGAAAACACATTAACCAAGTGAATAAAATTAATGGGACAGATTGGTATCATGTGCTGATACATATAGGATGATGCAACATGACTGTAAATCAGAATCAGAATCTAATTATGAAAAACATGTTTTATGTAAAGTTCAAGCCACGTATGTTGCCCATGTTTTGTAATTTCTAAGAGTGTATTTAAATACTCTCTGTAGCATTCTAGAAGACACATTTCTTTGAATTACTTCCTTTTCGTATCTTTCTAATTATTCCAGGTTATCCATTCTTTTTTTGGGGGGGAGGGGGGTGATGGAGTCTACTCTGTCACACAGGCTGGAGTGTAATGGCACAATCTTGGCTCACGGCAACTTTCGCCTCATGGGTTCAAGTAATTCTCCTGCCTGTATCCCAAGTAGCTGGGACTACAGGTACACACCACCTTGCCCAGCTAATTGTGTGTGTGTGTGTGTGTGTGTGTGTGTGTGTGTGTTTAGTAGATACAGGGTTTCACCATGCTGGTCAAGCTGGTCTTGAACTCCTGACCTCATGATCCACCCACCTTGGCCACCCAAAGTGCTGGGATTACAAGTGTGAGCCACCGTGCCCAGACTAATTCTATCCTTTTCGTTTTGAGATGGAGTCTTGCTCTGTCGCCAGGCTGGAGTGTAGTGGCGTGATCTCATCTTATCATCTCACTGCAACCTCTTTCAGGTTCAAGTTATTCTCCTGCCTCAGCCTTTTGAGTAGCTGGAGTTACAGGTACATGCCAACAAACCCAGCAAATTTTTTTTATTTTTAGCAGAAATGGGGTTTCATCATGTTGGCCAGGATGGTCTCGATCTCCTGACCTCGTGATCCACCGCGCTCAGCCAATTCCATCCTTTTTAAGTGTGCATTTAAAAATTATATTCTTCATAGAGCTGATGGAGCATTCAGATGGAACCTAAACAGTGCAATTTTCTCCCTCATTGATATCTGAGGACCCAGCACCATCCCCAACAAGAATGTTTTATATTCCCACCTGCCCAGGCTGATCTGTCAACATAGGGAATACTTTCAATATTTCAGCATATAAACTCAAGGTGAGTATTATTTGTGATATGTAAGAAGCCTGGATGGAGAGAATAAAGACAAGTCTCTGATATACAGGGGAGAATTATTTTAAAGAGGTCCTTTCACTGTCATGAGAAGAAAAGGGAAAAGGTAGTTGAAATAATCTTCTTAGGCAAAAGCATCAGAAGTGGAAATGTAAATGACTGCAATTCTAAACACATGACATTCTAAAAGAAAATGTGGACACAGTTTTTACCTGGGACACACTTATCTGAGAATCTTGAAAATGTGTCTTTAAAGGCATCAGGACAGACCCTCTGAAGGAAGCAGACTGCTCCTGCAGGACCCTGGAGACACTCCAAATACTGTGAGTGCAACTGCAGAAGTGAGAAAGGGAGACCCTCCTCTCCCAAACACACATCCCCACTGGAGAAGCTGAAAGTCTGTTTGTGGGATAATTTCCTGACCACCTGGAGCTGCGTCAAATTTGAGAGCCAAGCTGAGTGAATACAGGGGTGGAGCAGGCAGCAGGGAGGCCCCGGGGGCTCGCTAAATCCCCAAGCAGCCCATTCCTGCCTGGCACCAAAGGGATCCATCAGGAGGGAGGACAGAGGAGCAGGGGTAAAACTCCAAGTGGAAAAGGACTTCCTTAGCTGAACTTTGTAACAATTTCAACGGGGCAAGAAGCCTCCTGCCCAGAACTCAGGGAAAGGCGCGAATCTTGCTTGCAGACTTCACAGGCGGGGAAGAACTAAAGCCCTTTTTTTTCCTGCAACTGGAAGGCAGAAAGCCTTGAGCAATTTTCAAGCCCAACTAGCCTTCCACTTGGAAACAGACTTGGGGTTGTTGTGGGGTACACAGTGGGAGTGAGAATGGCCCTCTGGTTTGCATGGGAGCTGAGTGAGGCCTGTGACTACCCGCTTTCCCCCACTTCCTTGACACCCTGTGTGACTCAGTAAAGACAGCTATAATCCTCCTAGGTACACAACTCCAGTGACCTGGGACTCTCACCCGCATCCCCTACACCAGCCACAGCAAGACCCGCCCAAGGAGAGTCTGAACTCAGACACGCCTAGTGCCCCCTGCATCCAATGGTTCTTCCCTATCCGCCCTAGTAGGGGAAGACAAAGGACATATAATGTTGGGAGTCCTAAGGCCCACCACCAGTCCCTCTGCACACTACTACAGCTGATGCTTTCTAGGAAGTGCTACCTCCTGGCAGGAGGCCCACAAGCAAAAATAAATAAATATATAAAGCATTAAACCATCAAAACTAAGGACTCCCAGAGAGGCCACTGCACCCTTCACCACCTCCACTGGAACAGGCACTGGTATCCATGGCTGAGAGATCCACAGTCGATTTACATCACAGGACTCTGTGCGGACAACCCCAAGTATCAGCCTGGAGCAGGGAAGACTCACTGGGTGGCTAGACCCAGAAGAGAGACACCAATCGCTGCAGTTCAGCTCCTGGAGAGCCACATCCACAGAAAAAAGGGAACACCCTGTGGGTTAAAAAATCTAAACAGCTTTCAGCCCTAGACCTTCCCTCTGACAGAGCCTACCTAAATGAGAAGGAACAGAAAAGCAAACCTGGTAATATGACAAAACAATGTTCATCAACACCCCCCCAAAAAATCACACTAGTTCACCAGCAATAGAACCAAACCAAGAAGAAATCCCTGATTTATCTGAAAAAAAAAAAAAAAAAAAAAAAAGAAGTCAGGAGGTTAGTTATTAAGCTAATCAGGGAGGGATGGGAGAAAGGCAAAGCCCAACGCAAGGAAATCCAAAAAATCATACAAGAAGTGAAGGGCAAAATATTCAATGAAATAGATAGCTTAAAAAAAACAATAAAAAATTCAGGAAACATTGAACACAATTTTAGAAATGTGAAATGATCAGGAAAGTCTCAGCAATAAAAATTAACAAGCAGAAGAAAAAATCCTGAGCTCAAAGACAAGGTATTTGAATTAACCCAACCCAACAAAGACAAAACAGAATAAGAAAATATAAACAAAGCTTCCAGGAAGTCTGGAATTATGTTAAATGACCAAACCTAAGAATAATTGGTGTTCCTGAGGAAGAAAACAATTCTAAAAGCTTGGAAAACATATTTGAGGGAATAATCAAGTAAAACTTCTCTGGCCTGACCTAGACATACAAATAAAAGAAGCACAAAAAACACCTGGGAAATTCATAGCAAAAAGATCTTCACCTTAGCACATTGTGATCAGGTTATCCAAAGTTAAGACAAAAAAATCTTAAGAGCTGTGAGACAGAAGAACCAGGTAACCTATAAAGGAACACCTATCAGATTAACAGCAGATTTCTCAGCAGAAACCTTACAAGTTAGAAGGGACTGGGGTCCCGTCTACAGCCTCCTCAAACAAGACAATTATCAGTCAACAATTTTGCATCCAGTGAAACTAAGCATCATATATAAGGAAAGATACAGTCATTTTCAGACAAACAAATGCTGAGAGAATTCACCATTACCAAGCCCCTAATACAAAAACTGCCAAAGGAAACCTTAAATCATAAAACAAATCCTGGAAACACAACCAAACAGAATCTCTTTACAGCATAAATCAAACAGGATTTATAAAACAGAAATACAAGATAAAAAACAAAAATGAAAAACCAAAAAAAAGGCCGGGTGCAGTGGCTCATGCCTGTAATCTCAGCACTTTGGGAGGCCAAGGTTGGCAGATCACAAGGTCAGGAGTTCAAGACCAGCCTGGCCAATATGGTGCATCTCCATCTCTACTAAATACACAAAAATTAGCCAGGCATGGTGGCAGACACCTCTACTCCCAGCTACCTGGGAGGCTGAGGCAGGCAAATTGCTTGAACCTGGGAGGCGGAGGTTACAGTGAACCAAGATGGTGCCACTGCAGTCCAGCTTGGGTGACAGAGTGAGATTCCATCTCAAAAACAAACAAACAAACAAACAAACAAACAAACAAAGCCAGAAAAAAAAAAACACAAAACAAAAAAAAACACCAAAGTATGCAGGCAACAAAGAGCATAATGAATGCAATGGTACCTCATATTTCAATACTAATATTGAATGTAAATGGCCTAAATGCTCCACTTAAAAGACACAGAAATGCAGAATGGATAAGAACTAACCAATCAACTATCTGCTATCTTCAGGAGACTCACCTAACACATAAGGACTCACATAAACTTAAAGTAAAGGAGTGGAAAAAGGCATTTCATTCAAATGGACACCAAAAACAAGCAGGGGTAGCTATTCTTACATCAGACAAAACAAACTTTAAAGCAACAGTGGTTAAAAGAGACAAAGAGGGACATTATATAATGGTAAATGGCTGGTCCAACAGGAAAACATCACAACCCTAAACATATACCCACCTAATACTGGAGGACCCAAATTTATAAAACAATTGCTAATAGACCTAAGAAATGAGATAGCAACACTATAATAGTGTGGAACTTCAACTCCACTGACAGCACTAGACAGGCCATCAAGGCAGAAAGTCAACAAAGAAAGAGTGGATTCAAACTATACCCGGGAAAAAAATGAACTTAACAGATATATACAAAACATTTCATTCAACAACTGAAGAACACACATTCTCCTCAACAGCGCATGGAACTTTCTCCAAGACAGATCATATGATAGGTCATAATACGAGCCTCAAAACATTTAAGAAAACTGAAATTATATCAAGCACTCTCTCAGACCACAGTGGAATAAAACTGGACATCAACTCCCAGAGGAAACTTCAAAACCATGCAAATATATGGAAATTAAATAAGCTGCTCCTGAATAAGCATTGGGGCAAAAACCAAATCAATATGAAAATTAAAAAATTCTTCAAACAGAATGACAATAATGACACAACCTATGAAAACCTCTGGCATACAGCTAAGGTGGTGCTAACAGGAAAGTTCATAGCCCTGAATGCCTACATCAAAAAGTCTGAAAGAGTACAAACAGACAATCTAAGGTCACACCACAAGAAACTAGAGAAACAAGAACAAACCAAACCCAAACCCAGCAGAAAAAAAAGAAAATAACCAAGATCAGAGCAGAACTAAATGAAACTGAAACAAAAAAATACAAAAGATAAATGAAACAAAAAGCTGCTTCTTTGAAAATATAAATAAAATTTATAGACCATTAGCAAGATTAACCAAGAAAAGAGAGAAAATCCAAATCACCTCACTGAGAAATGAAACAGGAGATATTATAACTGACACCACTGAAATACAAAAAATTCATTCAAGGCTACTATGAACACCTTTACACACATAAACTACAAAACCTAGAAGAGAAGAATAAATTCCTGTAAAAATACAACCCTCCTAGCTTAAATCAGGAAGAATTAGATACCCTGAACAGACAAATAACAAGCAATGAGGTTAAAATGGTAATTTAAAAAATTACCAATAAAATGTCCAGGACCAGACGGATTCACAGCAGAATTCTACCAGACATTCAAAGAATTGGTACAAATCTTTTTGACACTATTCCACCAGACAGAGAAAGAAGGAACCTTCTCTAATTCATTCTATGAAGCCAGCATCACCCTAGTATCAAAATCAGGAAAAGACACAACTGAGAAAGAAAACTGCAGGCCAATATCCTTGACAAACATTGATGCTAAAATCCTTAAAAAAAATACTAGCTAACTGAATCCAACAACATGTCAAAAAGATAATCCACCATGATAAAGTGGGTTTCATACCAGGGAGGCAGGGATGGTTTGACACACAAGTCAACAAATGTGATACACCACATAAATAGAATTGAAAACAAAAATCACATGATCATCTCAATAGATGCAGAAAAAGCATTTGACAAAATCCAGCATCCCTTTGAAAGTAAAACACTCAGCTTGGCTGGGCGCACGGTGGCTCACACCTGTAATCCCAGCACTTTGGGAGGCTAAGTCAGGCAGATCACCTGAGTTCAGGAGTTCAAGACCAGTCTGACCAATATGATGAAACCTCGTCTCTACTAAAAGTACAAAAATTAGCCAGGCATGATGACATGTGCCTGTAATCTCAGCTACTTGGGAGGCTGACACAGGAGAATTTTGAACCCAGGAGGCAGAGGTTGTGGTGAGCCAAGATCCTGCCATGGCACTCCAGCCTGGGCAAGAAGAGCAAAACTCCGTCAAAAAAAACAAAAAACAAACAAACAAAAAAACACCTCTCAGCAAAGTTGGCATACAAGGAACAGCTTAATGTAATAAAAGCTCTATCTACAACAAACCCACAGCCAACATAATACTGAATGAGGAAAAGTTGAAAGCATTCTCTCTGAGAATGGGAACAAGACTAGGATGCCCACTCTCACCACTCCTCTCTAACATAGTCCTGGACGTCCTCCAAAGCTATCAGAACAGAGAAAGAAATAAAGGGCATCCAAGTCAGTAAACAGGAAGTCAAACTGTTCTTGTTTGCTGATGATATGATAATTTACCTTGAAAACCCTAAGGACTCCTCCAGAAGGCTCCTACAACTGATAAAAGAATTCAGCAAAGTTTCTGGATACAAGATTAATGTACACAAATCAGTAGCTCTTTTATTCACCAACAGCAACCAAATGGAGAATTAAATCAAGAACTCCCCTTTTACAATAGCTGGAAAAAAAAAAAAAAAAAACTTAGGAATACACCTAATGAAGGAGTCAAAAGACCTCTAAAAGGAAAGCTACGAAACACTACTGAAAGAAATCATAGATGACACAAATGGAAACACATCCCATGCTCAAGGATTGGTAGAATCAATATTGTGAAAATGAGCCTACTGCCAAAAGCAATCTACAAATTCAGCACAATTCCCATTAAAATACTACCATCTTTCTTCACAGAGTTAGAAAAAAAAATTCTAAACATCATATGGAACCAAAAAAGAGCCCACAGCGCCAAAGAAAGACTAAGCAAAAAGAACAAATCTGGAGGCACCACACTACCTGAATTCAAACTATACTATAAAACCATAGTCACCAAAAAAGCATGGTACTGGTATAAAAATAGACACATAGACCAATGGAACAGAGAACTCAGAAATAAACTGAAATAATTACAGCCAAGCGATCTTCAAAAAAGTAAACAAAAACATAAAGCGGGGAAAAGACATCCTTTTCAACAATTGGTGCTGGTATGGTAGCCACATGTAAGAGAATAAAACCAGATCCTCATCTCTCACCTTATAAAAAAAATCAACTCAAGATGCATTAAGGACTTAAACCTAAGACCTGAAATTATAAAAATTCTGGAAGATAACAACGGAAAAACCCTTCTAGGCTTTGGCTAGGCAAAAATTTCATGACCAAAAACCCAAAAGCAAATGCAGTATAAACAAAGATAAATAGCTGGGACCTAACTAAATAAAGAGCTTTTGCACGGCAAAAGGAACAGTAAGCAGAGTAAACAGACAACTCACAGAGTGGGAGAAAATCTTCACAATCTATACATCTGACAAAGGACTAATATCCAGAATCTACAAGGAACTCAAACAAATCAGTAAGAAAAAAAAAATCAAAAACCGTGCTAAGGACATGAATAGACAATTTTCTAAAGAAGATATACAAATGGACAACAAATATATGAAAAAATGCTCAACATCACTAATGACCGGGGAAATGAAAATCAAAACCACAATGCAATACCACCTTATTCTTGCAAGAATGGTCATAATCAAAAGATCAAAAAACTGGAGTTGTTGGCAGGGATGCAGTGATTAGGGAACACTTTGTAAAAAGTAAAGTAGAGGTTCCTCTTCGAAGATTCCCCACCCCCATCTAATTAGGAAAAAATTGTAACTTTTCGTAGAGGCAAAATTTATTCAAACACCTGTGCTTCTAAATATTTGCCCTAGCATGCTTATACTGGTCCAAGCAAGCATTAGGTCATAGCCTGTTCCTCTTCCTTATTTAAAAGTGGTTTTACCTTTCTCAGCATTCCACAAGTTACTTACTCCTTTCTTTGTTCTCCTTTACCTTTGCCTCTTTTAAAAAGTTCTAAGTTGCTAGCCAATTGGGCTAAATACAGAATGTGAGGTCCCATTCCAGCCAATGGAAATCGGACACAGCAATAGGGTGGATGCGTCAGGTTATAAATGACCCTGTCTCCTTTGTTCATTGTACTCTCGTGGCAAAACTGCTGACGAGTGTACACTTTCTGCAGGAAGTAAAAATGGCCTTACTAAATAAATTAAATTTACGTTCAAGTGCTATTTCTTTATGGCACTGAGGAAAAAACATTTCAAACAACTTTACACTGCTGGTGGGAATGTAAACTAGTACAGCTGCTATGAAAAACAGTGTGGATATTCCTTAAAGAGCTAAAAGTAGAACTACCATTTGATCCAGCAATCCCACTACTATCTATCCAAGAAAAACTAGTAATTATTTGAAAAAGATACTTGCACAAGCATGTTTCTAGCAGCAGAATTCACAACTAAAAAAATCATAGAACCAACTGAAATGCCCATCAATCAACGAGTGGATACACACACACACACACACACACACACACACAGGAATACTACTCAGCCACAAAAAGGAATGAATTAACAGCATTTGCTATGACCTGGATGAGACTAGAGACTGTTATTCTAAGTGAAGTAACTCAGGAATGGAAAACCAAACATCATATGTTCTCACTGATATGTGAGAGATAAGCTATGAGGACACGAAAGCATAAGATTATACAGTGAACTTTGGGGACTTGAGGAGAAGAGTGGGAGTGGGGAGAGATAAAAGACAACTTATATGGTGAAGTGTATCCTGCTCAGATGATGGGTGCACCAGGATGTCACAGATCACCACTTAAGTACTTACTCATCTAACCAAATACCACATGTACTCCAATAACTTATCAAACAACAAAATTTAAAAAAAAATATTCTTATAATTACAGACCAGCTCACATAATGAATACTTCAAAAACTATTACACAGGCTGGGCGTGGTGGCTCATGCCTGTAATCCCAGCATTTTCAGAGGCCAAGGTGGGTGGATCACCTAATGTCAGCTGAAGACCAGCCTGACCAACATGGTGAAACCTCATCTCTACTAAAAATACAAAAATTAGCTGGATGTTGTGGCGGGCACCTGTAATCCCAGCTACTTGGGAAGCTGAGGCAGGAGAATTGCTTGAACCTAAAAGGCAGAGGTTACAGTGAGCCAAGATCACACTATTGAACTTCAGCCTGGGTGATAGAGCAGGACTCCGTCTCAAAAATAAATAAATAAATAAACAAATAATTAACAAAAAAAGAAAGTTATGGGTCTAGCATGAGTACCAGTCAGGTTAAAACATAGAATTTGCATGGGGAGATTCTGAATCATAAGCCCAAAGACTGTACAGTAATAAATTCAATACAAAGCAAATAGCATAGATTTGGTTTCAGCATTTTTGAAAATTTTTGTTTTCTAGTAAATTAGACACCTTATTACCTTATTAAAATAATTTATTTTGTTTGAATATTTCTTTTTGCTGCTAAAAATAGTTTCAAACTTATACTCACACAAACATACTTACTCCATAATTTATTTACACCTAAGGTTTGTCTTTAATAGATGTATATATTTAATTTTATGTAAATCAATTCTAAGAGTCTATATGTGCTTGCAGGCAAAGGCCACATGTTCAAAGAAAAATATATTAAAATTTTAAAAAATATTCAGAACTCAGAAATGTATGGATTTTACATGTTTGTATAAAATTTTTTATTATGACCATAAAAACGACCCTGTAATCAATAACATTGCAAATTTAAAAATAACTGAAAGTGTAGAATTGAATTGCTTGTAATAAAAAGAATAAATGCTAGAGGTAATGGATATCTCATTTCCTCTAATGTGATTATTATATCGAGTATGCCTGCATCAAAATATACCATATATGGCATATATATACACACATATTATGTATCCACAAAAATTAATAAAAATAAATTTAAATGTGAAAATAAGAATAAAAATTTAACCTATAAGAACAACATTCTTTAATTTATTGGCAATTTAAAGCCACTGGCAAAAAAGATTGCTAGAGATGTCAGTCCATTATCTTACCAAATAGTGTATTGTTACCATCTTTTACCTACACCCTTGAGTAAGGGAATAGGTTAAAGTTAGTGGCATAAGAACACTTCATTGAATTCACAATAGTATTTAACATGTTAAAAATGTTGAATTGAAAAGCTAAGTTCACACATAATCTATAATTTAAAAATAGACTGCATGTTATTCCATAGAAGTACAATTAATAAAATAACATATGGCTAACTTAATTTTAACTAAAGAATGTTTTTCATTCATAATGCAGAGAAATATTATTCTGAACACCTACCTCATGCATCACTCAATATTATAAGTTAACCACAAAAAGCCTCTCTACCTAAATTTTCCTCATGCATCTTATATTTTTATGTCCATATCTTTTCATAGAAAAGGTCATAAATAATGCCTACCTAATAAAAAAGAATCTCATATCTTTTGTGCAGCAACAATTAGTCACATGCCTTCACATGTGAATACACCAGGAATGATGAAACAGCATGAGTTGAACACATTATTCACTTTTTAAAAAATCTGTATTTTCAAAAAAAAAGTACTTTGAATGCAATTATAACCCTCCAAAAAATATTCTACTTTTTGAAGTTGTATACAAATGTTTAGAAAAATTTTAGTTTGTATTATTTTCCATACTCAGCACTCTGATTTAGTGTAATGTCTAAAGCTTGAGTGGCCCTAGATATTTCTACTGTGAATTATTCCCTGATATTTACATGGACTTAATTTTGGATTGAATATCTTTCATATTTAATGTATCTGCAAAAATATATTTTAGTATGAACACTTTGGTGTTTTATACTTCGTATTCTTGAAAAAATGTTTTTCCAAATTCATTACACTTGCAGGGTTTTCTTCAGTATAAACTCCCTGATGTTCAACAAAATTTTAACAACTGCCTGAGGGTTTTTCTCTAGTATAAAATGTATACAATAAAATCTGTGGTACAAGATATTACAATCCTCTTCATATGTGTAATGCTTTTTCAAAATAAATGTTCTTCTATACTTTAAAGACATATCTTCTGATAGATCTCCTGAGAGTAATTAGACTTTTAATGCTTTTATTTACTATGAACTCTGCGATTTTAAGTAAGATGTGAGCAGGTATTAATGGCTTTTTTACTTTGCCTATATTTGTGCATTTGTTCTCAAGTATAAATGCTTTCCTGTGCAATAAGGTGTGAGCATTGTCGAAGCTTGGCCACATTGTTCACACTGGTAGTTTTCTCCAGTATGATATCTTACCTACAATCAAGAGTGACAATCATTTAAAGGCTTTTTCACATTCTTCACATTTCTAGGATTTTTCAGCAGAATGATTTTCTTTAAAGTTTGAGGTACTGTCAAAAGCATTAGCGCCTCTCTCACATTTGTAGTTTCTTTCCAGTATGAATAATCTTTTATCTATTAAGAATTGAGGGCTTTTTTAGGCTTTGGCACATTATTCATACTTGTAAGATTTCTCTCCAATGAGTTATCTTATCTGTGGTGAGGTGTGAGGACCGGTTAAAGGCTTTGCCAAATTTTTCCCATTTGTAGGGTTGCTCTCCAGTATGAATTCTCTTATGTTTAGTTAGGGTTGAGGACCAGAAAAAGGATTTGCCACATTCTTCACATTTGTAGGGTTTTACTCCAGTATGAATTACCTTATGTTTAGTAAAAGTTGAAGACCGGTTAAAAGATTTGCCACATTCTTCACATTTATAGGGTTTCTCTCCAGTATGAATTCTCTTATGGTTAGTAAGGATTGAAGACTGCTTAAAGGCTTTGCCACATTTTTCACATTTGTAGGGTTTCTCTTCAGTATGAATTATCTTATGTTTAGTAAGAGTTGAGGACCAGTTAAAGGCTTTGCCACATTCTTCACATTTGTAGGGTTTCTCTCCAGTATGAATTATCTTATGTGTAGTAAGGGTTGAGGATTGGCTAAAAGCTTTGCCACATTCTTCACATTTGTAGGGTTTCTCTCCAGTGTGCATCCTCTTATGTCTAGTTAGGGTTGAGGACCATATAAATGCCTTGCCACACTCTTCACATTTGTAGGGTTTCTCTCTAGTATGAATTCTCTTATGTTTAGTAAGGGTTGAGGACCAGATATATGCTTTGCCACATTCTTCACACTTGTAAGGTTTCTCTCCAGTATGAATTATCTTATGTGTAGTAAGATTTGAAGATCGATTAAAACCTTTGCCACATTCTTCACATTTGTAGAGTTTCTCTCCAACATGAATTATTTTATGTGTAGTAAGAGTTGAGAGTTGCTTAAAAGCTTTGCCACATTCTAAACATTTGTAGCGTTTCTCTCCAGTATGAATTGTCTTATGTGTATTAAGGGTTGAGGATTGGCTAAAAGCTTTGCCACATTCTTCACATTTGTAGGGTTTCTCTCCAGTGTGCATCCTCTTATGTCTAGTTAGGGTTGAGGACCATATAAATGCTTTGCCACATTCTTCACACTTGTAGGGTTTCTCTCCAGTATGAATTGTCTTATGTGTAGTAAGATTTGAGGATCGATTAAAAGCTTCACCACATTCTTCACATTTGTAGAGTTTCTCTCCAGCATGAATTATTTCATGTGTAGTAAGGGTTGAGGGTTGCTTAGGAAATTTGCTATATTCTTCACATTTGTAAGGTTTCTCTTCAGTACAAATTTTCCTATGATTAGTAAGGGTAGAGGACCAATTAAAGGTTTTTCCACATTCTTTACATTTGTAGGACTTCTCTCTATGATAAATGCTTTTGTGTTGGGTTTTATGTGAAAGCATGCAAAATGATTTGACACATTTTTTACATTTTAAAGATTTCTTTTCAGTATATCTTATCTTATGTCTGTTTGAATTTAAAAATTTATAGAAGACTTTCAAATATTTACCACATTGAAATACTTTGCTTGGAGCAGTTGTGAAACACTGATTAAGTCCATTATAATGTTCTTTGTTCACCTTACACTCATTCACACTTTTACAGCCTTTTCTTAACTGTAAATTCTCATGTCCATATTTTTCATATCTTCTCAGTATTGCTTTTTGAAAAGAATCTTCCATGCCCTGCTCTGGCCAGAGGTCTTGAGCAAAATGAGGACATATACCTGAAAAAAAAGTAAAAATAATAAATTACTCCACTTACTAGACTCACATGAATATAGTTTAAAAATCTTACCTATAAAATTATACAAACTACACAGACAAGATGGCATTGCAAAATACCACAGGCCCTAATTCTTTCATAGACATAAATGTAACAAAAACATACAGACCAAAATACATCTGTGGAAAATTCATAAATGATTTAAGTGTGTGCAGTGTCCCACGTAAGCATAATGCAAAAAAACACACAGAAGAAAAAGAAAAGTCTGTTAAATTTACCCAACACATATTTTCCTGGTTCCCACTATAACATAGTGTCTTTACAAGTAAATTGCCAACTCTTGGTTTCTGTTTTAAAAGAAAGGTAAAATACTGGCACAATCATTGTCATTTCTGGCTTTTAGAGTTTTTTCCTGACACCGGTTTCTGTCTCTCATGACATAAAGTACTGAAAGAAATGGTGGTATATTTTGGAATGAGAGTTTGAGTCTGCTGAGACCAAAGAAAAATGTTACAGCAGCAGAGAGACTGCAGTACCACAGAAATGGACCAAGTGTAGCAAGTGATGACTGACACTACAAATTAACATGAGTAAACTCTCTTAACTAAAGAATAAACATAAAATTTCAGACAACACATATCCTAAGAACATGTTTAAGAAACTCTCATAATCACCAGCCAAGACAATTGTTTTCAGAATATGCCAGGACAAAGCTACATTATAAAGATTTTGACAAGTAGCTTTTTTTAATGTCCAAATCTCAATCAAGGATTATAATATATACAAAATAGGGCAATACAATCCCACCAAAAATATCACAAAATGTTCTGAAAGAAACCATAAAAAAGGTGTATACATTAATTTTAATAATTGGTAATAAACTGAATAATACTGATTAAAACAGGAACAGAAACAACTATGGAAAATTAGATAAATGAGGGCGAGAATAAAAAATATTTAAGATATCAAAAAACAGAAACTGTGGAGATAAAATATACACAAAAAAATTTGACAGATCCTAAAAGTAAAAAAAAAAAAAAAAAAGATGTAAAAATAAAAAAGCTCAACAAACTAGAATAACAAAAAGATATTTATAACAAACACATACATAAGCACAGTTTCAAAAGTCACAGACAAAAAGATTACCTTTGAAGCTGCAAGACAAAACTGATGTGCCAGGCCAGGCACGGTGGCTCACACCTGTAATCCAGGCATTTTGGGAGGCCAAGGTGGGCTGATCACCTGAGGTCAGGAGTTTGGGACCAACCTGACCAACATGGCGAAACCCCATCTCTACTAAAACTATAAAAATTAGCCAGGCTTGGTGGTGCATGCCTGTAATCCCAGCTACTCAGGAGGCTGAGGCTGAAGAACCACTTGAACCCAGGAAGTGGAGGTTGCAGTGAGCTCAGGTCATACCACTACACTCAAGCCTGGCTGGGGGATACAGTGAGACTCTGTCTCCAAAAAAAATAAAAAAGAAAAAAGAAAAGAAAAAAAGTGATGTGCCATTTACAAACATACTCTTATGAGATAATCAGTGAACTGTTAACAAAAATTTTGCAGGCCATAAGGGAACTGTGTGATGTAGCCATGAAAAAAATTGTGAAGAAAAAAAGCTTTAACTGAGAATAATATCATCAGCGAATCTGTCCTGCCAAACAAAAAAAGTAAAAACCTTTAAAGTAACCAAATTCTAAAAAAGTATATTGGAAGTGCATATGCCCTACATATAAAAGGTGCTGAAAACAGTTCCTTCTACTGAAAATAACATGATTCAAATAAAAACACAGAATCATATAAAAATACATGATTTTCTGGGAAAAATATGCAAATACACAAAAGTCAAATTTCTTAGCATTACCCTAGTAGTGCAGAAAACATTTTTAATTATTCTCTGAAATTTGAAGGATAAAAGCATAGAAAACATTACAAATATTCATTAATGAATATACAATATAAAAAGATACAATTAACAACATCAATGACAATTTGAGGGAAGGTATAAAAAGAACAAATTTTTGTATGCAACTTAAGTTTCTTTATTTAGCAGATTAAAATATGTTGTTGTATCTTTTAGAGGTTATATGTAATTCCCAACGTACCACAAAAATATTTGTATAAATACACAAAACAAAATAAGTCAAAGCCTATCAATACAACTATCAAAAAGACACAAAGAAAGATGGAAAGAGAATAAAAGACAAAGATGCAAGAATCAAATAAAATACTTAATAACAGTACGTCTTTCTATTTCAGAAAATTATTTAAACATATATAAAATTAACTTTTAAACTCAGACATACTTTCAATAGAGTTTTATTAAAATATTTTAAAAACTGAGATTCATCTTGCCTTTCTACAAGAGTCAGTTGAAATCTAATGATAAAAAAAGACTGAAAGAGGCAGGAAGAAAGTAGACATTCCATGCAAATACTAATCAAATGAGAGCAGAAACAGTCAAAATAATCTTACACAAGCTACATCTTAAGTCAAAAATTATAATATTTCATAAAATGTACTTGAAATTTAAACTCCAAAGAAACAAAGGACATCAAAAAATAATAGACTGATTCACTGGGAATCTATGAAAAATCTGTGTATATTTGTGTGTGTGTATGTGTGTATGTGTCTGTGCACGTGCACAGGTGTGTGTGTGTGTATGTGTCTCACATTAGGGTTCCAAATATATAAAGCAAATATTGACAGAATGGAAGAAACACATACAAAGCAATATAATTATAGCAAGATATTTTAATACCACACTTTCTGTAATAAAAATAAAACAAGAATGTTAATAAGGGAACAGACTACTTAAAGGCAATATAAAACAATTATTCCAAACAGAGTTATGGAGAACACTCCTCAACAACATCAGAATACACACCTTTCTAATTAGCTCATACAACATTTTCCTTGATAAACCACATCTTAAGCCAGAAAGGAAGTCTTACCAAAATTTTTAAAAGTAAACTTCTATGAACTACTTTCTATGAGTAAAATGGAGTACGAGTATAAAACAATAAGACAGAAAAACTGAAAAATTTACAAATATATAGAAATTAAACAACACACCCTTGAGTGTGCTTTTAAACAAAGGCTGAAATAGTTAATAGTGTGAAAAGGTCCATCCTGCTCAATGCAACAGACAGACTTAATGCAATGTTTTTCAAATTTCTCATTGCATTTTTGAAGAAACAGGAACAGCAACCCCAAAAGTATATAGAATCTCAAGAGACAATAAAGTACCCAACAATCTTCAAAAAATAAAAGGAACAATGCTGGAGGCATTAAAGTTCTTGATTAAATCACATTACAAAGCTACAGAATTAAAACAATTTGGTATGGGTATAAAGGTGAAAAAGTAGACTAATAGAATGCAGCACATATATAAACTTTCACATACATGGTCATATAAGGAGTCATTTACATAGTCATAATTATTGCAGCATTGTTACTGTAAGCCAATAGGTAAAAGCAATGCAGATTTCTTTCACCAAATCATTCAGTAGATAATTTGAAATATAAAAATTCTGCAATATCACTCAGTCTTCAAAAAGCATGAAATATTGTACGAACTATAAAGATAAATGTTGATGGCATTATGCAAAATGAAATGAGCCAGCCACAAAAAGACAGATTTTATGAGATATATGAAGGAGTTACACTCTTAGAAACAATGAACAGACTGGTGTTTTCACAGTGCCATAAAACAGAAAAAAATGGGGCCAGGAATGGTGGCTCACACCTGTAATCTGAGCAGTTTGAGAGACCCAAGTGGGTGAATCACCTAAAGTCAGGAGTTTAAAACCAGCCTGGCCAACATGGTGAAACCTCATCTCTAATAAAAATACAAAAATTAGCCAGGCATGATGGTGGGCACCTGTAATCTGAGCTACTCAGGAGGCTGAGGTATGAGAATCAATTGAACCTGGGAGGTGGAGGTGGCAGTGAGCTGAGATGGCGCCACTGCACTTCAGCCTGGGTGACAGAGCAAGACTCCACCTCAAAAAAGAAAAAAAAAAGAAAAAAGTGGTAGTCAGTATGTATTAAGATTTAGCTTTGCAAGATAAAAGCATCCTAGCAATATGTTGCACGACAATGTCAAGATAATTAGTATGACTAAACTGAATATTTAAAAATATTTTGTGGTAAATTTGTTATTCTTTTTGACAAGTAAAAATAAACAATAATACCCAAAAGAGATACAGAGTTATGATAGTTTTAAATTATATTCAAATCCAAAAGTGTTTCTCCCACACAAAAATCATATAGATTCATAAATAGGATGTTGAAACTACAAGAATTTTATAACTACTCATCTACACAGGATTAGAAAAACATTCACAAAAAACCTATACAACAAATATACAAAAAACAAACAAACAAAAAAAAACCAAGGGTAGCCGGGTGCGGTGGCTCATGCCTGTAATGCCAGCACTTTAGGAGGCTGAAGAGGGTGGATCATGAGGTCAGGAGTTTGAGACCAGCCCGGCCAACGTGGTAAACTCCGTCTCTACTAAAAATACAAGAATTATCCGGGCGTGGTAGTGGGCGCCTGTAATCCCAGCTAATTGGGAGGCTGAGGCAGGAAAATCACTTGAACCTGGAAGGTGGAGGTTGCAGTGAGCCGATATTGTGCCATTACACTCCAGCCTGGTCAACAAGAGCAAAACTGTCTCAAAAAAAAAAAAAAAGAAAAAAGAAAAAAAAGGATAACATTTATACAGGCAAACAAACATAGAGATAATTCTACTGGAAAAAGACATATGGCTGATTCATATTTGATTTTGCTCCACATGGTCTTAAATTATACAAAGTTAAATATTGTCATGCACAATTATGATATACACTAAAAAGTCAAAACACAAATATCAGGTGTATTGTGGCATACGCTAGAATATATAACACAAAAATATAAAATTGCAAAACAAAATTAAAACACGGAATGTAAAACTTATTAGATACCATCAAGTAGATCAATATATTCATTAAGGGAATCTTAGAAGAATATGGGAAAAAAAATAATACAGTGGTTACTTGAAAAGGTGAGAACTTCCCAAATTTTGATGTAGTAAAAGAAAAAAAAAATTTGTAACCAAGAATATTTGATTTAAATTTATTTCCCTTTAAAAATAAGATGAAAACTGAAAATCTCCAAAATAAAAGTTGAGGGAGTTCATCACCACTAGCACAGTTCTACAAAAAAATGCTCCATGATGGCCAGGCACTGTGGCTCATGCCTGTAATCCTGCAGTTTTAGGAGGCCAAAGCTGTCACAACACTAAAGACTAGGAGATTCAGATCAGCCTGAATAATACAGCAAGACTCTGCATATAAAAAAAAGAAATGGGCCAGGCGCGGTGGCTCACGCCTGTAATCCCAGCACTTTGGGAGGCCGAGGTGGGCGGATCATGAGGTCAGGAGATCGAGACCATCCTGGCTAACATGGTGAAACCCCATCTCTACTAAAAATACAAAAAAAAAAACAAAAAAATACAAAATCAGCCGGGCATGGTAGCAGCCGCCTATAATCCCAGCTACTCGGGAGGCTGAGGCAGGAAAATGGCGTGAACCCAGGAGGCGGAGCTTGCAGTGAGCTGAGATTGCGCCACTGCACTCCAGCCTGGGCAACAGAGCAAGACTCCGTCTCAACAACAACAACAACAACAACGAAGAAATGCTAAAATGAGTCAATTTTATTTAAAAATAAAATAATACTGGATAGCATCATAAAACCATATATAAAAATAAAGCTCTCTATTAAATGTAAATATACAAATGTAGAAATCTTTACTATCATAATGATGACGCATAAAACCCTTAAAGCTCTTCTGTAGAATATTTAAAACAATAAAAATCTGCATAAATGTTAATACACAAAATAATTTTTAATATTAATAAACTGAAAAATATAGAGGTATAATTTTTATATTCAACTGAAATTGTCATGAGATTAAAATATATTTTTAATTTTTAGATGTTTTACATAAACTCCATTTTTAAGATGATGTGGTTTGGCCGTGTCCCAACCCAAGTCTCCTCTTTAATTCCCATATGTTGTGGGAGGGACGTGGTAGGAGATAACTGAATCATGGGGGCAGATCTTTTCTGTGCTATTCTCATGATAGAGAATAAGTCTCAGGAAAGCTGAAGGCTTTATAAGGCAGTTTTCCTGCACAAGCTCTTTCTTTTGTCTGCCACCATGTGAGACATGCCTTTCACTTTCCACCATGATTGTGATGACTCCTCAGTCACAAGAAACTGTGACCAATAAACCTTTTTCTTTTGTAAATTACCCAGTCTCAGGTATGTCTTTATCAGCAGCATGAAAACAGACTAATATACAAGATGATTATGAAGATAATATTTATAGAAAGTATGCAAAACAAAATTTAAAATAATTGAAGCATGTCACTACACAATTAAAGTTAAGGCAATAAAACGGTAAATAAGAAAAAAACATACCACTCAAACACATAAAACAATAGCAATAAAACTAGTAATTTCATTTTAAGAAATAATTTTAAATATAAATTAATTAAACTACTTAGTAAAAATAAATGTAATCTCAGGACTTTGGGAGGTTAAAGTGGGCTGATCACTGGATCTCAGAAGTTTGAGACCAACCTCCACAATGCGGCAAAACCTTGTCTCAACCAAAAATACAAAAAAACCAGCAGGACATGATGCTACACACTTGTAACCCAGCTACCTGAGAGGCTGCAATCAGAGAATCTTCTGAGTTTGGGAGGTTGAGGCTGCAGTGAGCCACAATCACAACACTGCAAACCAGCCTGGTTGAGAGAGTGACACCCTATCTCAAGAACAAACAAATAAGGCCTGGTGTGGTGGCTCACACGTGTAATCCCAGCACTTTGGGAGGCTGAGGCAGGTGGATCACCTGAGGTCAGGGGTTCGAGACCAGCCTAGCCAATATGGTGAAACCCCTTCTCTACTAAAAATACAAAAATTCGCCAGGCATGGTCGCACACACCTGTAGTCCCAGCTGCTTGGGAGGCTGAGACAGGAGAATTGCTTGAACCTAGGAGGCAGAGGTTGCAGTGAGCTGAGACTGTGTCACTGCACTCTAGCCTGGGTGAAAGAGTGAGACGTCATCTCAAAAAAAATAAAAAAATAAAAAATAATAAAGTTTATTTCCTTAAACCATATGTGGAAAAATCTTTTAATCAGACACAAGAAGATAACTTTTTTTGTTTTCGGAGTTAGAGTCTCACTCTTGTTGCCCAGGTTGGAGTTCAGTGGCATGGTCTCCACTCACTCCAATCTCCGTCTCCTGGATTTAAGTAATTCTCCTGCCTCAGCCTCCTGATTAGCTGGGATTACAGGCACCCACCACCACGCCTGGCTAATTTTTTGTATTTTTAGTAGAAATGAGGTTTCACCATATTGGTCAGGCTGGTCTCAAACTCCTGACCTCATGATCCACCCCCCTCAGCCTCCCAAAGTGCTAGGATTATAGGTGTGAGGTGCCGTTCCAGGCCAGATAACTTCATCATTTAAAAATATATAGGGGAAACACATGACAATAATCTTGGCGCCATTCTCTTAGAGACAACATTAAATGCATAAGCAACAAAGAAAAAAGCAAAAATTTAACTATACTACACTTCAAAATTTCTGCACATGTAAGTAAACATTTAATAGAGGGATAAGGCCTCCTAGAAAATGGGTGAAAATATTTACAAATCACATGTGATAGGAGTCAATATTCAAAAAATATAAACGACTTTTAAAACTAAACAATAAATTTGAATGAATTTATTTAGAAATAGGCAAATAATTGAAATACATTTTCATCAAAAAACACAAATAAAAAAATTTGAAAGGACACACAAAATTTCTAATTTGTAGAGAAATGCATAAAAATCATAATGAAAAAAAAAATCCCTCACATCCATTTAAACGGCCACTATTAATTTTTTAAAAACACCTAATCTGTTGATGATGCAGTAAAACCCTTGGCCAGGTGAGGTGGCTCACGCCTGTAATCCCAGCACTTTGGGAGGCTGATGCAGGCAGATTTCGAGGTCAGGAGTTCAAGACCAGCCTGACCAACATGGTGAAACCCCATCTGTACTAAGAATACAAAAATTAGCTAGATGTGGTGGCACATGCCTGTAATCCCAGCTACTAAGGAGGCTGAGACAGGAGAATCGCTTGAAACCCGGGAGGCGGAGGTTGTAGTGAGTCAAGATTGTGCCACTGAGCTCCAGCCTGGGTGACAAAGGGAGATTCCATCTCAAAAAAAAAAAAAAAAGAAACCCATGTGGATTGTTGGTGGAAAACAAGGATGCACATATTATTTTATAATGTTATACATGTACTTCAAATAACTAAAAATAAAATTATCAAATACAGCAATTACATTTATGAATCTATATCTAAAATATGCAACAAAAGACCTTGAAGACATGTTTGATAGAATGGAATATTATTCAGCCTTAAAAAAAAATCTTGTCACATTTAAAGATACACTTTGAGAATATTATGTCCACTGAAATAAACCAGTAACGAAATGATGGATGTTATGATTTTACTTATATGAAATATATAAAATAGTCACACTCATAAAAACAGAAGGTGGAAGGGTGTTTGTCAAGGGCTAGAGAGAGAATAAAACAGGTAAATGTTATTTAAAGGATATTGAGTTTTAGTTTTACAAGATGTAAAATTTCTAGAAGTCTTTTGCATGACGATGTGAATATAGTTAACATGCCTGAAATATACAGGATTTTTTTTTTTTTGAAACAGGGTCTCAATCTGTCACCCAAGCTTGAATGCAATGGCACAGTTATGGCTCACTGCAGCCTCACAATCCCAGGCTCAAGTAATCCTGCCCCTCAATCTCTCAAGTAGCTGGGACCACAGGTGTACACCACGCCTGGCTATTTCTTAGAAAAAAAAAGTTTGTAGAGAGGGTGTCTCCATATTTTGCCCAGGTTTGTATCAAACTTTTGGGCTCAAGCAATCCTCCTGTCCTGGCCTCTCAAAATCCTGGTTTTAAAGATGTGAGCCACCACCATGCGCCTGGCCCTGAAATGTACATTTAAATAGATTTAAGACGGTAAATTATATGTTAAGTGTTTTTACAACAAATATTTTTTAAAAAACTGGAAAAAATACAGAATTATACATCTTTTAAAAAATTACCTTCAAATCACAAAAGTGTTTTTCTCACACAAAATACATATTTATCATTAAACACATGGTGAAAATAAGACTATTTCCAAGGCTACTCACTTAGACAAGATAAAACCAACACTGAAAATGAGTTAAGAGGCTGGGCATGGTGGCTCATGCCTGTAATCCCAGCACTTTGGGACGCCAAGGCAAGCAGATCACTTGAGGTCAGGAGTTCGAGACCAGTCTGACCAACATGGCAAACCCCGTCTCTACTAAAAAACAAAATACAAAATTAGCCTGGGATGGTGACACACACCTGTAGAATATATACAAGTAAACTATAACCAAATTTGGGTCATATTTGTAGACATAAACACACACATATAGATAATCTGACTATGACAGACATATGGCTCATTTATCTTTTAATTAAACCCGACATTGACTTAAAGTATACAAACAGAATTGCCAATTGTCTAAAATTATAATGCATGAAATCAATAGACACAATAAACTGATATTAAGAAACTTGCACTTAAAAAACACACTAATATAGAACTGCAAGATAATAATGAAAGAAATGTTTACTCATAAAATCTAGTTGGCAACATTAATGTACATTAACAAACAATTCGTCTAGATAACTGAAATGTTTGACTGTAACTGCATTTAGGGAAGGCAGGTGTTTTAAATTAATGGCATCTATTATATAGCAATAAAATTTCAGAGTAAATGCAGTAAAATCATAATTAGGAGATGCTAATGAGAAACTTTCAATAGATAAGCATTTAAAAGAAACTAGTCTCAATTTTTATGTTTTAAATACATGTTATTCTACACAAAACTACTGTAATCCAAGTTTAGAAGCAAAGAATTGTCTTGCATTGCTAAATTATGTATATATTTAGCAGAATATGGTTAGAGCCTCATATATAAAACAAATATTTGGGGAATAAATTATGCTATTATTTAGATATAGGCTGATAAAAGTGGTTGAAAATTCTATAATTCCTTTATTTTTGAGATGAAGTCTCCACTCTGTCTCCCAGGCTAGAGTTCAGTGGCATGATCTCGGCTCACTGCAACCCCCACCTCCCAGGTTCAAGCGATTCTCCTGCCTCAGCCTCCCTAGTAGCTCAGACTACAGGCACATGCCGCCACGCCTGGCTAATTTTTTGTATTTTTAGTAGGGACGGGTTTTCATCGTGTTAGCCAGGATGGTCTCAATCTCCTGACCTCGTGATCCACCCACCTCAGCCTCCCAAAGTGCAAGGATTACAGGCATGAGCCACCGCGCCTGGCTCTATAATTCCTTTTTGCCTGCGTGCATACTAATTATCTAATTTAATTCAGGCACAACATGTATATTCTAGTGTATTGCCCTAAATGTCTGAATCTAAAATTACAGACAAATTTGAAGTAGAAAACAGTAAAAATTTATATGGAGAATGACATTAATAAGATAAAAAATTAAAGGTGCCTTATTTGCTTATCCTCTGACAGCAAGAAAATTTGTCAGCCATTGCTGACAAAAATGCCTTTATGAGAGAACCAGGCATCACGGTTTGCACCTATAATGACAGCTACATGGTACATGAAAGTTGGAGAATTGCTTTTGGTCAGAATATTAAGACCTGCCTGGGTTATGTTACAATACCCCAGATCAAAAATAAGTGCCTTTAAAAGAACTCTGAGATCCAGGAAAGGAGTTGTGAAACTCTGCTAAAGCCCAAGATTGAAGGTAACCCTTTTTAGAAGGCAAGCCCTCATTCAGGTGGCAAACTACAGAACTACTGTTTTTGGCTAAAGACAAGAAATTGTTCCACCTAACTTGATTCCCCTGAGAATTTTAAACTTACTCTGTAAACATCCCAAACTCTTCCCAGTCACAGTCTGGGGGAGGTCCTGCCTTTCCATAGGTCCGGAGAAAGACACTCATTTATAGCCATGCTGGCAGGCCTGCAGACCTTGACCTTTACTGTGGTCCCTGAAGCAGTTCTATGACTCAGTTCCAGCTCCCTGAGCCATAGTTCACGGCCGGTTTTACCTATGTAGAAACTCAAAGTTACCTGGGAAAATCCTCTCCTGTACTCAGTGAAAGCCACGCTCATCCCCATCCTGATATAAAACTCACCATATGCAGGCCTGACTGCAGAAACCTGCCCTTGGGTCTGCCCTGCACAGCAAAGTCCTGAAGGATATTCAGTCTGTCCAAAAATTAAATGAGAATTACAACTATCCAAGCTCCTTTTAACAAGACAACTGAAGGTGGACCCTTGTGCAAACCCAGCAGCCTTAAGGCCAAGCTACAACCCCTCTTCACTACAAACCCAGAGGACATTCTATCACTCTGGGGGCCCAACAAAAATACATTTTTACTTTCTGAAACCAGTTTATAGAAACTTGAAGAGGTTTTTGCTCCTTCAAATTTACAGACACTAATGCAAAACCAGCTTCTATTTTAACATAGCTGTGAAAGCATGTAGAAGACAAAATAGTCAAAAGAAAAATTTAAAGTCATTGAAATTGAAGACCAATAAGTAAAATGTTGCTGTTTGTAGATCATGTAATCATATATATATGTGTATATATAGAGACAGAGACAGTACATTAAAATCTGTTTAAACTAATGAATACACTCAGTTAATTGCCAAAATATAAAATTAATATACAAGTTTAAGTTATGGTTCCATACACTTAAACTATCTGATAAAATAGAGGAAAAAAACTTATGTACAATAGCAATGAAATACTCAATTTTAGAACAAATTTAAACAAGGAGCTCATAAATCTTTTAAGTGAAAGATATATCAATGAAAAAAATTAGAGAAGACACAAATAAATTTTAAAATATTTTATTTCTATTGAAAGAATAAGTATTATGAAACTGCCATATTATCCAAAGTGACCTGTAGATTCAATGAACTCCTTATCAAAATTCTAGTGTTTTTCTTCACAGTAATGAAAAATGCAATCCTAAAATGTACGTGAAACTACAATAAACTGAATAGCCAAAGCAATCTTGAGGAAAAAGAACAAAGCAGAAGGACATCCTACTTTATGCTTTCAAACTATATTTCAAGACTATAGTAATGAAAACAGGATGAAATGTGCAGAAAAATAAACCAAAAAGAAAAAACCCAATAGAACAGAAACTACTACTCTCACACATTTCAGACATGATGCAAAAAGAGAACTTAAAAAACAGTTTAACATAGAGTATCTCAAAATTATGGAGATAGATCTGTCTGTCCACAAAACAAGAAAAAAGAAGTCAGATTGTACACTCTTTTGTATGCTATGAACAGTACTTCGGCTGTCACTGTAAACTTGAAGGAAGATCATTGAAGGGAAAGTAGAATTCTTAGATTTTACAGGCATAAGCAGAAGATGCCCCTATGTGAGAGTATAATTTAAAAAAAGATTTAGGCTTCCCAGAAACTATTTCCTTTGGAACACAGCTTCCTAAATCACTTTAAAGAGCGGCTTTCTTCTTGACTTTGGACTTCTCATCCATGTCATCTGTTGTATTCACTCTCACCTACCTGGGGGTTCATCCACCATCTCATGTCGCTTCATATTCCAGGGCTTTTTCCCTTGCTCCAGACAGGTGATCAGGTCTGGCTTAGAGACAGCAATACCTGTTTTATTAAAAATAACTAAATGAATCTTGCTCATATTCTCCAATTACCAACTTAGTAATGTGCTCAGTAAAGAGGATATAATAGAATATGCTAACAAATTTATTATAATACACTAATTTATAACAGAAATTTTTAAATATTTAGAAAATATTTTAATTTTTTAGGTTCTTAATTTCACTGCCTGGTACTACTGAATCAAAAATTGGTGATGCCAATTAGATTTTAAGGTGTAACAATATTTTATGCCACTAAACTTCTGAAATTAGCCTTAAAGTGCAGGACACAGATTAGCTCAGGAATGTGGAAAGTTCAGGTCAAGATGAAACATCTTGAAGAAATTCCTTTCTCAACAGACAAATCCCCAGGATTTTCTTGAAAACAGAAGTCTGAAAGCATAAATTACCAGAAAACATTCTACAAAAGAAAAATAAAAGCTTTAGTTTATGTTAGGAATTTTGTATTAAAGTTATCCTCACCCAGGAAGGCCAGGTTTCTGTAGTTCTCTAACATCACATTTCTATATAAATTCTGCTGTGCAATGTCCAGGTGTTGCCACTCCTCCAGAGAGAATTCTATGGCCACATCCCTAAATGTCAGCAGTTCCTGGAAAACACACATGAACACACATATTTACAAAGTGGCTATGGGCAGAATTTTTCATTTGACTCAAGGTAAAATTAGAGTAAATAGAACTGGTTCTGACTTATAAGAGTGATTGAAAATTATTCAATAAAATAACTGTCAACACACAAACATTTTCTAATGTATTCTCTAACTCTGAGAAAAGAGAGTGGCAAAATATCCACAACATCAGTGTATATGTGATACTCGTCTGGATGATAACATGTAAAATTGAAGGCATAAACACTAACATACATTTTTGAGTGCTACATTTACATAATACAGAATGAGTTATGTATATTTTTCAGATGAAAAAGACATAGTTTTTTATATTTTTCAGACAAAAAACTCAAAACTCAAAATCTTGAGTTAGAAGGTACCACTCAAATTTTAATGTGTACAATAAACTGGACATCTTGTTAATGCAGATTTTTTTTTAGGAGATCTGAAATAAAGTCTGAGTTAATGAATCTCTACCTAGCTCACCAGTAAAGCCAATATTTTGGCCCCAAAAGACTATTTTGTCAAATATCCAGTAAGTGGAAAAGCCTGTTTTTTTTTGTTTGTTTGTTTGTTTTTCAGTTTTTCTAGCCTATAAACAAAGATGAGAGCTTTCATTTACCAAAGAAAAATAAATGCAAAGAAAACCTAAAAAAAAACAAAACACGAAAGACAAAAAACAAAATGCAGCCAGATTAAACGTGATGGTTTATGCACATCAGCTCCATAAAGATACTTAATGAAGAGAAAAATAATTCTATAGTGAATAAATCTGTAAGAGAGCTTAGTGAGTTATTAGCATCAACATCAACTGCACTAGGACAAGTTTTTATAGCGTGCTGATGCACCCAGAAGGACACGACATTACTACTGAGATATTGTACCCACTAAAGTAAATTACAGTCTGAATTTAACCATAAGAAAACATCAGTTTTATGGAAAGTTCAAGATACAGATATCTTTCATGTTCTGCAATTTTTAATAGTGATTTTAAGTAGTCTTTCTATAGCACCCTAATAAGGAGGTATCTCTTGATAATTTTTTCAGAACTTTCTGGATAATAAATGCCATCCTGTTTAAATGAGCATTTTCTTAATTGTGTAATGCATACAGATAATAAAGAACACAGATAGAACCTCAACATTACATGTTCTACATCTTTACTAAGAACCTCAGGTACTCCCCATAGAAATACTGAGTATCCACACCTCTCCATGTTCAACAGCCACAACGAGAACATTTTTAACATTGCAGATCACAAATTCATGGTGAGAATCCTGCATGGCATATAAAAAGCCATGACGTAGAGAAGGCTCTGGTATATAGAAAAATTTTTCAGACACCCTTGACTATCATAAGCATTTTTAAAAGTAGTTTAAAACTCATTAGGGAGAAAAAACGCAGGTATAGAAGTGAAGATCTGCAAGTACTAAATGCAAGGCATTCCAGAAAGCAGAGTAGACACAACTCTTGATCTGGGACACGTTTAGCTGAAAAAAAAGTCACTTTTTCTCTCTCCTCCTCCTCTAGAATTCTTTCTCAGATGAGATTTTCTGGACTAATTACACCTGCATCTTGAGAATATGCCTTTAAAAATTTGAGCACCACATGTTCACCTGTTACCACCACACTCAAAGTCAGAAGGCCCAAGACACAAAAACTCTACCCATTTCTGTCCTTTACAACAAAAAAGATTCAGGAACAATGAGCTGCTCCACAGAGAGAAAAATATTAGTTTCTCTTCTTTTTGTCCACAGGTGCTCTCCCCTGTTACAAACACTAGCAATTTCTGCTACAGTAATATAAATATTGAATCCCAGCACTTTGGGAGGCCAAGGCAGGTGAATCACAAAGTCTGGAGTTCAACAGCAGCCTGGCCAACATGGTGAAACCCCATCTCTACTAAAAATATAAAAATTGGCTGGGTGTGGTGTCTCACACCTGTAATCCCAAAACTTTGGGAGGCCAAGGCAGGTGGATCACCTGAAGTCAGGAGTTCAAGACCAGCTTGGCCAACAGGGTGAAACCCCATCTCTACCAAACATACAAAAATTAGCTGGGCATGGTGGCAGGCACCTGTAATCCCAGCTATTTGGGAGGCTGAGGCAGGAGAATTGCTTGAACCCAGGAGGCGGAGGTTGCAGTGAGCCGAGATCATGCCATTGACTCCAGCCTGGATGACACAGCGAGACTCCATCTCAAAAAAAGAAAAAAAAAAGAAAAAGAAAAGGAAAGAAATATTGGCCACACTGTCCTGTCCTTACCAAACTCAGAACAGATTCCTAGAACATTCTTTAGTGCAAAAGTGGAACTTAACTCTGATGAATGTATCTTGAACTCCTCATATTTGATTCTGGCATCTGAGGGTCACATGAGGCACTTAATTAAAACAAATAGACGCTTTCGCCCAGAACAGAAACTGTGAAAAGGGCACAAGTAAAGAGAGTTCTGCAAATTGGCCATGTGATTCTAATTAGAAGCCTGATCTTGGCCGGGCATGGTGGCTCACACCTGTAATCCCAGCACTTTGGGAGGCCGAAACGGGCGGATCACGAGGTCAGGAGATCAAGACCATCCTGGCTAACACAGTGAAACCCCGTCTCTAGTAAAAATACAAAAAAAAAAAAAAATTAGCCAGGCATGGTGGTGGGCGCTTGTAGTCTCAGCTACTCAGGAGGCTGAGGCAGGAGAATGGCGTGAACCCGGGAGGCGGAGCTTGCAGTGAGCCAAGATTGCGTCACTGCACTCCAACCTGGGCGACTAAGCGAGACTCCATAAAAAAAAAAAAAAAAAAAAGAAGCCTGATCTTATAACCACTTACCTAAGCATTGTCACTCAAGCTTTAATAAGCTTATGAATCGCTTGGTAAAATTGGCCCCACTCTATGTAATGTGATTCTGCAGGTTTGGAAATGGTCCATAAATGGGTGTTCTAAACAAGTCTTCTGTCAATGCTGGTGTCACTCTCTCTGGGCTCATTATTAGCATTAGTTAGAAAAATGAGGTACAGCACAGAGCCCCTTACACTCAGCACTTTTGTAACAACACAAATACTTCTGATGCAAATGAAGACAACCATTCTCTATCTTAAAGTATCATATTATTTTCTGGCTCTTTAAAGTTTACAGAGAAAACAGAAAGCAGCAATTTTCTGAGTAAGTCTGCATTTGGAAAACAACATGTGCACATGTATTAATGCAATGTTTATTAAGCAGGTACTATGTGATCAATAGGATGTTACAGAGCACTGTGATAGCACATTATTTGATTCTAATAATACCCTGTGGGTTGATACTAAGTGTCCAATAAATCCAAGGATTTAGAATAAAGACCCAGCATTTTTATTTCCTATTCTGTTTATCACTGAGTTTTTTAAAATGCATAGAATAAAAATCTAAATACAGACAGGTGAGAAGGATACAGATAGAGTTTAATGAAATGTAGATGAATTTTTATTGTATTTATATTTGCTATTTTGTGACTTGTGAATCAACTACTATATCTGCAGGAACAGAAAACAAGTTGCTAAATGGAATGTCTCTGTAAACACTGGTTTTAATACAAAATTATTAAATTAAGACCCTATAATACATGTTATATTTTCCATTTATCTGCTATTGGGTTTCAGAAAATTGTGAGCACCAATTCTAAAAAGGCAACAGGATTCATCACCCAAAACTCTGATCTCTTCTAGTTAGTTCTGTGAGGCAAGACTCCAGGGTAGGGCAAGTCCTAAATAAGGCCTTCAAAAAGGGTGAATCTAAACAGGGCTGAAGCAGGGTGTAGAGTTGATATAAAATTCTGTTCTTTACACCAC
Organism: Hylobates moloch; assembly: GCF_009828535.3. Classification (NCBI taxonomy): domain Eukaryota; kingdom Metazoa; phylum Chordata; class Mammalia; order Primates; family Hylobatidae; genus Hylobates; species Hylobates moloch. The sequence goes on along the minus strand of NW_026652287.1, from coordinate 55,540,647 downwards.
TGGGGAGTATTTTTATTACTGTTTCTTTTTTTAAGCTTACCTAAAAGAAAAAAAAAAACCTTGAATCTCAGAGTTTGTGTAATTTTAATCTTTTTTAGCCCCACTGCCCTCTCAATTTTATATCACATACTAATAAGCAATTTAAACAAATCCCTTAAGGTTTTCTAGAATAATTTTTAGAAGATAAATAAGTATTCTTAGCAAGGCAAAAAAATAAATAACTTTTGTTTATTGATATATGTTCAGGTATAGACATCTGAAGTCACAATATAAAGAAAATGGCCCAAATAAAGCCCATATTTTTGCACACATCTATTTATTGTACCCACCATATAATGCATAATTAAATCATTTATCCAGTTGCTAGTCTAAACTAAAAGTTCCTGCATGGTAAAGACCATGACTGCTTCATCTATTTTTCTAATGACTATATGAAATGGAAGCAATTAGTTTATCTGTTTGAGTCTGCAGACCTCCTCCTTGTTTTTCACCTAAGTACCAGGGAACTGGAGAAACTCTCACCTGGGTACCAACCAAAGACATCTCTTGTATGAGGGGAGGAACAATCACAGGATGACTCATTTTGTTTACACTAAGACAGAAGCAAAATTACCCACTCTTGTCAGCCTGACATGATTCTGTTCTGGAGATTCTCAAATGTCTCAAAGACACCTAGGTGACTGTGAGAGCATTTCCAGTGACCCTGGACTGATGGTTCAATAGCAAGCCAGCAGAAGAGACTCAGGCTGATTCTAAATAGAAAATGGAAGTACCCCGGTGGAGCTGCAGAACCTGGATCACCTGTCCTGATTAGCTAGCTTTTGCGTATGTAGAAGTGCAAGAATACTCTAATATCACATTTTCCAGGTAGGTATACTTGTGCTCAGGGCTCTGGCTACTTTGTGGCCTTGATCTCTCACTCCTAAGATGCTTCTTTACACTTAAGAGATTCTGCCATCAGATTCTATTTACACCTGGAGCCTTTCACATAACTGTAGCAGGTGAAAACACAAGATGTGAAAAGGTCAAAGAGCCACACTCTCAAAGGAGGAATCTAAAATGTCTATGTTGATATCTCACAATGCAGAAAACACCTCCTATTGGTTTTCTGTACATTCTCAATCTAAAGTCGGACCCCGTTTTATAAATTCCAGGCAGAGGCCAGACCTTATTTGCAGATTCTAGATAAAATAAACATCATTCTGCATTTTTGGCTGTTACAGCAAGTAGAGTACAATCAAAAGATCTACTCATAGAGGCTGCTCTGGAAAATTCTAAATAATATTTTACCTAAAAAAAGGCTGACACAGGCTAGGTGCCATGGCTCATGCCTGTAATTCCAGCACTTTGGGAGTCTGAGGCAGGCGGATCCCCTGAGGTCGAAGGATCACCTGAGGTTGGGAGTTTGAGACCAGCATGACCAACATGGAGAAACCCCATCTCTACTAAAAATACAAAATTAGCCGGGCATGGTGGCCCGTGCCTGTAATCCCAGCTACTCGGGAAGCTGAGGCAGGAGAATCACTTGAACTTGGGAGGCGGAAGTTGCAGTGAGCCAAGATCAAGCCATTGCACTCCAGCCTGGGCAACAAGAGCAAAACTATATCTTAAAAAAAAAAAAAAAAAAGGCTGCCACAACATGAATATAAGTAGACAGTTTATTTGGGCCAAGCTTAAGTATTGTAACTTGAGAAGAAATATTCAAGATGCCTGGAATTTACACTTTGATTAGCAGCAGTTACAAGTGGATTTGTGAAGGCAAAAAAAAAAAAAAAAGAGACATACAAACTTGTTTGTCAGAAATTCTTGTTTAAATAAATAACTTTAATTATTGATTGACTGTACATTAAGGGTAAGGGTATAGAATATAGTGTCCAGTGTGACATTATTAGTTTAACTTGCACCTACCTGTGGCAATAGTGAACAGTTTCAAGAGAAGAATACATAGTTGAAGGAAGGGAGAAAGACGTAATTGTGCTCTTATTTTAATGTCTCTCTGAGTTTTATAAGTAAAAAGACTTGCATTCCTCAAATAAAAGTTTTGGGTTTTTTTTTTTGTTTTTTTTTTTTCAAATTTCAAGACCTAGATTTAGAATTCAGAGCTGCAGATTTAGGTCCTGGATGGGTGGAGTAGCAGCAGTTGCTACCTGCAATTGTGAGCATTTTAGCAAGAGAAGGGAAAGAGAAGTGGAGGTTCTCATGTCTCCATGTCTACTCAATGCACATTGTTACTCTGAGTAGGTTACTGGGCTCCATGGTCTCTGAATCAGTTTCAGTTCTGAAGATACAAGAGTCATTGAATGAAGTAAAATGATTAATATCTGCCCTATAAAGTTTGTAGAAATCTGGTCTAGCCCCTCTAGAAGTGACTATAGAGGACTATAGATACCAAATAGAGACACAATTCTGCCTGCAAATTTAGGTGACAGCATGCACTTTAGAGCATAATTGTGAGCTGACTGGAAGACTAAGAGGGAAAGTCCCCTTTACAATAAAGCTTGGTTGACACCTTATGTGTTTATATTATATCTGGTAATTCTAGACAGTGTTTGGAAAATATAATTTTTAAAAAATTCTCTTCAGCCCCAGAGAAACCACAATAATATAACAGAAAGGAAACTGTTTCATTACACACTTAAATCTGAATGTCACATGTATTACAGTGAGTCTACTTAAGAGACTGAAAAGACACAAAGACAGTTACAATAATTAGTTCACAAGTAGAAGAATTTACAGCACCATGCCATACATAGTTCATCCTAAATTCACTTGGTCATTGGGGAGGCCATCCATGTATGCTAATTGGTTATATTCAATGACAAAATAAGCTTTTCACATCTTCATGACAGAAGGTAGTTTTCAACTTGAAGCCAGGTAACTGCTTAAGGTAGACTTTCACTCTTCTACAAAAGTGATTGAATAGGGTGCTATCTTTTTGGCTACTTGCATTTTAAATCAGTGGCTCTCTACTCCCTGAAGACTGGGCTAAAGCACTCTTGCTTCCCCTCTTCTGGTGGCCAGTGTCCTCTTTTGTTTCCTACCATCTGCCACTGACATACAGCCCACAGCACAGGGCTCACAGCTGGCAGCTCACATCTTAGGTGAATGCCAATTCCCACAGCAGCACTTTAGTGTCACATCAAAGAGTGAAGCCTGGCCAGGCATGGTGGCTCATGCCTGTTATCTTAGCACTTTGGGAGGCTGAGGCTGGTGGATCATGAGGTCAGGAGTTCGAGACCAGCCTGGCCAACATGGTGAAACCCCATCTCTACTAAAAATACAAAAAAATAAATAAATAAATATCTGGGCGTGGTGGAGGGTACCTGTAATTTCAGCTACTCGGAGGCAGAGGCAGAAGAATCGCTTCAACCCAGGAGGCAGAGGTTGCAGTGACCTGAGATCGTGTCACTGTACTCCAGCCTGGGAGACAGGACAAGACTGTCTCAAAAAAAAAAAAAAGAGTGAAGCCTGACCTGCAGAAGGAGAGCCTGCAGGCCTCTTGGGTAGAACTGCACCTTCACAATAATGGTAATGAGAGCATCCTTTAAGCCACAGTTTCTAGTTATAATGGTTACATGGAAAAAATACTGCTGGATTTCCAGCATGCATCCAGATAAAGCTAGCTCCAAGAGTTCTCACCGTGACATCCCATGTCTTTCAGAGATATTATGGGATACTAATAGGGCTTCTAAAGCAGATACACAAAGCATTCAAAAGAAAAACAGTTCTCACTCCAAGAAAGATTATATTGAGAAAAAAGGAAGTTAAAAGCCTCTTTAAAAAACCTGAGATGAGATATAAGATTGCTCAAGTCAGCCAGAAAATATTCCTCTAAAAAGAATTTCTCTCTAAATAACCAAAGTGCATAGCTACTCTCAGCATGAGTAACATGAGTATTATGAAGAAAAGGGGCATATTATCAGTGGAATTTTAAAAGTTTTTATTCATCTCTGCTGTGCTCATCTAGCCATTGAAGGCAGAATCTATATTGAAATATATTTGACAACTTCCACCAGTAAATATGACTGTGATAATATAATGGAATATATGTGAGCCTGCAACATAGCTTACTAGAGAAGTATTACAGTTTTTGGCTGGTAACATCAGTTGCCTTTATTTGTCCTGTAATAGCAGCATTTCAATTTGTGAAATGAAAGACACTAACATTATGCTTACTTATAATTATCCCTATTGGTTAAATTAATAAGCCTATCAGACTAACATCTACTGTAACAATTTGGTAGTAAATTTTCTTTGGATATTAGACATAAATATGTAAGTATGAATAATTTTAATGTAGAACTCATAATGTATGTGGAATTTTTAAAAATTTTCTGTAACTATAATTCAGTTCAAAAACTACATTTCAAAAGTATGAATCACAATATTAAAATAGCTATTTAAGGAATTCATTTAAAGTAAATATTCATACTATTGTAGAAAATACTAGTGAATGTGTATGAAGAGGTTGTCTACAAACACTGCATAACTATGCTAATTGTACTGAAGTAATAAATAGAAACCAAGGTATGACAACAGACTCTACTGTTCAGTTTATAAACTGAATTTTTTTTGTTTGTTTATTTCTATTCTATTCTATTCTATTCTATTATTTTATTTTTGAGATAGAGTTTTGCTTTTATTGCCCAGGCTAGAGTGCAATGACATGATCTCAGCTTACCACAACCTCTGCCTCCCAGGTTCAAGCAACTATCCTGCCTCAGCCTCCCAAATACCTGGGATTACAGGCATGCGCCACCAGACCTTTCTAATTTTTTATTTTTAACAGAGATGGGGCTTCTCCATGTTGGTCAGGATGGTCTCAAACTCCCAACCTCAGGTGATCTGCCCATCTCAACCTCCCAAAATCCTGGGATTACAGGCATGATCCACCACATCTGGCCATAAACTGAACTCTTTTTGCTTTTGTAGTATGAATACTTCAGCCTGCAAACAATCACCATGGATAATCAGGTTTCTGTCAAACAACTTACTCAGTATCTTTTAATCTTTATAATTCTGTATTGCTAAATTTTATCTATTTTTATGCTCAACTTTTGTGTGCTCTTGGAATGAGCTTTACTCTGAACAAATCTGTGTCAACTTTAAAAGATTATCATAAGAATAATCTTTTGCCAAAGCAAAAACAAAAAAATTAATCTCAGGTCCCAGATAAAGACAATCCTGAGTCAAAAAAATATGACAAAAGGTTTATTTTGCTGTTAATATGATTTATATATATCTCAAAAAAACGGATAAAAATCTACACATAATCTAAATGTTTTAAGAAAAGAGATTTTAGTAAGATATTTTCTCTCATTTTAATGTGGACCAAACCTCTTATTTCTAATTTATATTTTGTTTTACAACAGACAGGTCCATAACATGTCCTTGAACTCTTGGACATCTGAATTTTGCACACTGTGTGCACACGTAAGAATGCTTATGGGAGAAAAAGCAGAAGAGAGAAAGGTGTTATATAAAATTCACAGGTTCACACGAATAAAGCAAGTTCTTAGAGACCTATAAAGAGTTTCAGATTCTGACACAATAATAGTGGGAGACTACAACATCCCACAGGCACTAATAGACAGATAACTGAAGAAGACAATTAACAAAACATTAGGACCTAAAGCCCACACTTGATCAAATAGTCCTAAAAGACATCTACAGACGTCTTCATCTAAAAATAACATAGCATACATTGTTCTCATCACCATGTGGCACATACTCAAAAACTGACCACACAATCAGAAATAGAATAATCCTCAGCAAATTCAAAAAACTCAGAATTATACAAACCAAACACATAGACCACAGCTGAACAGAAATATAGTTCAATAAAAATAAAACAACTGATACAATTACATAAAAATTAAACAACCTGCACTTGAATAACTTTTTGGTAAATAATGAAATTAAGGCAGAAACCAAGAAGTTATTTTAAACAAATAAGAACAAAAAAACAGGCCAGGCACGGTGGCTTATACCTGTAATCCCAGCACTTTGGGAGGCTGAGGCAGGCAGATCACATGAGGTCAGGGGTTCGAGACCAGCCTGGCCAACATGGTGAAATCCTGTCTCTACTAAAATTGCAAAAATTAGGCAGGCGTGGTGGCACATGCCTGTAATCCCAACTACTTGACAGGCTGAGGAAGGAGAATGCTTGAACCCGAGAGGCGGAGATTGCTGTGAGTTGAGACTGTGCCATTGCATTCAGCCTGGACAACAAGAGTAAAACTCCATCTCAAAAAAAAAAAAAAAAAGAACTAAAAAACAACACACCAGAATCTCTGCAATACAGCTAAGATAGCGTTAAAGGGAAATTTATAGCATTTAATGCTCAAATTAAAAAGTTAGAAAGATCTTCATTTTACAACCTGACATCATCAATAAAAGAATGAAAGCAGCAAGAGAAAATCAATCCCTAAGCTAGCAGCAGACAAGAAATAACCAAAATCAGACCTAAACTGAGATTTAGACATAAAAACTTGACAAAATATCAAAAAATCCAGGAATTAAATCTATGAAAAAAATAAACCACTAACTAGATAAGGAAGAAGGGATGACCCAAATAAACACAATTAGAAATAACAAGAGACATTACCACTGACCCCACAAAAATATCTTGAAATCTACTATGAACACCTCTGTGCCCACAAACAAGACAATCTAGAAAAAATGAAAAAAGTATTGAACAAATACATCCTTCCAAGAATTAACAAAAAAGAAACGAAACCCCTAAATAGATTAATAAGAAGCTCAAAAATTGAATTCATAATAAATCGCCTACCAACCAAATAAAGCCAAGGACCAGACAGATTCACAGCTGAATTCTATCAGATGTACAAAAAAGTGCTGATTATTATTTCTACAGAAACTATTTTAAGCAATTAGGAAAAAGTAACTTCTTTCCAACTCATTATATAAGAACAGCATTATTCTGATACCAAAACCCGGCAAAGATAAAACAAACAAAAAAAATTCAGGCCAATATCTTTGAACATTGAGGCAAAAATCTTCAACAAAATATTGACAAACCAAATCCAGGAGTATATCAAAAAGCTAACCCAGTATGATCAAGTAGAATTTATTCTGGGAATGCAAGGTTGGTTCAATATACACAAATCAAGAAATGTGATTCATCACATAAACGAAACTAGACAGAAACCACAAGATTACCACAATAGATGCAGAAAAAGCTTTTGATAAAATTTAACATCTTTCATGTTAAAAACCCTCAACAACCTAGCCATTGAAGGTACATACTTTAAAATAAAAAGTTATCTATGACAAACCATCAGCCAACATACTGAATGGACAAAACCTGGAAGTGGACGGGTGCAGTGGCTCATGCCTGTAATTCCAGCAACTTGGGAGGCCAAGGCAGGTGGATCCCCTGAAGTCAGGATTTCAAGATCAACCTGGCTAACATGGCAAAACCCTGTCTCCACTAAAAATATAAAAATTAGCCAGGTGTGATGGCAGGTGCCTGTAATCCCAGCTACTTGAGAGGCTGAGCAAAGAGAATCACTTGAACCCAGAAGGTGGAAGCTGCAGAGTGCCGAGATTGTGCCACTGCACTCCAGCCTGGGAGACAAAGTGAGACTCTATCTCAAAAAGAAAAACAAACAAACAAAAAAGAATGAAGCATTCCTCTTTGAAAACTGGCACAAGGCAAAGATGCCTTCTCTCAACACTACTATTCAACATAAAATTGGAAGTACTGGTCAGAGTAATTAGGCAAAAGATAAAAATAAAAGGCATTTGGCCAGGTACGGTGGCTCATGCCTGTAATCCCAGCACTTTGGGAGGCCAAGGTGGGAGGCTCACGAGGTCAGAAGTTTGAGACCAGCCTGGCCAGCATGGTGAAACCCCACCTCTACTAAAAATACAAAAATTAACCAGGTGCAGTGGCAGACGCCTGTAATCCCAGCTACTCAGGAGGCTGAGGCAAGAGAATCACTTGAACCTGGGAGGTGGAGTTTGTGGTGAGCCAAGACTGCCACTGCACTCCAGCCTGGGCGACAGAGCGAGACTCCATCTCAAAAAAATAAAAATAAAAATAAATAAAAGGCATTTAAACAGGAAGAGAGGAAGTCAAACTATCCCTGTTTGCAGACAACATAATTCTCCATCTGGAAAACCATATAGTCTTCACAGAAAAGCTCTTTAACTTACAAACAACTGCAGTATCATTTCAGGATACAAAGTGTACAAAAATTAGTAGTGTCCCTGTAAATCAACAACATCCAAGCCAAATACGAATCATAAACACAATCCCTTCACAATTACCACAAAAACAATAAAATATCTACAAATACCAGGAAGGTGAAAGATCTCAGTAAGAATTGCAAAACAATGCTTAAAGAAGTCAGAAATGGCACAAATGGAAAAGAACTTTATGCTCATAAATAGAAAAGATCAATATCCTAAAAATGATCATACTGCCCCCCAAAATTTACAGATTTAATGCTATTCTAATCAAATGCCCAAAATATTTTTAAAAGAACTAAAAAAAAAAAAAACCATTGTAAAATTCATATAAAACCAAACAGTCTGAATAGCCAAGGTAATCATAAGCAAAAACAGCAAAGCTGAAGGCATTACATTACCTGTCTTCAAATTATACTACAGAGCTGCAGTAAACAAAGCAACATGGAACTGGTACAAAAACAAACTCATAGACCAGTGCAACAGAATAGACAGTCCAAAAATAATGTCACACACCTACAACCATCTGATCTTTAACAAAGGTGACAATAGAAATGTGGAAACAATTCCCTATGTAATAAATGGTGGTGGAATAATGAGCTAGCACTATGTAGAAGATTGAAACTGGACCCCTTTATTACACCATATACAAAAATCAACTCAAGATTAAAGACTGAAATGTTTATTTTAACATTATAAAAAACCCTGGAAGATAACTTAGGAAATGTCATTCTAGACATAGAATCTCCAGAGATTTCACAATGAAGACACAAAAAGCAACTGCAAAAAAACCAAAAATTGACAAATTGGACCTAATTAAACTAAAGAGCTTCTTCACAGCAAAGGAAACTATCAACACAGTAAACAGACAACCAACAGAATGATAGGAAACATTTGCAAACTATGCTTCTAACAAAGGTCTAACGTCCAGAATCCATAAAAAACTTAAGCTTACAAGAAAAAAAAGACCTCACTAAAAAGCAGACAAAAAACATGAAAAAGATGTTTTTCAAAAGAAGACAAATATATGGCTAACACACATATAATAAAATGCCTATCAATAATTATTGGAGAAATACAAAGAAAAACCACGAGATACCATCTCATGCCAGTGAGAACAGCTATTAAAAAGCCAAAAAATAGACGTCAAGGTTGCAGAGAAAAGGGAATGCTTATACACTGCTGTTAAAGTGTACATTAATTCAACCACTGTAAAAAGCAGTGTGGCAATTTCTTACACAACTAAAAACAGAATTATCATTTCATCAAGCAACCTCATAATTGGGTATATACACAAAGAAATATAAATTATTCTGCAATAAACACACATGCACAAGGGTGTTCACTACAGCACTATTCACAATAGCAAAGACATGGAATCAACTTGAATGCCTATCAGTGGTAGACTGAATAAAGAAAATATGGTATGATCAGGCACAATGGCTCATGCCTGTAATCCCAGCACTCTGAGGGGCCAAGGCAGGTGGATTGCCTGAGCTCAGGAGTTTGAGACCAGCCTGAGCAACATGGAAAAATCCCATCTCTAAAAAAATACAAAAACAAAAATTACCTAGGCGTGGTGGTGCATGCCTGTAGTCCCAGCTACTTGGAAGGCTGAGGTACAAGAGGATTGCTTGGCCCAGCGTGATGGCTCACACCTGTAATCCCAGCACTTTGGGAGGCCAAGGCGTGTGGATCAACTGAGGTCAGGAGTTCACGACCAGCCTGGCCAACATGATAAAACCCCATCTCTACTAAAAATACAAAAATTAGCTGGGCATGGTGGTGATGGGTGCCTGTAATCCCAGCTATTCGAGAGGCTGAGGAAGGAGAATTGCTTGAACCCAGGAGGTGTAGGTTGAGGTGAGCCGAGATCGCCCACTGCACTCCACCCAGGGCAACAAGATCAAAATTCCATTTAAAAAAAAAAAAAAAGGCCAGGCACGGTGGCTCATGCCTGTAATCCCAGCACTTTGGGAGGCCGAGGTGGGTGGATCATGAGGTCAAGAGATCGAGACCATCCTGGCCAACGTGGTGAAACCCTGTTTCTACTAAAAATACAAAAAATTAGCTGGGCGTGGTAGCGGGCACCTATAGTCCCAGCTACTCCAGAGGCTGAGGCAGGAGAATGGCATGAAACCGGGACATGGAGCTTGCAGTGAGCCAAGATTGCACCACTGCACTCCAGCTTGGCCAACAGAGCGAGACTCCATCTCAAAAAAAAAAAAATTAATCACATAGGAACACTTCTAGGAGGTACCAAGTTTCATCACATAAAATTTAGCATTAAACTCAAAAATCGAAATAACAGGATATAAGACTGGGCGCAGTGGCTCACACCTGTAATCCCAGCACTATGGGAGGCCAAGGTGGGCAGATCACTTGAGGTCAGGAGTTTGAGACCAGCCTGGCCAACATGGTGAAACCCCATCTCTACTAAAAATACAAAAACTAGCCAGGTGTGGTGGCACATGCCTGCAGTCTCAGCTACTCGGGAGGCTGAGGCAGGAGAATCACTTGAACCTGGGAATTGGAGGTTGCAGTGAGCTAAGATCGCACCATTGTACTCCAGCCTGCGTGTCGCAGTATGACTCTTTATCTCAAAAAACAATCAAACACACAAAATAACAGGATATAGAACAAAGATATTCACTACCAAGAATTTACCCTGCTATAAAAGGAATTGAAGTTTTCAGGAATCTATTTAACTCATCAATTATCTATCATATTGTTTTGTGGAAATGTATTCATTGTCTACAGCTGAAATTGAAGAGAGATCTTTTTCTCTTTATTTTTTTCCTTGGTAGCTACCATTCTAAAAGCTAGATGGAATTCTGTTTGAAATCACTCAGCCATAGGCCAAGCACAGTGGTTCATGCCTGTAATCCCAGCACTTTCGGAGGCCGAGGCGGGCAGATCACCTGAGGTCAGGAGTTCAAGACCAGCCTAACATGGCGAAACCCTGTCTATACTAAAAATACAAAAATTAGCTAGGTATGGTGGTGTGTGCCTGAAATCCCAGCTACCCAGGAGGCTGAGGCAGGAGAATCGCTTGAACCCAGGAGGCAGAGGTTGCAGTGAGCCAAGATGGCGCCATTGCACTCCAGCCTGGGCGACAGAGTGAGACTCTGTCTCAAAAAAAAAAAAAAAAAAAAAAAAAATCACTCTGCCATAAAAAAAAACATGCCCAAGAAACTTCCTAAACTCACTCTGAGAAAGAAAAAGGTAAACGAAAATGTTCAACAAATAAAATACATTATTAGATATTAAAGTTTCTGAAACTCACCTCTTTTATGCCCTTTGTAAATATTTTCTTACCTTTCAAGCTCTACTAATAAAATGCAATATACAGTTAAAAAACTGAGGTGAGCAGGGCACAATGGCTCACGCCTGTAATCTCAGCACTTTGGAAGGCCCAGGCAGGTGAGTCACTTGAGGCCAGAAGTTTGAGAACAGCCTGGCCAACATGGTGAAACTCTGTCTCTACTAAAACTACAGAAACTAGCTGAGTGTGGTGGTGCACACCTGTAGCCCTGGCAACTTGGGAGGCTGAGGCATAAGAATCACTTGAACTCAAGATTTGGAGACTGCAGTGGGCCGAGATGGTACCACTGCACTCCAGCCTGGGTGACAGAGGGAAACTCTGTCTCAAGAAAACGAAAACAAACCTTAGGTCAAAATAAGTGAAAAAACCTTTTTAAGACACAGATATGTCTTAATCATGTGTCAAGTCAGGCCATCCAATTATGTGAGACTGTCCCACCCCATCCTACTCACTAAAGTGCTCAATAACCCCCTCTCAGGAGACTCTGAACTATGCCCCAGTGAGTGCCTCAGGCGCATTTTAGTCTGCAAGTTCTTACACCATCTCACTGGGGTCAGTTTTTTGCGGTTTGTTTTTGGTTTTGAAATGGAGTCTCAATCTGTCACCCAGGCTGGAGTGCGGTGGCGTGATATCCACTCACTGCAACCTCTACCTCCGAGGTTCAAGTGATTCTCCTGCCTTAGCCTCATGAGTAGCTGCGATTACAGGCATGTACCACTACGCCCAGCTTTTTTTTTTTTTTTTTTAGTATTTTTAGTACAGATGGGGTTTCACCATGTTGGCCAGCTGGTCTCGAACTCCTGACTTCGTGATCCACCCTCCTTGGCCTCCCAAAGTGCAGGGATTACAGGGATGAGCCACCATGCCTGGCCCTGGTTTTTGTTTTGTTTTGTTTTCTAGAAATTTTTTACTATTTTTCTGTCCTCTAAAGGAAACCAGGAGGCAGAAATTATTTGTTTTCTCCTCAATACTAGTATCTGATTGACTGACCAGCAATGTGTCTTTAAGAAATGAAAGCTGGGTTGGGTGAAGACCATATTAATGTTTCAAAAAATTAGCTTTAAAAAAAAAAAAGTGCACCAGGAAATGCCTTTTAGACTCAGGGCATCCACCTGCACACTTGGGAAGCAACACTCAATACCTCAGATTTTCCTGTGAGAGAATATGACCCAGAAGCTGATATTTACTAGACACTCTAAGCAGACATAGCCATGGTGGGTATCTTAGTTTATCCCAATACAGTACTGAAACCCAGGTCCAAGAAAAGCGAACGGTGACTGAAGACACATCACACTATAGTTTCTAAAAGGAAAACTTGACCCAAAAACATTCTGATAAGATATCTGTGTCTAGGGAAAATAGAAGAAAAAAAACGCACAGAGATATTTTACAATACAGTGTCAGGAGATTATTCTTTGCTTTCTTCTCATAGGAAATATTTACAAAAAGAAAACAAATCTTTTTAAATGTGCCATCAAATGCTTTGTCAAAAAATGATTAATTGGCCGGGTGCAGTGGCTCACGCCTGTAATCCCAGCACTTTTGGAGGCCAAGGCGGGCGTATCACCTGAGGTCGGGAGTTGGAGACCAGCCTGACCAACATGGAGAAACCCTGTCTCTACTGAAAATACAAAATTAGCCAGGCATGGTGGCACATGCCTATAATCCCAGCTACTAGGGAGGCTGAGGCAGGAGAATCACTTGAACCTGGGAGGCAGAGGTTGCAGTGAGCCGAGATCTTCACATTGCACTCCAGCCTGGGCAACAAGAGTGAAACTCTGTCTCAAAAAAAAAAAAAAAAAGAAAAAGATTAATTGGCCAGGCGAGGTGGCTCACGTCTGTAGTACCAGCTCTTGGGGAGGCCGATGCAGGCGGATCGCTTGAGGCTAGGAGTTTGAAACCAGCCTGGCCAACATAGTGAAGGCCGGTCTCTACTAAAAATACAAAAACTAGCCAGGCGTGGGGGCGGGCGCCTATAATTCCAGCTACTTGGGAGACTGAGATAACAGAATCGTTTGATCCCATAAGGCAGAGGTTGCAGTGAGCCTAAATCACACCACTGCACCACTGCACTCCATCCGGGGCAACAGAGCGAGCCTCTGTCTCAAAAATTAAAATAAATAAATAAATAAAAATTAAAACAGGTATCAAAATCTACACTAAAGGACAAAGAGTTGATAAAGTGAATTAGGGAGGGGAAACTGACATTTGGGAATGTCGGACAAAACGGGAAATTTAGTATTTTCCTGCAAGCCAGAGTTAGGCTGGAGGAATAGGGGATGAGGGGTGGACTTGAGGCCCTGCGTGGGATACATGTGAAAATTTCAGGAAAAAAGCAGTCCCCTGTGGAGTGTGAAATAATTAAGTGGCAGGCAATTCGATTGAGGTGGCTCTAGTCCCCGGATTTCTACTTCTAAAAAAAAAAAAATCTAAACTCAAGAGCATTTTTTGGTAAATTACTACATTAGTGGAAACAAAATTCATGCTTAACCAAGAATAAGCTGCCAATTAAGCTCTGATTACATAACCAGGATATTTCCGCCTTAAATGTAAAAATTAAGAAACTAGGCTGGGCACGGTGGCTCACGCCTGTAATCCTAGCACTTTCGGATGCCGAGGTGGGTGGATCACCTGAGGTCAGGAGTTGGAGACCAGCCTGGCCAACATGGTAAAACCCCGTCTCCACTAAAAGTAAAAAAACTGTGGTGGCGGGCGCCTGTAGTCCCGGCTACTAGGGAGGCTGAGGCAGGAGAATCGCTTGAAGCCAAGAGGCAGAGGCTGCAGTGAGTCGAGATCACACCACTGTACTCCAGCCTGGGCAAAAAAGTGAGACTGTCTCAAAAAAAAAAAAACAAAAAACGAAAACCTAGATAACTGTACCTAGCCAATTAATGAATTTAGTTTTCTTTATCATGAACCTCGTAACAATCTTTTCTTCAGGTCCCTTCCATGGCCCACAAAGGTACAAACCACAGCTGGGTGCTGTACAATTTTTGAATCATTCTTTTATTAAATTATTTAATATTTTTGCAGTGACGCCCATAAATTTTTAATGGAAAAAAAGAGGGTCTGGGAACCCCACAGACCAAAGCTCTTCCCGTTCATGAACCCGCAACCCGAGTCAGGATTCTCCCCGAGGACCCTCCCCGGGTCCCTGCACAATCTGGGAGAGACGCGGGGCTGCGGGTCCACAGTTGCCCAGAGAGGGCTCCAGGCCAGGGCACAGTCACTGCGCAGGGAAGAAACAGGAGGCCTGGGGGCCTGGCTGTCAGCGCAGCCGCCATCTTATTTCTGAAAGGGACTGAGGTCCAGCTGGGCGCAGATTGTGGCGCTGACTGCGGGGAGGCCTGAGTCCCGCCACAGCCGCTTCTCACCAGTTCCACCCAGCCCCCTCCCCTCTCTCGGGATGTCGCGCTGGCATTCTTACCATTTCTAGGCTTCTAGGGGGTCCTGGTATCTTAGCTGTGGATCTCCAATACCTGCTGGTAACAGCGCCACAGACGCTGGGCCTCTAGGCGAAGAGGACACAGAGCAGTGAAGACAGACCTGGAGCTCCGGCAACAGCGAGAGACAAAGACCCCGCCATATCCCGGAAGCCGCCTTGTCCAGTCCAGCTGTGTGCCTGATTGGACAGTTCCCAGCCCAACGTCCCTAGTTGGATAACGTTTAAGGCCCCGCCTACTCAGAACCTGAGTGATAGAAGATGTGATCACACCCTAGGCTGAAGAAAGAGTGACAGCCTAAGCTGCAGCCTTATGGGGCAGGGCTTCCTCCCTGAGCTGAGCCAGGCCCACCCCAGAGCATGGGAAAATTCTGTATCTTTTTTGCTCTCTCTCTTTTTCAATGTATTCGAAATGTGAACAAACATATTTTATGTATATTAATAATACATAAAATTTTTGTTCAAGAAAAAATCAACTTTTACTTTAGTAATAATGTATTATCAGTACTAAAGCTAATTTGATAAACCGTTATAAGTAAATCCATCAGCTGGGCGCGGTGGCTTATGTCTGTAATCCCAGCACTTTCGATGGCCGAGGTGGGCGGATCACATGAGGTCAGGCGTTCGAGACCAGCCTATCATGGTGAAACCTCATCTCTACTAAAAATACAAAATTAGCTGGGCGTAGTGGCACGTGCCTGTAATCCCAGCTTCTCGGGAGGCTGAGGCAGGAGAACTGCTTGAACCCTGGAGGTGGAGGCTGCAGTGAGCGTGGATCACGTCATTACACTCCAGCCCGGACAAGAAGAGTAAAATTCCGTCTCAAAAAAATAAAAGAAAAAAAATTAGCTGGGCATGGTGGCGCACGCCTGTAACCCCAGCTTCCCGGGAGGCTGAGGCAGCAGAATTCCTTGAACCCAGGGGGCTGAGGTTGCAGTGAGTCGAGATCCTGCCACTGCACCCTAGCCTGGGCGACAGAGGGAGACTTTGTCTCAAAAATAATAATAATAACAAAAATAAAGTCCATCAAATTTGTCTTTTTGACCATTCTAGATTTTTATACATATTTTATGATCTCTTATAATTTTTTATTTTTTGTCTAGACGAAGTCTAGCTCTGTCGCCCAAGCTGGAGTGCAGTGGTGCCATCTCGGCTCACTGCAACTTCTGCCTCCTGGGTTCAAGCGATTCTCCTGCCTCAGCCTCCCGAGCAGCTGGGATTACAGGCGTGCATCACCAAACCTGGCTAATTTTTTGTATTTTTAGTAGAGATGGGGTTTCACTATGTTGCCAGGCTGGTCACGAACTCTTGGCCTCAGGTAATCCACCCGCCTCAGCCTCCCAAGTTAGTGAGATTACAGGCGTGAGCCATCGTGCCTGGCCATTTTTTAAGTTTTTATATTGTATTTTAATCTACATTATTCTTATGTTTTCAATTTGAAACAACCTTTAAATAATTTCAAAGTAGACAAGATGTTTCTAACTTTCTTCATCAAAAGCATATTTTGCTTTTGTTTATACACTCTTTTTTTATTTCCAGGAGAGGCTTGTTCTTTCGCCCAGGCTGAAGTGCAGTGGCGCAATCTTGGCTCACTGCAACCTCCGCCTCCCAGGTTCAAGCGATTCTCCAGCCTCAGCCTCTGGAGCAGCTTGGGACTACAGGCGTAAGCCATCATGCCCGGTTTATTTCCATATTTTAAGTAGAGACTGGAATTTGCCTTGTTGCTCAAATTTTCTGTTAAGTAACAGATCTAAATATAGTTAGCTTTTCTATATCACGTTAAAAAAAAATTCTGGGCTGGGTGCAGTGGCTCACGACTGTATTCCCAGCACTTTGGGAGGCCGAGGTGGGTGGATCACGAGCTCAGGAGTTTGAGACCAGCCTGGCCGATATGGTGAAACCCCGTCTCCACTAATAAATACGAAAATTAGCTGGGCGTGGTGGTGCTCACCTGTAGTCCCAGCTACTCGGAGGCTGAGGCAGGAGAATCGCTTGAACCTGACAGGCGGCGGTTGCAGTGAGCCAAGATCAGGTCACTGCACTACAGCCTGGGTGACAGAGTGAGGCTCTGTCCCAAAAAAAAAAAAAAAAAAAAAAAAAAGATTGTGGTCACTCATGATGGCTCGTGTTTATATAATCCCAGCACTTTGGGAGGCCAAGAAATGAAGACTGCTTAAGCCCAGGAATTCGAGATCAGCCTGGGCAACATGGCAAAAACATGTATCTAAAAAAATACAAAAGTTAACTGAGCATGGTGGCCTGCACCTTTAGTACCAGCTATTCAGGAGGTGGAGGTAGGAGGATTGCCTGAACCAAGGAGGTCGAGGCTGCAATGAGCCCTGATCAAGCCATTGCACTCTATTCTGGGTGACACAGTGAGACCCTTTCTAAAAAATAAAAAAAATAAAAAAAGCACCCAAAGCATAGAAAGTTAAACTTACGGGGTTTGGAATTATTTTTTATTATTATTATTTCCAAAGTTTTTAAGGTACAGAAGATGTTTGGTTACATGGATAAGTTCTTCTGTGGTGATTTCTAATATTTAGGAGCACCCATCTCCCAAGCAGTGTGCACTCTACCCAATATGTAGTCTTTTATCCCTCACTCCTCTCCTACCCTTGCCACTGAGTAGCCAGAGTCCATTATATAATTCTTATGCCATTGCATTCTCATAGCTTAGTTCCCACTTATAAGTAAGAACATACAATGTTTGTTTTTTTTATTTTTTAGTTACTTCACTTAGAATAATGTTCTTCAACTCCATCAAGGTTGCTGCAAGTGCTATTATTTTATTCCTTGTTATGACTGAGTAGCATTCATTGGTATATATATATTATTGTAAATATATTATAATTATTTATATATTATATATATATAAAGAAAATGTAGTATATGCCACATTTTCTTTTTCCACTCATTAGTTGATGGGCATTAGTTAGGCTGCTTCCATTCTTTTGCAATTGCAAATTGTGCTGCTATAAACATGCATGTGCCAGTGTCTTACTCATATAATGACTTCTTTTTCACCGTGTAGATACCCAGTAGTGGGACTGCTGAATCAAATGGTAGTTCTACTTTTAGTTTTTTAATGAATCTCCATACTGTTTTCCATAGTGTTGTACTAGTATACATTCCCACCAGCGGTGTAAAAGTATTCCCTTTTCACCACAACCATGCCAACATGCATTATTTTTTGATGTTTTAATTATGGTTATTTTTGCAGGAATAAGGTGTTATCACATTGTGGTTTTGATTTGCATTTTCCTGATCATTAATCATTAGTAATGTTGAGCATTTTTATCTATGTTTGTTGGCCATTTGCATATCTTCTTTTGAGAATTAAGTCTCATCTATCTTTGTTTCATGTTGCATGTGCTTTTGGATTCTTGGTCATCCAGCTTTGCCAAAGCCAATGTCTAGAAGAGTTTTTCCAGTATTACTTTCTACAATTTTTATAGTTTCAGGTCTTAATGTTTTTGATCCATCTTGAGTTGATTTTTGTTTTGCTTAGTCTTGCTTTGTCTATGCGGTTCTTTTTTGTTTCATATGAATTTTAGATTTTTTTTAGTTATGTGAGGAAATTATGATGTTATTTTCATGGGAATTGTATTGAATTTGTAGCTTGCTTTTGGTAATATGATCATTTTTACAATACTAACCCTACCTGTCTATAAGCATGGGATGTGTTTTTATTTGTTTGTGTCATCTATGATACCTTTCAGCAGTGTTTTATAGTTTTTCTTGTAGAGATCTTTCATGGCCTTCGTTAGGGATAATCCTAATTATTAGTATTATTTTTTTGCAGCTGCTTTAAAAGGGGTTGAGTTCTTGATTTAAATATCAGTTTGGTCGCTGTTGGTGTATACCAATGCCACTAATATATGCACATTAATTTTGTATCCTAAAACTTTACTGAATTTATCAGATCTAGATGCTTTTTGATGAGTATTTAGGGTTTCCTAATTATGATTGTAACATCAGTGAACAGTGACAATTTGACTACCTCTTTACCAACTTGGAGGCACTTTCTTTCTTTCTTTTCTCTAATTGCTCTGGCTAGGACTACCAAGTACTATGTTGAATAGAAGTGATGAAAGTGGGCACTATTGTCTTGTTCCAGTTCTCAGAGAAAATGTTTCCAACTTTTTCCTGTTCAGTTTAATATTTGCTGTGGGTTTGTCACAGATGATTTAAAAAAAAAAATTGAAGAGATTGATTCTGAGCCATATATGCATGACAATGGCCTGTGACACAGCTCTCAGGAGGTTCTGAGAACATGTGCCCAAGGTGGTTGGGGTAGAGCTTGCTTTTATATACTTTGTAATGAGACATCAATCAAATAGTTTTTTGGTTTTTTTTTTTTTTTTTGAGATGGAATCTCACTCTGTTGCCCAGACCGGAGTGCATTGGCGCGATCTGGGCTCACTGCAATCTCCACCTCCCAGGTTCAAGAGATTCTTCTGCCTCAGCCTCCTGAGTAGCTGGGACTACAGGCACATGCCACCATGCCCGGCTAATGTTTTTCTATTTTTAGTAGAGACGGAGTTTCACCGTGTTAGCCATGATGGTCTCAATCTCCTGACCTCGTGATCCACCTGCCTCGGCCTCCCAAAGTGCAGGCGTGAGCCACTGCACCTGTCCACCAATGCATGCAGTGGCTCACCCCTGTAATTCCAGCACTTTGGGAGGCCGAGGTGGGCGGATCACGAGGTCAGAAGTTCGAGACCAGCCTGGCCAAGATAGTGAAACCCCGTCTCTACTAAAAATACAAAAATTAATCAGCTGCGGTGGTGAGTGCCTGTAATCCCAGCTACTCAGGAGGCTAAGGCAGGAGAATCGCTTGAACCTGGGAGGCAGAGGTTGCAGTGAGCCAAGATCGCGGCACTGCACTCTAGCCTGAGCGACAGACCAACACTCTGCCTCAAAAAAAAAAAACAACATTGGTTTGATTCAGAATGGTGGGACAACTCAAAGTGGGGGGCTTCCGGGTAAACTTAAGTATTTTCTGGTTGACAATTGGTGGAATTTATCTGAAGACCTGGGATCAATAAAAGGGAATTTTTAGGTTAAGGTAAAGAATTGTGGAGACCAAGTTTTACTGTGCAGAGAAATCTCTCAGATAGCTGACTTCAGAGAGAGAACAGGCTGTAAAATGTTTCTTATCAGACCTGAAAGGGTGCCTGGCTCTTAGTTGATTATCTCCTGGATCTGCACAGGAAGAAAGGAAAACAAAGGGGGAAGGAGATTCTCAACAGAATGTGAATTTTTCCCACAAGAGACTTTGTGGGGCAACTTCCAGATATGGCAATGAAATATATTTTGGATTTAAATACTTTTTTCTTGTCTCATAATGTTATGCCAGAGTTAGACTGAAAAGTAAGTCATGACATATAGGGTCAAATAAACTGCGTCTGATGAGAATTTATGGTTTGTAGGGCATGACTCCCTAGATCCCCTAGGTTCAAATTTGGGCAAGATAAAAAATCAGAAGTCAGTCCTCAGTCCTCCTCTTGGCCAAAAAGCATTCTACAGAATGCATATACAAGCGAACAGCAGTAGGTCTCATGGTACTAGGAAGGGTTCTTCCTAGAGTTGTCTGATCTGGTCATTAGGTGAGCTCCCACAATGCTAGGAAGGCTCATTTCTAGTAGTCTGGTTGGTAGTAGTTTTAAATATTAGCAATTTGGATAATGCTATAAGGACATGGTCTGACCTGATGTAACAGCCAATTGTTTAAGGGGTGAGATGGAGTCAGGCCCAGATTTAGTCTAAAATAAAAAATCTTAGATAAAATCTATTTTCTGAGCTATCGTGATGCAGGGTCTTTAATTGTGCCTTTCCTTCTGCTGCATCCAGCATAACATTTTCAAAAAATATATAAGAAGATAGCAAGGATTAGGCACCCAAAAGGTTATAGGTAGAGCCAGAAGGCAGTAAACAGCCTAACCATCCAAAAAACCACTGCATGCATCATCATACTTTTTGATCAGACTCACAATGTGTTTATCCTCCTTATCAAGGGTTATTTGGACCTTGTGATAAATCTTACTTGAGAATTGTGGGACCAACATTAAATTAGAATTTAATAAATTTAATTTTTTTCCAGCCAATTTATCTCCATAGGTATAGCATCCTGAGGAGTGTGTAAATTCAATGCAAGAAATGCCTGGTCCTCGGTGTCTATATTGTTATAGACTTGTTAACAGTAGACAAATCTATTTTTTCTCCGATTTTTGTATTGCACCATATACTGGTATTTGGGAGAGAAAAGGTTTTGTCACAGGAGAAGTCATGTAATTGTACAGTGTCAGTTTTCCCATGGCAGGATTCCCTTTGGCTGAGGGCCTTAAGAGTCAAAAGACTTAGAGCCAATTATTTGTCCCAGGCCAGACAGGAATGGATGTGAACAGGAATTTGTTATTTCTTTTTTTTCTTTTTCTTTTTTTTTGAGATGGAGTCTCACTCTGTCACCAGGCTGGAGTGCAGTGGCGTGACCTTGGCTCACTGCAACCTCCACCTCCCGGGTTCAAGCAATTCTCCTGCTTCAGCCTCCTGAGTAGCTGGGACTACAGGTGAGTGCCACCACATCCAGCTAATTTTTTGTATTTTTAGTAGAGACAGGGTTGCACTACGTTGGCCAGGATGGTCTCGATCTCTTGACCTCATGAACTGCCCGCCTCAGCCTCCCAAAGTGCTTGGATTACAGGCGTGAGCCACCACGCCCAGCCTGGTTGCTACTTTTTAAAATTATTTTAAGTAAAAAGGCCGACAGAAAACCAAAAGGAAAAGTTACAAGACGGATTTATTTTTAACTTCTGTGTTGAGCTGCTATGAGCTTGGTTTTTGTTAAAGACTTCTTTTTTTTTTTCTTTGAGATGGAATCACCCTGTCACCCAGGCTGGAGTGCAGTGGCACAATCTCGGCTCACTGAAAGCTCTGCCTCCCAGGTTCATGCCATTCTCCTGCCTCAGCCTCCCTACTAGTTGGGACTACAGGCGCCTGCCACCACACCTGGCTAATTTTTTTGTATTTTTTTTTTTTTTTTAGTATAGATGGGGTTGCACCATGTTAGCCAGGACAGTCTTGATCTCCTGACCTCGTGATCCGCCCGCCTCGGCCTCCCAAAGTGCTGGGATTACAGGTATGAGTCACTGCATCCAGCCCAGTTTTTGTTAAAGAATCACAGCAATTAGCTATATGAAACATAAGCATTGTTCTGAAAAATTAATTTTGAATAATTTTAATAATTAATTTACTATTGAGGAACACATTTACCATAGTTACAATGTTTGTACCTATGAGATGTGCTCTGCCACAAGGGTTTGTGATAAAGAATTTTCTTAATTACTATATTTTGCGAGACTCGATATTATCTTTTTTTTTTTTTTTTTGAGACAGAATCTCACTCTTGTTGCCCAGGCTGGAGTGCAATGGCACAATCTTGGTTCACTGCAACCTCTACCTCCAAGGTTCAAGTGATTCTCATGCCTCATCCTCCAGAGTAGCTAGGACTACAGGTGCACACCACCACACCCAGCTAATTTTTGTATTTTTAGTAGAGGCGGGGTTTTGCCATATTAGCCAGGCTGGTCTCGAACTCCTGACCTCAGGTGATCCACCCGCCTTGGCCTCCCAATGTGCAGGGATTACAGGCGTGAGCCACTGCACCCATCGGAATTATTTCTTTTAGTAGTTTAGAAACCTCAATTGCCTTTTCAGACTGGGTAGGAAAAGCCTCAATCCAAAGAGTAAAGGTGTCAATGAATACTAATAAATATTTAAACCCTTTACACGGGGGCATCTGCATATAGTCTATTTGCCAGTCTTCACCAGGGTATGCGCCTCTATGCTGAACAGGCCTTACTAAAGGAGGAGGTAAACACTGGTCATTTGGGTTGTTCCAGGCATACAGTTCACAGGCCCGGGTTACCTGGTTTACTCTTTTAAGTAATTATTTTTCTATAAAAAGCCAAGATATTAAACAGGGAATTTATTCCCAAATGAGGAGAGTCATGCAAATGTTTAACTATTTTTTATTGATTAGCACCTCGTATCAGGTTTATTAGAGTGTCTAGCAAAATGCCTGCTATTTCAATGTGTCCCCTGTCATCCACTGGTGTCTTTTGGCTTATAGAACTCCTCGTACTTGGTGTGGGCTTAAACCTCAGGATGTTGTTCTAAAGCCAGTTTATTGGCTTTATCTACTGAAAGAGAAGTTGCTACAACTTCCCTGAGGCATCCAGGCATGATAAGGAAGTTATGTAAGAAAACCAAAGTCACTGAAAAACAGCTTAGAGATTAGGTAAAATAGCAACTATGGGCTTGTCCCTGTGACCATACAGTTTTGGGGTGACAGAGACCTATTATAATGGGTCAAAACAGAGTAAGCAGTCCAGAAGAAAGTTAATATTCTTTTTTTTTTTTTTTTTGAGATGGAGTCTCTGTTTCCCAGGCTGGAGTGAAGTGGCACAATCTCAGCTCACTGTAACCTCCGCCTCTCAGGTTCAAGCAATTTCTGGCTAATTTTTTGTATTTTTAGTAGAGATGGGGTTTCACCATGTTGGCCAGACTAGTCTCGAACTCCTGACCTCAAGTCATCCACCCACCTCGGCCTCCCAAGTGCTAGGATTACAGGTGTGAGCCACCGCACCTGGTGAAACTTCATATTCTTACCTGCCATGGCAAAAGTTACTGAGGCTTTTCCAGATATATGGCTAGTTGTCTGATGGAAACCGTGGTGGAAGGTCTCAATCCCCATCAATCTTGGGTGCTTGCCTGGCTGTTTTACCCATCATTAGTTCGGGTGCTGATGGCTCTCTTCAGAACACTGGACAAACCCTCTTCCAGTGGTCAGTTTTCTTACAGTGTGCACCCTGATTTATGCCCAAGGCACAGTGACTCAGACGCCCAGGTTTGGGCTTCCCACCTTTCAGCTTCCCTTGTTCAAGCCAAGACCCAGGAGGGCAACCCCAGGTGGGAGGTTAGCTTAAGGTTGCAACCAAGAGCTGCAACTTGTGGGAGGTCCTTCTTC
This sequence comes from Hylobates moloch, assembly GCF_009828535.3. Classification (NCBI taxonomy): domain Eukaryota; kingdom Metazoa; phylum Chordata; class Mammalia; order Primates; family Hylobatidae; genus Hylobates; species Hylobates moloch. The sequence goes on along the minus strand of NW_026652287.1, from coordinate 55,516,635 downwards.
CTCTTTCTGCTTCCTCCGCTTTGTCCCTGTTATTAAAAACTAAAAATGCCATATCCAAAGCTGTTCCAGAGAAGTTTGGGACCCATAGCTGCTTTTACAGTTTTCTATGGATATCAGGGGCAGACTGGATTATAAAATGTACTACCAGAAGGGTTTATCTTTTCCTTGAGGCAAGATCAGTGTTGGTGTATTTCCTGATTGCCTCAACTAAACACTATTAAAACAAAGCTGGATTGTCATCTTTGCCCTGAGAAAGTTGCTTAACCTTTTCATTGTTAACAGGTTTTTTCATACATTTCTTCATCTCTTTCAACAAACAAGTGACCATATGATTTCTTCTTCCAAGTCCTCACACCCCCTTTGATAGTTCCACTCTAGATCTTGATCTGGAACTGCTATACCTCCTGTCTGATATATATTATGGTTCGGGTTGCAAGCCAATACCTCATCTGCATGAGTCCTAGCTGTCCCCAAAATGCATTGTTTTTCTTCCACTGTACAACACAAAGACAACAAAATGTACAGATCCTGCTATGTTAAACTGTAGGTCAGAGTTAACTTCTCAAATTCACCTATGAATTTTCCTGCATCTTCAGAGAAATGACCAAACTTGTCTTATTATAGAGCCAAACCAGACAGAGAAAAGGGGACACGTCCTCTCACAGGCCTTCTTCCCCATTTGCAACCTCTGTAAGTGGACAAAGATTTCCCCTTGGAGGTTGATAGGCAGCTCCACTACGAGTAGTACTCACTGGGCTAAGTTCTTCAGGGAGTGGTGGGTATAAAGTGGGACTAGAAGGGTAGGGAGGAGGGACAAATGGTTCTCAATAGAACTTTCAGGTGTACTAGTGGGAAAAAAGACCAACACATCTGAACCTTCAGACCTGACAGAAAGAGGTTCTGCTTCACCCAAAAATGCCCGCTGAACGAAGTGGCAGGGCGGCTTGTAATAAGGATCAGCTTGTATGTCCGACTCTTTTTCTTCTATTTCTCTCATGAAACATGGACATGCCTGCTGCAGGGTTTCATTCTGACTGAGCAGCAAAAATGCTTGAACATATGGTATTTTATCCCATTTTCCCTACCACGTACAGAACAAATCGAGTTGAAGTATAAATACCCATTAGAGGCAATTTTTCTTGTATCTTTCTGAAACTGCTTGCTGCTTTTCCATGTGTACCATCCTTAAGAAAGGGCACACTTTTAACCCAATCCGTAATCTCTGTTCCTGAGGTTTTAGTAACCTGATGCTTCTGTTTTGTTGTAAACAGCCCTGAGGATGAGTTTTCACCCCAGAGAACAAAATGACAAAAGGTCAAGATGTGCTTGAAAAAGCTGATGGGGAGTATCGGGTCAGGAAAGCCCAGGCTGTCTAAGCATTCAGAGACACCTGTGCAACTGTCCTTGCAATTAAGAGCCAGGCCCCAAAAAGCTTCCCACTGCATGTGTCTTTGACCTATGCTAGGCCCTGCTGCTGATTAGTTTCCTCTACTGAGCAGGTAGCTTATCGTTGGAGTATTTACACCAAGGAGAATGTTCCAGGCCAGCCCTCAGTCAACTTAAAATAATCAAAAAGGTTAAAATGTAACCTGAAATACATTTACTCAAGGTCAGATATTGAGGATAGCCAAGAGGAGGACAGATTTAAGTTGCCCTGAATATATATTTTAATTAGCAGCCATTGAAAGTGAGTCTTTTTGAAAAAGTGAGAAGGCAGTTCCTAAGTTATTAACCAAGAATTCATATTTAAATGCATAAGCTATTGATTGGCTTCATATATTCCTTTATTTTCCAAATTCCAGAATAAAGAAATAATGGGTGAGACTGCTAGTCAGAAAGTAAATGTCTTTAAACAATTGCCCCTAATCCCAGCACTTTGGGAGGCCGAAGTGGGCAAATCAGGTGAGATCAGCATTTGGAGACCAGCCTGGCCAACATGGTGAAACCCCATCTCTACTAAAAATACAAAAATCAGCTGTGTGTGGTGGCATGTGCCTGTGTGGGGAAAAGAAGGAGAGATCAGCCTGTTACTGTGTCTATATAGAAGGAAGTAGACATAAGAGACTCCATTTAGTTCTGTATTTGAGATGCTGTTAATCTGTGACCCTACCCCCAACCTTGTCCTTGCAAGAGACATGTGCTGTGGTGACTTAAGGTTAAAAGGACTTTGGGCGGTGCAGATGTGCTTTGTTAAACAAGTACCTAAAGGCTGCTTATGGTTAAAGGTCATCACCATTCTCTTAAATCTAGAAAAAAAGAAGAACATTCGTCTCCTGCCCGTCCCTGGGCGATGGATGGAGCAATACTGCCAGAAGGTTTATGGAGATGTTCGCATATGCATCTCAAAGGCACAGCATTTTCTTTTGAACTTACTGATGTTGCAAGGCCTATTGCCCAGTCACTCCCTTATCTTTTTGATGGTAAAGATAATTATCAATAAATACTAAGGGAACTCAGAGGCCGGTGCCGGTGTGGGTCCTCTGTAAGCACAGCACCGGTCCCCTGGGCCCCGCTTTTCTTTCTCTACACTTTGTCTCTGTGTCTTATTCCTTTTCTCAAGTCTTTCGTCCCACCTAACGAGAAGCACCCACAGGTGTGGAGGGGCAGGCCACCCCTTCAGCCTGTAATTCCAACTATGTGGGAGGCTGAAGCAGGAGAATCACTTGAACTCAAGAGGCAGAGGTTGCAGCATGCCAAGATCATGCCACTGCACTCCAGCCTGGGTGACAGAGTGAGACTTCGTCTCAAAAGAAACAAATAACAGTAAGAAAAAATGCCCCTGGGTGAAGTTTCACACTCTCATCTTTCGGGGCTTGATAAATTGTGCAGACCTCACAGAGCTGAGACTGCTCCAAGCTATTTTTTTTATTTTCACCTCCTTGCTGAGGACACATGAACTATTAACAAGAAACAAATTCAAACAAGAAACTTGGCAATCCACAAGAATAATGCCGGGAGGTGACCTCCAGGAACCTGCCTGTCACCTCCTTTCCCCACCCTGCCCTCCACTCTTTTAGACACACACACCCTGTATCACAAGACCAAAAAAACCACTCCATCAGCCACTGAGAGAGAAGCCACAGAAGAACCCAGAACCATTGCATGGCCATCTTGGGTCATCCTAGAATGAACAGCCATTGTTAGCATTCAGGAGCTGTTTATTCCCATCTTCACACTACACTAAATAACTTTCAACAGTCATAAGATATACTGGCTGAAAGCTGATGCTTGGAACATCCCACATCACCCAGGAGCTCAGTGCTGCAGTCTCAGGTACACACCTGTCCATCTTCCATTGAAGTGAAACAATTGCTATCAAGAAACCAGAGTCCCTGCAATGGTGGTGGATCAGTCTGGGGTGCAGTCGTGACCAGCTAGCAGTGCCTTGGCTGTGTAAAACAAAAGGTACCTGAGACAAGTGTCAATAAATTTGGGAAAAGTTTTCAATTAGCAATAATCGCGCCTCGGATACACCTCATTGGCTACGATACTGCCACTGCGCAAAGCTGTGTCAATAAATTTGGAAAGTTTATTCTGCCAAGGTTAAGTAGGAGCCTGTGACACAGCCTCAGGAGGTCCTGATGACATGTGCCCAAGGTGGTTGGGGTACAGTTTTCTAATACATTTTAGAAAGTCATGAGATATCAATCAACATGTTTAAGATGTACATTGGTGTAGTCAGGTAAGACAGGAAAACTTGAGGTTGGGGCTTCCACGTCATAAGTAGATAAGAGAAAAAATAATAAATTTATTTGAGTCCTTGATAAGCCTTCCACTGAATACACAATTTAGCCTGGCTCAATGAATCTGCATTTTAAAATTAACAATAAGGCAGAGGAAACAAACAGATCTGCATTTGTCTCAGGTGAGCCTCAGAGGGATGACTTTGAGTTCTGTCTGTCATCTATTCACTAGGAATTTCCTTCTGAGCAAATTGTGAGGTAGGTATGTAGATTTTTATCTGTGTAGCTATCTTATTTAAGAATAAAATAGGAAACAGGTTTGCCTGATGTAGTTTCCAGCTTGACTTTTCTATTGGATTCGTAATTTTGGCATCAGGAGATTTATTTTTCTTTCACAGTGGAAACCCCTTTTATTATCAAGCGTATCTGTTTAAACTTGACAGAATAAAACAATGTATCTATTCAGAAGTATTAATGGAAAACTTAAAAAGACAAATATAAATATTGCTAAATCTTTCAGAATAGCCCATCCTAGGTCTTCCATTTCTTATTCACTGCAATTCAAATAAATTTTTTTCATAATTTTATAGTGGATCTCTATGTCAGAGGCATTCAAACCAGGGCAACTCCATCTTGAATAGTGTTGAGGTGAAATGAGGCTGAGACCTACTGGGCTGCATCCCCAGGTTAGGCATTCTTAGTCACAGAACAAAATAGGAGATCAGCACAAGATACACTTTACTTAGCAATATGTTATAATCTTCCCTGTAAGCTGGGTGTAGGCAGAATAGAGGAATCACATATTTAGGTCATGGATGCAGAGATATGTTGCAGGAAGTCAGGGACCCCGAATGGAGGGACTGGCTGAAGCCACAGCAGAAGAATACAAATTGTGAAGATTTCATGGACATTTATTAGTTCCCCAAATTAATACTTTTATAATTTCTTTTGCCTGTCTTTACTGCAAGCTCTGAACAGAAATTGCGAAGATTTCATGGACATTTATCACTTCCCCAATCAATATTCTTATAATTTCCTATGCCTGTCTTTACTTTAATCTTTTAATCCTGTCATCTTCATAAACTGAGGATGTATGTCACCTCAGGACCCTCTGATGATTGTGTTATCTGTACAAATGGTTTCTAAAACATGTGTGTTTGAACAATATGAAATCTGGGCATCCTAAAAGAACACAATAACAGTGATTTTCAGGGAACAAGGGAGATAACCATAAGGCCTGATTGCCTGTAGGGCCAGGCAGAACAGAGTCATACTTCTCTTTTTGCAAAAGCGAAATATCACTGAATTCTTTTTCTCAGCAAGGAACAGCCCTGGGAAAATAATGCATTCCCAGGGGGAGGCCTCTAAAATAACCACTCTGGGAGTGTCTGTGTTATGCAGTTGAAGATAAGGGATAAAATACACCCTGGTCTCCTGCAGCGCCCCCAGGCTTGCTAGGATTAGGAAATTACAGCCTGGTGAATTCTAGTCAGACCAGTTCTCTGCTTTTGAACCCTGTTTCCTGTTAAGATGTTTATCAATGACAATGCGTGCACAGCGGGACATGGAACCTCATTAGTAATTCTAATTTCACTCTGGCCTTGTGATCTTGCTCTGCCTCCATTTGCCTTGTGATATTTTACTGCCTTTAAAGCATGTGATCTCTGTGACCCACACCCTATTCGTACACTCCCTCCCCTTCGAAAATTGCTAATAAAAACTTGCTGGTTTTGCGGCTCGGGGGCATCATGGAACCTGCTGACATGTGATGTCACCCCCGGAGACCCAGCTGTAAAATTTCTTTCTTTTGTACTCTTTTATTTCTCAGACCAGCCAACACTTAGGGAAAATAGAAAAGAACCTACATTGAAATATTGGGGGCTGGTTCCCCCAATAGAGATATGTCACAAAGCCCCCATGGGCAGGGTTAAGAAAGGAGCATTCTATTCCCTAGGTGTTGGGCCCAGCAATATATCACAATGCTCAAAATATGTGAGATTCCCTCCCCCCAAAAAAGAGAATCACATCACTTAGGTGCTGGGTCAAGTGATATGTTGCAATTGCCCTTTGTGGCAGGTTCCAGTCATAAGGAGAGAGTCACAACACGTAAGTGATAAACAAAATGATATTTCATAATGCCCTCCTGAAAAGAGTCCATGCAGAAGACTCATATTATACAGGTGCTGGTTCCAGCCATACATCACAATACATGTATGCAGATACCAGTCACAAAAATGAGTTGCATTTTGGGCAGAGCCCAAGCAATAGAAAAGTGGCATCATCTAGGTTCTGGGTCCAGAAATGTCACAATACCCTCTGAGAAAACAGCCCTGGCAGAAAATTCACATCATCAAAGTGAGAGGATCAGAGATATGTCACAATGCCCCCTGTGGGAAGGGCTCACAGAGAAAAGATAGATTGCATAACCTAAGAGCTGGACCCAGCTACATATCACAATCACTCCAGTGGGCAGAGCCAAAGCATGAGAAGAGTCACATCACATAAGTGCTGGGCCAAGTGATACATCACAATCCTGTGGACAGGCCCCAGAAAGAAGTGTAGAGTCACATCATCTAGGTAATGGGCCCAGAGATATGTCACAATAACCCCTGTGGACAGGGGCCAGATAGAAGAATGACATATCCTGTGAGCTTATCCCAGGGATAAGTCATGCTCTTTTATGGGAGCATGGCCGTGGGAGGAAAGAAGATTCACATCATCTAAGTGCTGGTCCCAGAGATATGTCACAATCTCTCGTATAGGCCAAACCCAAGTAAGAGTCACAGCACAAAGATGATGGATTCACAGATATGTCACTGTGCTTGCTATGGGCAGGGTTTGGACAGAAGGCTCACATCACCTTGTTTAGCCCAGCAGTATGTCACAATCTACATTGAGAGCAGAACCTACTTAGAAGAGAAAAGTCACTTCAGCTAGATGCTGGGCCCAGTAATAGAAAAAATTATTTATGTGTGCAGGGACCTGGTAGAATAAGAGTCACATTACCTTGGTGATTGGTACAGAGATAGGTTGTAATGCTTCCTGTAGGCAGGACCCAGCAAGGAGAGTTACATCACCAGGAGGCTGGACATAGCAATATGTGACAATGACCCATAATGGCAGGGCACAGGAATGAGAGTCACATAACCAAGGTGTGGGGCTCAGCCATATGTCACAATGCCTCCCTGTGGGCAGTGCTGAGGCAAATGTACAGTCACACCACCTAGGTGCTGGGTCCAGTGATGTGTCATGATCTAATCTGTGGGCTGGGCACCAGGGAGGAGAATCAAATTACTCAGGTGCTGGCCAGAGGTGTATGTTGCAATAACAGTTGCAGGAAAATGTAGGGATAAAATTAACAATCCTGCACATGTCCCATTTCTAGGTATTGGAGTCAACACCTTTTGTATGTTGAGTCAGAGTACATCAGTTACAATCTCAAAGGTGGACTGAATACATGCATAAGAGCCTCAATCTATGCTGTGGACTGTGTCCCTTTAGTGGAGTCACAGCCTCATCGGTATGCTGAATCTTGGTCTGAGAGTCATCAACCCACATATAGCCCAAATCCATGTATGAGAGTCAATTTTCCAGCTTTTGGCTACCCCCAGCTATGAGAATCAGAACTTCAACAGTGAGCTGCATTCATGTGGAAAGATGACAATCTTTACTGTTGGCTGGGTGTGCATATAAGTGTCACAATGTCACCTGTGTTCTGGGCCTCTTTATAAAACTCTCTGTACCACCTGAGGTCTTTATACAGTATTCATGAAAGTCACAATTTTCTCTGAAACTTTCCTCCTGGTATGGATTCATAATCATACCTGTGAACCTAAGTCAATGAATTTGAGTCAACATCTCTCCAAATGGCTGGGTCCCGAGAAGAGACTCTTCACCTGCCTATGAGCTGGATTTTGAAATGAGTCACCATGTTAACTGTAGTGGCATGATCACATGTAACAGAATTTTTACTGTGGACTGCATGCACCTGTGAATTCAGGATCTCTCCAGTGGGCACTGTCCATGTGTCAGGGTGACAATGCTAACATTTGGTAGGTTGTGCGTATGAGAAACACAGTCTCACCTGTGTGCTTGGTCTTGTGATGACACTCTCTGTACCATCCAAAGACTTTATATAAAATGTGAAAGAAAAGTAATCCTTTATGAAGTTATTATCTAGAGAAGACCTAGGAATTTACCCATTTCTCCAAGTATAGTTACAAGTGCCAGTAACTCTCCTTTTGGCTGGTTTGTGGTATTAGTGTCATCATCACAACCGTGAGCTTGGCAAAGGTATATGTCACAACCCAAACTGTGAGTAGAAAGAAAACAGGAGAGTAACATCACCTGGGTGCTGGGTCAGAAATATGTCACAATTTTTCCAGGGCAGGGATCAGACAGAGTCATATCACCTGGTTGCCTGACCAGGGTTATGTTACAATTCTCTCCTGAAAGCAAGGCACAGACAACAAAGTCACATTACTTGGGTACTGGGCCAAGCTATATGTCACAATTTTCTCTGCAGGTAAGACCTGGGTACACACCTGGTTGCTGAACCCAGAGGTATGTCACAATTTTCTGTGTTGGCATGATGCAGATGGAAGAGGAGAGTCACACCTCCAAAGCAGTGGATGCAGAGATGTGTCACAAGGCCTCTTGTGGGCAGGGCCCAGGCAAGAGCCTTTCACTCATTTGGTTTGACCCAGAAATATGTCTTAATACCCAAAATACACAGGGATGATTTGAAAGAGGAGGGTAATAAGGCATGGCACAGTGGCTCACACCTGTAATATCAGCACTTTGGGAGGCCAAGGCGGGTAGATCACTTGAGGTCAGGAGTTCGAGGCCAGCTTGGCCAACATGGTGAAACTCCACCTCTACTAAAAATACAAAAATTAGAACGGAGTGGTAATGCATGCCTGTAATCCCAGCTACTTGGGAGGCTAAGGCAGGAGAACTGCTTGAACCAGGAGGCAGATGTTGCAGTGAGCCAAGATCACATCGCTGCACTCCAACCTGGGTAACAGAGTGAGACTCTGCCTCAAAAAAAAAAAAAAAAAAAAAAGACTAGATAGGCATAGGCCACAAGTCACATCACCTGGGTGCTGGACCCAGTGATATGTTACAACGCTCTCTGTGAGCAACATCCTGAGAGGATAGACACCATACCTGTTGGCTGATCCCAGTGATATGTCACAATCTTTTCTTTGTGCATGGTGCATGTAGGTGAGGACAGCCACATTTCTTAGGTGATGGATGCCAAAACATGTCACGAGGCCATCTGTGGGCAGGGCCCAGGCAGAAGACTCTCATCCCCTAATGTCAGATGCAGTGATATGTAACAATATGTAAAATATGAAAGGTCCAGCCAAAAGATGAGTTACATCATCTAGGTGCTGGACCCACTGACACAACACAATTCCCTTGTGGCAGGGTAGAGGCTGACGAAGAGTCACATCTTTACCTAGGTGATGAATAAAAAGTTATTTCATAATACTCTTGTGGCCAGGGCTTATGTGAAGACTCACATTACCTGGGTGGCAGACCCAGCTACATGTCACAATGCAAAATGTTTGTAGGGCCCAGGCAAGGGAAAAATAGTCCCATTACGTAGGTGCTGGGCCCAGTGATATATCATAATCCCTTTTTGGTCAGAGTCCAAGCAGTAGAGGAAGGGTCGCATCATCTAAATGCTGCACTCAGCAACATGTCACAATACCCTCTGAGAGGACAAGTCAGAAAGAAAAGTCACATCACCTAGGTAAAAGACCCAGAAATATTTAATAATGCTATCTTTTCATAGGGCTCAGGAAGAAAACAGGAGTCAGATAATGTAGGAGCTGGGCCCAGCTATATGGCACAATCACTACAGTAGGCAAGGCCTTGGCATGAGAGGAGAGTCACATCAGATATGTGCTGGGCCCAGCGATATGTCAAATTTCCTACTGTGGACTGCTCCAGAAAGATAAAAAGAGTCCTGTCATTTAGGCAACTGACCCAGAGATATGTCACAATGACCACTTGGGCAGGAACCAAGCAGAAGAATCATATCCCCTGTGTGCTGGACCCAGCAATAAGTCACTCTTGCTTCTGTTAGCATGACCCAGGCCCAAAGGTATATTAAAAGCTAACCTATGGACAAAGTGAAGAGAGGAGAGTCACATAAAATAGTTGACGGGCAGAAAACTCACATCGTCTAGGTGTAGGGCCCAGCAATATGTCACAATGTCTTATGTGGGCAGGTCCAAGAAAAAAAATATATCCCTTTGGTGCTTAGTTCAGTAATATTTCACAATCTTTCCTGCAGGAAAAAACTAAGAAATAAAAAAAAAAAATAGCTATACACTGTGAAAGGTCACAATTCTTCCTGGGAGCAGAGACCAGGTAACACAAGAGTCACATCACCTGTGGGATTGGTGCAAAGACATTTGTTTTTTTTTGTTTTTTTTTATTTTTTGGAGATGGAGTCTCACTCTTTTGCCCAGGATGGAGTGCAGTGGTGCGATCTTAGCTCACTGCAACCTCCACCTCCTGGGTTCAAGCGATTATCCTGTCTCAGCCTCCTGAGTAGCTGGGACTACAGGCACCAATCACGACACCTGGCTGATTTTTGTTTTTTTTTAGTAGAGATGGGTTTTCACCATGTTGACCAGGCTGGTCTCGAACTCCTGACTTTGTGATCCGCCCACCTTGGCCTCCTAAAGTGCTGGGATTACAGACATGAGCCACTGTGCCCAGCCAGAAAAACATTTCAAAATGCCTCCTGTAGGCAAGGCCTAGGCTTAAAAGTTACATCACCTGAGTGTTAAACCCAGCAATACGTCACAATGCCCCAAGTGGGCAAATCACAGGCAGAAGAGTCACAAATTGTCAGTGCAGGGCCCAGCAATATGTCACAATGTTCCCTGAAGGCAAACCTAAAAGAAGAGTCACATAAGCTAGGTGCTGGGTGTAGCAATATGCTACAATTTCCCTGTAAGCAGGGACCAACAGAAGAAGAGTCACATCATCTGGATGCTGGGCCCAGTAATATGTCAATCATCTTTCCTGTAATAAAGACCCAGGCAGGAGAAACACATCGTCTGGTTGCTGACCACAGCAATATGCCACAACTTTCTGTGTAGGCAGGGTGTAGGCAGAAAAGGAGAGTCACATCTCCTGGATGAGGAATGCAGAGACATGTCACAATGCCCCCTGTAGGAAGGGCCTAGGTAGGAGACTCCCATCTCTTAGGTATTGAGTTCAGCAATATGTCACAATACCCAAATATGTGGAGCCTGAAAAAAAGAGGAGAGTCACATCACCTAGATGCTAGGCCAGTGATGTGTCACAATTTCTCTGTGAGCAGAGATCAGGCAGAAGAGAGTAACAGTACCATGGTGATGGGCATTGAGTTATGTCACAAGGTCCCCTGTAGGCAGGCCCAGAAAAAAAGTTACATCCATCACCCAGGTGTTGAACTCAACAATATTTAACAATTTCTAATGTGATATATTGTGACACAACATGTAAGGCACATTTGGGAGAGTCACGTAACATGGGTGCAGGATTCAGCAATAATTGACAATATCCAAAATTTGCAGGATCCCTCCCACAAAAAAAGAGGAGAGTCAAATCACCGAGGTGCTGGATTCAGCACACCATTACATCTGTGTGCTTGGCCAAGTTTTATGTCACAATTCCACCTGTGGGTAGAGAACAAACACAAGAGTCACATCAATTGTGTGCTGACCCAGGGTTATGTCACAATCTTCCCTGACAGCATGCACCAGCAAAGAGAGTCACATCACAGGGTTCTCAACCAGAGATGTTATAATCCTCTCCTGAAAGCAGGGCACAGGGAGAAGAGTATGATCACCTGGGTGCTGGGCTCAGCTAAATGTGTCACAAGGCTCACTGTAGGCAAAGCCCAGAAAGGATAGACAAAACACCTGGTTGCTGGGCCCAGCAATATATCACAATCTTCTCTATGGGAAGAATGCAGGTAGAAGTAGAGGGTTTCATCTACCAGGTGATGGATGAAAAAATATACTCCAGGGCCCTCTGTGAGAGGAGCTCAGGCAGAAGCCTTCCAACCCCTAAGTGTTTGTTTCAGTGATATGTCACAATAACCAAAATATGCAGGTCTCAGGCAAGTGAGAAGAGCCACATCACCTAGGTGCTAGGTAAAGTGATCTGCCACAAATTTTTCTTTTGGCAGTGCTCAAGCGGAACAGAAAAGTCAAATCGCCAAGATAATGAATGAAAAGACGTGTTAGAATAGTTCTGTGTGAGAGCCCACGCAGGAAATTCTCATCATCATGTTGTTGGACCCAGAGACATGTTGAAATACATGATGCCGGCCAGGTGCGGTGGCTCACACAGGTAATCCCAGCACTTTAGGAGGCTGAGGTGGGTGGATCACCTGAGGTTGGGAGTTCAAGACCAGCCTGACCAACATGGAGAAACCCCGTCTCTACTGCAAATAGAAAAATTAACCGAGCTTGGTGGTACATGCCTGTAATCCCAGATACTCGGGGGGCTGAGGCAGAAGAACTGCTTGAACATGGGAGATGAAGGTTGTGGTGAGCTGAGATTGCGCCATTGCACTCCAGCCTAGGCAACAAGAGCGAAACTCCATCTCAAAAACAAATAAACAAACAAAAAAAACACACACAAAAAAAACATGATGCATGCAGGTCTCAGGCACAAGAGGAGAGTAACATCACTTAGGTGCTGGATGTGCCCAAATGCACATCACAATTTCTTCTTAAGCACAACCCAAGCAGTAGCAGAGATTCCTATCATCTAGGATCTTGGTCCAGCAGTATTTCACAATACCCGAGGGGTGGGCCTAGGTAAAAAAGTCACATTACCTAGGTGAGAAGCCTAGAGATACGTCACAATGTCCTTTGTGGGTAGGGCTTATAAAGGAGAGACACAGCTTAGGTGCTGGGCTCAGCTTTATGTTCCAGTCACCCCAGTGGAAAGAGGCCAAGAATGAGAAAGAGTCACATCACATAGGAGCTATGTCACGTGGCATATCACAATTCCCACTGTGGACAAACCCCAGAAGAGTCACATCATCTAGGTGGGAGGCCCAAATATGTATCACAGTGACTCCTGTGTACAGGGACCAGGCAGAATAATTACACCATCTGCTTGCCCCAGCAATACGTCACTCTCTATTCTGTGGGCATGGCCCAGGCAGAAGAGGAATGTCACATCATGTAGGTAAAACGGGCATTTACCTCAGCTTTGCCCACAGGAGAGATTGTAATGGGTCAAGAAATAGGTCACAATGCTCCCTGTGGTCAGGCTTCAGGCAGAGGACTCACATCTTCTTAGTGCTAAGCCCAGCTGTATATCTCAATGCCTTCTAAGGGCAGAGCCAAAGCAAAAAAAAAAAAAAAAGTAACATCGCTTTAGTGTTAGGCACAGTCATATGTCATAATCTCTTTTGTGAGCAGAACCTAAAAAAAAGTGTCACATCACCTAGGTGCTGGGCCCCACAATATGTCCCAACACCCCCTGTGATTATAGACAGGCAGGAAAAGTAAGTCACATTTCCAGGGTGATTGGTGAAGACATATATTACAATCCCCTCTGTAGACAGGTCCAGGATGAAGTGTTACATCACCCAGGTGTTGGACTCAGCCTATGTGTTTACGGCACAAGCAAAAGATTAACATAACATAGGCCCAGCAATATGTCACAATACATCTGTGGGCAGCACCAATGCAGAAGAGCCGACTCACACCACCTGGGTGCAACACCCAGCAATATGTCACAATGACCATTGTGGGCTGTATCAAGGCAGAATAGAATCACATTACCAAGGGTCTGGGCCCGGTGATATGGCACTGTGGACTAGGCCCAGGAAAAGACAAATAACTCAGGTGCTGGGCTAAGATATATGTCACATGACACCTTTCGAAAGGTCTTGCGATGACATTAACAATTACATTCATGTTCTGAGTCAAGGGATGACAGTCAACACCTCCTGCATGTTGGGTCTAAGTACAGGGGTCACAGTCTCAATGGTGGACTGGATTTGTGCATAACAGCCTCAATTTCTTTTGCAAATTATGTGCCTTAGTCTGGGCAAGGTGGCTCACACCTGTAATCCCAGCACTTTGGGAGGCCAAGGTAAGTGGATCACTTGAGGTCAGGAGTTCAAGACCAGCCTGACCAACATGGTGAAACCCCAGCTCTACTAAAAATACAAAACAGCTGGCATAGTGGTGGGCACCTGTAATCCCAGCTACTCAGGAGGCTAAGGCAGGAGAATCACTTGAACCCAGGAAGCAGAGTTTGCAATGAGCCAAGATCGTGCCACTGCTCTCCAGCCTAGGTAACAAGAGCAAAACTCCATCTCAAAATAAATTATGCTCTTTAGTGAAGTCGCAGTCACAAAGGTGTGCTGAATTTTGGTTAACGAGTCACTAACCCAACTGTGGACAAAAATCCACAAATGAGAGTCAATTTTCCAACACTCAACTGCCTCCAAAAGTGAGATTCAGAACCTCAAAAGAGTGTGTTTAAGTGGATGACAATATTTGGTATTGACTGGGTGTGAATATAAATTTCACAACCTCACCTGTGTGCTTGTCTCTGTCAGGACACTCTCTTGTGGACTGTATATGGTGTGCATGAGAGTTGCAACCTGCTCTGAACACATGATCTTATGTGGTCCTAAGTCTAGGTATGACAGTCAACATCTCTCCAATTGGCTGGGTCCAGAGAGGAGAGTCCTCACCCACCTATGAGCTGGGTTTAGAAATGATTCACCATCTCAAATGTGGCCACATGTTCACATATGATAGTCACAATTTTAACTGTGGACTGCATCCATCCATGAGAATTATGACCTCATCAGTGGGCTCTTCCATGTGCGAGGATGACAATCCTAAAAACTGGCAGGGTGTGCTTACATGAAACATGATCTAACCTGTTTGCTTGGTCCTATGGTGCAGATTACATGCTCTGTACCATCTGAGTGCCTCATACAATATACAAGAGAGTGGTAATTCTCTATAACCTTCATACAGAGAGGAGACCAGGATTTTATTCCTTTTTCTTTTTTTTTTTTTTTTTTTGTGAGACGGAGTTTCACTCTTGTTGCCCAGACTGGAGTGCAATGGTGTGATCTCAGCTCACCACAACCTCCGCCTCCTGGGTTCAAGCGATTCTCCTGCCTCAGCCTCCCGAGTAGCTGGGATTACAGGCACGTGCCACCATGCCTAGCTAATTTTTTGTATTTTTAGTAGAGACAGGGTTTTTCCATGTTGGTCAGGCTGGTCTTGAATACCGACCTCAGGTGATCCGCCCACCTCGACCTCCCAAAGTGCTGGGATTATAGGTGTGAGCCGCCACACCCAGCCAGGAATTTTACTCCTCTTTCTAAGCCTACCTGTGAGAGACAGTATCTCTTCTATTGGCTGGTATGAGGTATTAGAGTCATCATCAAACCTATGAGCTGGGCCAAGATATATGTTACCAACCAACTTGTTGGCACAAACCACCCAGGAGAGTGATATCACCTGGATGCTGGGCAAATGATATGTAATTTTTTTCCCTGAGGGCTGTGAAAAGGCAGGAGAGTCACATCATCTGGGTTTTCAACCAGTGGCATGTTACAATTTTCTCCTGAAAGTTATGCACATGCAGAAGAGGCACATCACCTGGTGGCTGGGCTCTGCAGTGTGTTATAACCTTTCCTGTCGGCAGGGTGCAGGTAGAAAAGGCATCACATCTTTTACGTAATGGATGCAGATATATGTCACAAGAACCCCTGTGGGCAGGGCTGAGGTGTTTGGCCCAGTGAAATGTCACAATAACCAAAATATGTAGTTGTTAGACAGAAGAGTCACATCACCTAAGTTCTGGTTCCAGTGATATGTCACAATCTTTCCTTTTGATAGGGATCAGAGAGGAGTCACATCACTTAGGTGATGAACAAAAATAAATGTCTTAATAACCCCATGCTCAGGGTCCATGTGAGAGAGTTGAATCACCCATGTGTTGAACCTAGTGAAATGTCAAAATATACAATTTATGCAGGGCCCAGGCAGGAGAAGACAGTATCTTCACCTAAGTGTCAGGCCCAGTGATACATCACAATACCTTCTGTGACAGAGTCCAAGCAGTGGGGAAGAGTCACATTACCTAGGTGATGAGTCAAAAACTATGTCACAAAAATCACTGAGGGGAGGGCCCAGGCAGGAGTCAAATTACCTAAATTAGGGGCTCAGGGATATGTTGCAGTGACCTCTGTGGGTAGGACTCAGGAGAAACAGGAGAGTCACATAATCAAGGTGCTGAGTAAAGCTATATGACACAATCACCCAAACTGATAGGCCCAGGCAAAAGAAAGGAGTCATATCACATAGGTGCTGGGCCAAGTGATGTGTCACAATCCTCATTATGGACAGTTCCCAGGAAGAAAAGGAGAGTCACATCATCTAGATGATGAAACTAGAGATGTCACAATAAGCCATGTGGGCTGGGATCATGCAGAAGAATAGAATCATTTGTGTGTTGATCCTAGTATAAGTCACTCTCTTTTTTGTGCGCATGGACCAGGCAGGAGACTCATAACATCCAGGTGCTGGGCCCAGAGATAGGTCACAAGCTCTACTATTGGCAAAGCCCACGTAACAAAGTAGAGTCACATCAAATAGTTGATGGGCCAAGAGATATGTCACAATGCCCCCAGTAGGCAGGGTTTAGGCAGGGGACAGATTACATTGATGCTGGGCACTGTAGTATGTAACAATGTCTTTTAAGGGCAGGGCTAGGCAAAATAATTTTGCTGATGGGCCTAGTGATGTGTTAGTTCTTTTGTGGGCAGAATCTATGAAGAAGAGGCAAGTCACATCAGCTCAGTGCTGAAACCAGCAATAGATATCATTATTCCCCAGTGAACAAGGACTAGGTAGGTGAAAAGATTCATATCACCTTGGTGATTGGCACAAAGGTATGTAACAATATCCCTGGAAGGCAGTGGCCTGGCAGGAATGCTACATCGCCTGGGTATTGAAACCAGCTTCACAATAGCCTAAGTAGACAGGGCACAGGTGGCAGAGTTCCATCACCTGGGTGCTGAGCCCAAGGATATGTCACAATGTTCCTGTGGGCAAGGCTCAGGCAGGAGAGAAACATTTTCTAATTGCTGGATCCAGTGATGTCACAATCTTCTCTGTGGGAAGAACGCAGGTAGAAGAGAAGAGTCACATCTTTCTAGGTAATGAGGCCACAGACATGCCACAAAGCCTCCTGTGGGCACGGCCCAGGCAGGAACCTCTCATCCCCTAGGTGTCAGTCCCAGAGATATGTCCAATATTCATAATATGCCATGCCCTGGCAATAAAGGCAAGTTACATCACCTAAGTGCTAGGGCCAGGGATATGTCACAATTCCTCTTTCATCAAGACCTAGGCATAAGTGGAGAGTCACACCACTTGGGTGATGAAAGAAAAGATACATCATCATACCCCTGTAGGCAAAGCCCATGCAGGAGAATTACATCACCTAGGTTGCGGCTCCAGTGATGTGTCAAAATACATAATGTATGCAGGGTTTAGGCAGGAGAAAAGAGTAACATCACCTAGGATCCTGGCTAAGCAATATATCCAACTCTCTTTTTGGGAATATTCCAAGCAGTAGAGGAGAGTCACATCACCTAAGTTCTCAGTCCAGCAATATGTCACAATGCCCCCTGTGAAAATGACTGAAGAATAAGAGGAGAGTAACATAACCTAGGGGCTAGGCCAAGCTGTGTGTCACAATCACACCTGTGAGCAGGGCCTAGTCATGAGAGGAGAGTCACATCAAGTAAGTTCTGGGCCACACGATATATCATAATCCCCATATGGACAGGTCTCGGGAAGACATCACCTAGGTGCTGGGCCCAGGAACATGTGACAATGTCTCGTATAGGCAAACACAGGGTAGGAAAGGGGAGGGGATAATATTAAACATCTGATGGGCCAAGAGATATGTCACAATGCCCTCTGTGGGCAGGATCCAGGCTGGAGACACACAGCACCTTGGCGCTGGGGCCATGAATACTTTATAGTGCCTTCTGAGGATGGGCCCAAGGCAAAAGAGTAATGTCATTATACCGTTGGGCCCAGCGGTATGTTACAATCTTTGCTGCAGGTGGAACCTAGAAAGAAGAGAGGAGTCACACCAGCCAGGTACTGGGCCTAGCAGTATGCCACAATATGTTTTGTGAGAAGGAACTAGGCAGTAAAAGGCAGTCACATCACCTGGGTGGTGAGCACAGAGATTTGTGACAATGGCTCCTGCAGGCAGAACCTAAATAAGGGAGTTACATTTTCTGGGTTTTAGACCCAGTAACGTCACAATGAACCACGTGGGCAAAGCAGAGGAGAGTAACATAATGTATGGGTGATGGCAGCAATATTTTACAATGCTCACTGTGGTCAGCACCAAAGGAGGAGAGAAAACTCCCATCACTGGCCGGGCATGGTGGCTCACGACTGTAATCCCAGCACTTTGGGAGGCCAAGGCAGGTGGATCACCTGAGGTCAGGAGTTCGAGACCAGCCTGACCAACATGGAGAAACCCTGTCTCTACTAAAAATATAAAAATTAGCCAGGCATGGTGGTGCACGCCTGTAATCTAAGCTACTTGGGAGGCTGAGACAGAATTGTTTAAACTCAGGAGGCAGAGTTTGCCTTGAGCCAAGATTGCACCATTACACTCCAGCCTGGGTAACAAGAGCAAAACTCTGTCTCAATAAAAAAAAAAAAAAGAAAAAAGAGAAAGAAAAAGAAAACTCCCATCACCTGGATGCAAGGCCCAGTGATTTGTCCCAATGCCTAATGTGGAAATCACAGAGGCAAGAAAATAGAGTCACATCACCTAGTTTCTAGTCCAGCGATATGTCACGATTCCATCTGTGGGTTAAATCCAAGCAAGAGAGAAAACTCACTTGGGTTCTACACAGAGGCATGTGTCACAATCACACGTGCAGGAAGGTCCAAATGAGATTAACAATCCTGTACATATCTCACTTCTGTGTGCAGCAGCAAGGCAGGAGAGGAGACTCACATTACCTGTGTGCAAGGCTCTGAGATATGTTAATGTCTTTTTTGAGTAGCACCAAGGCAGGAGAATAGTTACATCATCTAGGTGCTGGGTCCAGCAGTGTGGCACAATCCTATCTGTAGGCTGGGCCAATTCTGAAGAATCACAATACTCAGCTGCTGGGCAGAAGTGTGTCAAAACCGCACCTGAAGGAAAGACCAAGGATGAGACTAACAATCCTGTATATACCCCAATTCTTGGTATGAGAGTCAACACCTCCTGTATGTTAAATCCAAGTACACAAGTCACATTTTTAGAATGAATTGAATCACTGAATGAGAGACTCAGTCCCTCTTACTGGCTGTGTCACCTTAGTGGAATCACAGACTAACAGTGTATTCAATCTTGGTCTGAAAGTCACCAACTTAACTTTGGACTGGATTCACTTATAAATTTTCCAACTTGCAACTGTCTCTGGATATGAGATTCAGAACATCCAGTTGATTGTATTCATGTGAAAAGAGGACGATCTTTACTGTCGGCTGGGTGTGCATGAGTGTCAAAACCTCAACTGTACAATGAGCCTAGTTAGAACACTCTCTGTACCAACTGAGGAAATTATAAGGTTCCCATGAAAGTCACAATCTTTTGTGACTGGGAGACAATTGTGCTGGTATGGACCCATGATCGTACCTGTGGCTCTACGCCCAGATATGAGAGTTAACACCTCTACAATGACTGGGTCCAGATATGAGAGTTGTCACCTGCCTATAAGCTAGGCTTACTAATGAGTCATCACCTCAGCTGTTGCCTGATGTTCACACATGACAGTCACAATTTCAACTCTGCACTGCATCCACATGTAAGATTTAGGACCTCACCAGTAGGTTTTGTCCATAGATGAGGGTGACAATCTTAACAACTGGCAAAGTGTGCATACATAAATCACAATCCCATCTGTTTTCTACGGCCATTATGACACTCTGTGTACCACTTGAGGGCTTTATACAATATATGAGAGAGTGTAATTTTCTCTGACCTTCCTAAAAAGAGGAGAGTGAGAATCTTACCCATGTACCTGAGCCCACATATGAGAGATAGTATGTCTCCTATTGACTGATTTCAGATATGAGAGCCAACATCGCACCTATGATCTGAAAAAAGATATATGTCACAATCTCCCCTGTGGATAGGGAGTGAGCAGGTGAGTTACATCGTCTCAGTAATAGGCCAGGGATATGTCACAATCTTCTCTGAGAGAAGGCACCAGGCAGAAGAATTAAAACTTGGGTGCTCAGTCAGGGATATGTTAAATTTCCTCTTGAAACCAGGGCAGACAGTAGAGTCACATCACCTGGGTGCTGAGATGAGTGATATGTCACAATGCTCCCTGTGAGCAAAGCTCAGGCAGGAGAAACACATCACTTGATTCCTGGGCCAGAAGATACGTCACAATCTCTCATTGTGGGGAAACCTTGGTAGAAAAGGAGAGTCACATCAAAAAGCTGGTGCTCTTAAAGATATGTCACAATGCTCTGTTATCATGGTCCATACAGGAGACTCATGTCACCATGTTGCTGGGCCCAGCAATATGTCACAATGCCTTTTGAGGTCCAGGCCAAGGCAAAACGTAATGTCACATTGGCATAGAGCCCCACAATATGTCTCAATCTCCCTTGCCAGCAGAACCTATGATGGAAGAAGAATCACACTTGTTTGGTACTGAGCCAAGGGATATGTCACAATTCCCTCTGTGAGCAGAGACCAGGCAGGAGAAGAGAGTCACATCACCTGGGTAATGAGTGGAAATATATGTCATAATGCTCCTTTTTGGCAGTAGAGTTACATTACCAGGGTGTCGAACCCAGCAATATGTCACAATTGCTTATGTGGTCAGGGAACAGGCAGGAGAGTCACATAATCTGGATGTAGGGCTCACAGAAATGTCCTAATGCCTTCTGTGGGCAGTGCCAAGGCAGGGGAGGAGACTCACATCATTTAAGTGTAAGGTCCAGCAATATGTCACAATGTCCTCTGTGAGCAGCACCAATGCAGAAAAATAGAAGCACATCCCCTCAGTTGTGGGTTCAGCTATATGTCACTATTCCATCTGTGGGCTGGTCTTAGGCAAGAGAGTCAGACCACTCGGGTGCTGGGCAGCGAAAAATGTTACAATTAAACCTGTGGGAAGGCGCAGAGATGAAATTAACAATCCCACACATGTTCTGGTTTTAGGTAAAGGAGGTTAACCCTTCCTATATGTTGTGTCTAAGAACAGGAGTTACAATGTCAACAGCGGACTAAATTTGTACCTGACAGCCTAAACTCCTCCTGTGGACTTTGTCTAATTAGTGAAGTCACAGCCTCATAGGTGTGCTGAATCTTGCTCTGAGTGTCACCAACTCACTTGTGGACTGGATCCATATATGACAGTCAATTTTTCCACCGTTGACTTCCTCTATGTGTGATCCAGAACTTCAAAAGTGGGCTGTGTTTATGTGAGAATATGATGATATATACTGTTTGATGGGTGTTCATATAACAGTGAAAATCTCCAGGCCAGCTGCAGTGGCTCACGCCAGTAATCCCAGCACTCTGGGAGGCCGATAAATGCGGATCACAAGGTCAGGAGATTGAGACCATCCTGGGCAGCATGGTGAAACCCTGTTTCTACTAAAACTACAAAAATTAGCCAGGCATGGTGGTGTGTGCCTGTAATCCCAGCTACTCAGGAGGCTGAGGCAGGAGAATCACTTGAACCCGGAGGCAGAGGTTGCAGTAAGCTGAGATCGCGCCACTGCACTCCAGCTGGGGGAACAGAGCAAGACTTCATCTCAAAAAAAAAAGAAAAAAAGAAAATCTCCCCTGTGTGCTGGGTCTTGTTAGTACACTCTTTTTTTTTTTTGGCGAGACAGAGTCTCGCACTATCACCCAGGCTGGAATACAGTGGCATGATCTCAACTCAATGCAACCTCCGCCTCCTGGGCTCAAGCGATTCTCCTGCCTCAGGCTCCCGAGTAGCTGGGATTACAGGTGCCCACCACCATGCCCAGCTAATTTTTTGTATTTTTTAGTAAAGATAGGGTTTCAACACGTTGGTCGGGCTGGTCTTGAACTCCTGACCTCGTGATTCACCCACCTCAGCCTCCCAAAATGCTGGGATTACAGGCGTGAGCCACTGTGCCTGGTTACTACACTCTCTATACTACTCAAAGGCTTTATCCATTATAAATGAGAGGCACAATTTACTCTAAAATCATGTTTGTAAGCACCCATGACCATACTTGTGGCCCTAAGCCCAGGTATTAGTCAATATCTCTCTTAGTTTGTTGGGTTTAAGAGAGTAGAGTCCTCATCTGCTCTGTTCTGAGTTTAGAAATATGTCACCATCTCAACTGTGGCTGGAGGCTCATATATGACAGTCACAATTAAAACTGTGGACAGTGTTTGCATTTGAGATTCTGTTTGCATTTGAGATTCAAGACTTCAGCCATGGGCTCTTTCCCTGTGTGAGGGTGATAATCCTAATAGTTGGTGAGGTGTGCATATAAGAAACAATCTCACCTTTGTGCTGTGTGCCCTGGGATAACACTCTTTGTAACACTCGAGGGCATTATATGATATGTTAGAGTGTGGCAATTCTTTATGACCTTCATAAAAAGAGACGACCAAGGATGTGACTCATTTATCTAAGTCGAGCTATGAGAGACAGTATTTCTTCCAATAGCTGACTTGAGGTATGAGAGTCATCATTGCACTTATAAGCTGACTATAGTATATGTCACCATTTAACCTGTAGGTAGGGAGTTAGCAAGAGAGTCACATCACCTGGGATTTCAGCCAAGGTATCTCACAATCTTCCCTGAGGGAAAGAAACAAGCAGCAGCATCACATCACGTGGGTGCTCAGCCAGGGATATGTTACAATTCTCTCCTGAAAGCACAGCACAGGCAACAGAGTCACATCACCCAGGTGCTGAGCTAAGCACTATGTCACAATGCTCCCTGGGGGCAAGACACAGGCAGAAAAGCCATATCACCTGGTGTCTGGTTCCAGGAATATGTCACAATCTTTCCTGTGCAGGGCATGGTACAGGCAAGAAGTGTCACCTTTTAGGTCATGGACGCAGATATATGTCACAAGGTCCCTGTGGGCAGAGCCCAGGCAGGAGCATGCAATCTCATAGGTAGTGGGCCTAGTAATATTTTACAATATCCAAAATATTTGAGGCACAGGGAAAACAGGAGGATCACATCACCTAGGTGCTGGGCCCAGTGATATGCTGCAATCCTCCCTTTTGGCAGGGCCCAGGCAGAAAAAGAGTTACATCATCTAGGTGATGAATAAAAAGATATGTTACAATACCTCTGTGGGCAGGGCACATGCAGGAGATTCACATCACCGAGGTGTTAGAACAAGCCACATGTCACAATACACAATGTACAACAGGAACCAGGCAGCAGAGGAGAGTCACACGACCTAGGTTCTGACCCAGCAATATATTATAATACCTCCTTAGGAAAAGCCTAAGAAGTAGAGGAAAGTCATATCACCTGGGCACTAGGCCCTGTGATATGTCCAGTGTTCTCTGTGGAAAGCACTAAGACAAGAGAATAGACTCACATCACCTAAATGCTGGGTCCAGAAATATGGCACAATCCCATCTGTTGGGCCCAGGCAGGAGAATCAAATCACTTAGGTGCTTAAAAAAGGTGTATGTCACA
Source organism: Hylobates moloch (assembly GCF_009828535.3). Taxonomy (NCBI): domain Eukaryota; kingdom Metazoa; phylum Chordata; class Mammalia; order Primates; family Hylobatidae; genus Hylobates; species Hylobates moloch. The sequence continues at coordinate 55,493,192 of NW_026652287.1, read as the reverse complement.
AACACACCTGAATTAAGGTCGAGGTATGAGATTAACAATTTCACACACTTCTTAGTTCTAGGTATGAGACATAATACCCTCTGTATGTTGGGTGTAAGTACCTGAGTGACAATCTCAATGATGGTCTGGATTTGTGCATGAGAACGTCAATCCTTCCTGCAAATTGTGTCATTTTAATGAAGTCACTGACTCACAGGTGTGCTGAATCTTGGTCTCAGAGACACTAACCTCTCTATGGATCGAATTAACATGAGATTTAATTTTCTAACTTTCGACTGCATCTGGGTATGAGATTCAGAACCTCAACAGTGAGCTGTGTTTATGTGGAAGGATGACAGTCTTTACTGTTGTCAGGCTATGCATATGAGTGTCACAACCTCCCTGTGTGCTGAGTTCTGTTAGGACATTCCCTGTACCTCTTGATGACTTTACACAGCATGTGACAGAGTGTTAATTCTTTATGACCTTCATACAAAGAAGAAACCCAAGACATTACTCATTTTCCTGACCCTGGCTATGAGAGATAGTGTATCTGCTATTGGTTGTTTAGAGGTATGAGAGTCATATTGCCCCTGTAAGTTTGGATACGATATGCATCACAATCCCACCAGTGAAGAGGGATTGACCAAAAGACTCACATCACCTGCCTTTTGGGGCAATGATATGTCACAATCATCTCTGAGGGCAGGGATAGGGCAGAAGTGTCACACCACCTGGGTGCTTGATTAGGGATATGTTACAATCTCCTCTTGAAAGCAGAACACAGTCAGCAGAGTCACATCACCTGGATGCTAGGCCCAGTGATATGTTACAATCATCTGCGGGCAAGGACCAGGCAGGAAAATCACATCACCTGATTGCTGAGACCGGTGATTTGCCACAATCTTCCCAGTGGTCAAGGTGCAGGCAAAAAGGAGAGTTAAATCTCCTAGGATAATGGATACAAAGATATGTCACAAGGCCACTTATGTGCTGGGCTCAGGCAGAAGCCTCCCATTTCATGGGTGTTGAACTCAATGATGTCACTATACCCAAAATATGCCAGAAACAGGAAAAATAAAAGAATCATATCACCTAAGTGATGGAAAGATGATACAATACTTCTGTGGGTGGTTCCCATGCCATAAAGTTGTATCACCTAGGTGTTGAATCCAGGCATATGTCACAACACACAATGCATGCAGGGCTTAGGCAGAAGAGGAGAGTCACAACACGTAGGTGGTGAGTCCAGCAACACATCACAATCCCTGCTTGGGCAAAGCCCAAACCAGAGAACTATGAGTCACATCACCCATGTACTGGGCTCAGCAATATGTCACACTACCCCTTATGTGGAGGGCCCATGCAAGACAGTCACATCACCTATATAATGGGCTCAGCAATATGTCACAATACCCACTCTGGGGAGGGCCCACCCAAGAGAGTCACATCATCTAAATTATGGGCCCAAAAATATGTCAAAATGCTCTCTGTGAGTACAGCTCAGGAAAATAAAAGAATCACACGACCTAGGGTTTAGGCCCAACTATATGTAACAAACACCCCAGTGTGCAGAGCCCATGCATGAGAAAAGAGTCACATCACCTATGTGCTGGGCCCAGTGATATGTACCAATACTTGTTTTGGCAGTTCCCAGGTAGAAGAGAAGTGTCGCATCACCTAGGTGATTAATAGAAAGATATTTCATAATACCCCTATGGGCAGGGCCCATGCAGGAGAGTTGCATTGCCTAGGTGTTAAGACTCAGTGATATGTCTTAGTACACAATGTGTGCAGGTCCCAGGGTGGAGAGGAGAGTCACCTCATCTAGGTTCTTGACCCAGTGGTATGTCACAATCCCTTTTTGTGCAGAGATGGAACAGCAGAGTCACATCACCTAGATTCTGGGCCCAGCAATATACCACAATACCCCAAGAAGGCAGTCCAAACAAAAGAGTTACATCAGCCAGGTGTGGTGGCCCATGCCTGTAATCCCAGCACTTTGGCAGGCCAAGGCAGGTGGATCACTTGAGGTCAGGAGTTCGAGACCAGCCTGGCCAACATGGTGAAACTTCGTCTCTACTAAAAATACAAAAATTAGCTGGCTGTGTTGATGTGTGCCTATAATCCCAGCTACTCAGGAGGCTGAGGCAGGTGAATCACTTGAACCCAGGAGGCGGAAGTTGCAGTGAACCAAGATCGCACCACTGCACTCCAGCCAGGGTGACAGAGCCAGACTCTGTCTCAAAAAAAAAAAAAAGTTACATTACCTAATTAACGGTCTCAGAGATAAGACACAGTGCGCCTCATAGATAGGGCTCAGGAAGAAGTGTGGAGTCACATAACATCTGAGGTGGCCCCAGCTATGTGTCAAAATCACTCCAGTCGGCAGGGCCCTGGCATAAGAAGACAGTCATATCGAAGCTAGGTGCAGTGGCTCACGCCTGGAATCCCAGTACTTTGGGAGGCCAAGGCAGGCAGATCACCTGAGGTTGGGAGTTCGAGACCAGCCTGACTAACATGGAGAAATCCCATCTCTACTGAAAATATAAAAAAAATTTGCCAAGCGCGGTGGTACATGCTTGTAATCCCAGCTGAGCCAAGATCGTGGTATTGCACTCCAGCCTGGGCAACAAGAGCGAAACTCTGTCTTAAAAAAATAAATAAATAAAAAGTCACATAATGTAGGTGCTTTGCCAAGCAATATGTCACAATCCCTACTGTGGACAGGTCCCAGGGAGAAGAGAGTCACACAACCTCAGCGATGGGCCCAGATATATGTTACAGTGACTTCTGGGAGTCAGCAGAAGAATCATATCACCTGTATGCTAAATTCAGCAGTAAGTCACTCTCTCTTCTGTGGGCAAGGCCCAGGCAGGAGAGGAGAGTCATATCACCTTGGTGCTGGGCCCATTTGATCAACAACCAGGTAAGAGAGAAGAGTCACATAAAATAGTCAAAGGGTGCCAAGAGCAATGGTTCACACCTGTAATCTCAGCACATTGGGAGGTCAAGGCGGGTGGACTGGCTGAGGTCAGGAGTTTGATATCAGCCTGGCCAACAGGGTGATATCTTGTCTCTACTAAAAACACAAAAATTAGCCAGACATGGTGGCACACACCTGTAGTCTCAGCTACTTAGGAGGCTGAGGCAGAAGAATCACTTGAACCCAGGAGGCAAAGGTTGAAGTGAGCAGAGATCATGCCACTGCACTCCATCCTAGGTGACAGAGTGAGATTCTGTCTCAAAAATAAAATTAAAATAAATAAAATATAATACAGTAAATAAAATAAAATAGTCAAAGGGTCCAGATATGTCACAATGCACCTTGTAGGCAGGGTCCAGGCAGGAGACTCATATCACATTTGTTCTGGGCCCAGTAATATATCACCACGCCTGCTGAGAGCAGTGCCATGACAAGAGTACTGTCACCTTAGTATTAGGCCCAGTGACATGTCACAATATCCCCTGTGGGCAGAAACCTAGGAAGAGGAGAAAAGTCATGTTAGCTAGGTGCTGAGCCCTGTGATACGTCAAAATCCTTTCTGTGAGTAGGGGCCAAGCAGAAGAGAGCTGCATTACCTGTGTGATGGATGCAGGGATATGTCACAATGTCCTCTGTAGGCAGGGCCTAAGCAGTAGAGTTACATCACCTAGGTTTTGGACCCAACAGTATGTCACAATGGGCCACATGAGCAGGGCACAGGCAGAAGAGTCACATAACCTATGTGTGGGGCCCAGCGATATGACACAATGCCCCCTGTGGAAGAGCCAAGGCAGAAGAGAAGATTCACACCACCTGGGTACAAGACCCAGCGATATGTCACAATGTCTTCTGTGGGCAGTGCCAAGGCAGTAGAATAGTTACATTACCTCAATTCTGGGTCCAACGATATGTCACAATCCTTTCTGTGGGCTGGGCTCAGGCGGGAGCATCAACTCACTCTGTTGCTGGATAAAGTCACATGTCATAATCACACCGTCAGACATGTTCAGGGATGAGATTATACATCTGGACTGGAAAGAATCAACACATCAAAAATATGACCAGACCAGTGGCGCATGCCTGTAATCCCAGCACTTTGGGAGGTCAAGGCAGAAGAATACTTTGAGCACAGGAGTTTGAGACTATCCTGGGGGCCACATGGTGAGACAACACCTATATTAAAAAATAATAATTAAAAATATATATTTGTGTGTGTGTGTATATATTTGTGTGTGTGTTTGTGTATATATACATACATACATATACATATATATACACATATATATGTGTGTGTGTGTGTATATATATATATATAAAACCAGAGCCTGAAAAACATAGCAAGACCACGTCTCTTCTTAAGAAAAAAAAAAAAAAAGAGAGAGATAGATGATAGATTGATTACAGGTAGGTAGGTAGGTAGACAGATGGATAGAGATAGAACCAGTCATGGTGGCTCACGCCTGTAAGCTCAGTACCTTGAGAGGCCGAGGCCAGCAGATCGCTTGGCCACGGGAGTTTGAGATCAGCCTGGAAAACATGATGGAACCCCATCTCTACAAAAATAAAAAGCAAGATATGCAAAATAATGTGCCAGTGTGGTGCCGTATACCTTTAGTCCCAGCTACTAAGGAAGCAGGGTGTCTGAGATAGAAGGATCACCTGAGCCCAGGGAGGTCGAGGCTGTAGTTAGCTGTGATCACGTAACTGCACTTAAGCCTAGGTGAAAGAAATCTAAAACAACAGCAACTTCAGCATACAGGAAGGAGCATGAGAGAGAGAAAAAGAAAAAACCCAAAAAACAAAAACCAACAAAACTCAATGTACTGTGGAAACAAACTAAAAGTGGGGCTAGAAAAAAACAAACAAAACACAGAACTATCCCCAGATCCCCAGCTATTTGGGAGGCCAAAATGGGAGGATCACCTGGATGAGCCCAGGAAGGTGGAGGGCACAGTGAGCCATCACTGAACTTTTCTGGTGGACCTAAGTGGTACTGCACCGGCGAGAGCCATCTGGTCCCCCTTAAACATTTTAAGCTGGTGACCAAGTCCTACGCTTGTGGCTGACATCTTGTAGACCTGGCAGCCAGAAGGAGAAGCCGGCTGATGGCAGAGGCAGAAGCCCACCGGTTCCAACCTGGGCCACGTGTGGCGCTCGCGGCCTGAAGCTGTCCCCGTTGGAAACTTATTCCCCCCAAGGTGGCCCACCTCAGTGGCTAGCCTCTAAGTCCGCCAACCTACCTTCCTAAGCTTTGAACCTCTGATCAACCCAAACGTGAGGCCAGCAGCCACAAGTACTGGCCACAGCTCGCAGCCCACATCTGGTCACCTGACGGCGTGACCAGGAAGCCACTGGGTCCACCCTGCAGGTCACGTGTGGTGCTCACACCCAAAGCTGTCCCTCTGGCGACTAAGTCTGAGAGCTTCCCACCTAGCTCTGGGTGACAGAGTGAGACTCTATTGCAAAAAAAAAAAAAAAAGAAAAGAAAAAAAGAGCCGGGTGCAGTGGCTCACACCTGTAATCCCAGCACTTTGGGAGGCTGAGGGGGTGGATCACCTGACGTGACGAGACCAGCCTGACCAACATGGAGAAACCCCGTCTCTACTAAAAGTAAAAAATTACCTGGACGTGGTGGCACATGCCTATAATCCCAGCTACTTGGGAGGCTGACGCAGGAGAATTACTTGAACCAAGGAGGTAGAGGTTGCGGTGAGCCGAGATCACGCCATTGCACTCCAGGCTGGGCAACAAAAGTGAAACTCCATCTCGAAAAAAAAAAAAAAGAAAAAGAAAAAAAGAAAAATGTAGAATAAAGAAAGAAATGAAGGAAAGAAGCAAGCAAGCAGCAAGAGAGAGAGCAAAAAAAAAAGGAAGAATGAAAAGGAAAAAAGAAAATAAAAAGAGGACCGAACATGGTGGCTCAAACCTATAATCCCAACACTTTGGGAAGCTGAAATGGAAGAACTAGTTGAGCATAGGAGCTTGACGCCAGCCCTGGGAACATAGTGAGGCCTCGTCTCTACTACAAGAAATAAAAAATTTAGCCAGGCACCATGGCATGCTCATGTAGTAGGAAAGAAAACAGGTGGGAGGAAAGGAGGGAAGAAAAGAAGAAAGAAAGATAGGAAGGAAGGAAAAAAGAAACCAAGTTCTACAACGAAAAAAAAATTAAAAAGAAACAAACGGAAAGAGAGGAGGAAGAGAGAAATACAAAAAAAAAAAAAAAAAAGGACGAGAGAAAGTGGGAAAGGCACATAGAAAGAAAGAGACAGAAAGGGATAAAAAAATAGGAATATAGGAAATGAGGCCAGACACAGTGGCTCACACCTGTAATTCCAACACTTTGGGAGGCTGAGGCATGAGGATCACTTGAGGTCAGGAGTTCGAGACCAGACTGGCCAACATGGCAAAACCCTGTCTCTACTAAAAAAAATACAAAGAATTAGCCAGGCATCGTGGCGCACAACTGTAATCCCAACTATTCAGAGGCTGAAGCATGAGAATCACTTGAACTCAGGATTCAGAGGTTGCAGTGAGCTGAGACTGCACCATTGCACTCCAGCCTCGGCAACAGAGCAAGACTCTATCTCAAGGAAAAAAAAAAAAGAGGAAAGATGAAAGATGAAAAAATACAACCTAAAAAAGGAGAGGCAGAGAAGAAATCAGCACTGGGTGAAGCCTCCAGGAGGCCACACCAGCTGTTTGCCCACCTGCTGTGCAGTGACCTTACGTTCAGAAGCCACTCCCTCTACACTGAAGAGCTATGAGATATGCGAAATACTTGCTGTTCACATTGTGACTCTCAGGCAAACAAAATACACGGTTTCATTATTTGAATCCTGTGGTTTCTTTCAGCCCACTTTTATTGACTTAACCTAGTTAATGTATACTTTGAATTGTGTGTATGGCTTCAGAACTGAAGCTGATAATGAAATCTCAAGTTTCGATAGCCCAGGAAGTGCATAAATATCTAATTTCACCTGAATTGATTTGAGGGAAAATTACCAATGGAATGCCTTGGTCTGATTATCTGATAGAATCAATTGTTGTACATAAAACAGATCTAAACATATATATATATATTATAATAAAATAATGGAAGACAAAAAAAAAATCTGGCTTATTGACCTTTGAACCTCTCACCCAGGCCACCTACCATCTTTACTCCCACTTACCTGGCTGTGCAGCTATGGTCTCCTCACTCTTCACAGTCCAGGGCTCTTTCTTTCCCTCCAAAAATGTCACCAGGTCCAGCTTAGAGACGGCAAGACCTGTTTTTTAATAAAAAGTCAGATGACTCATGCTGGAGGATCTGTAATTTCCAGCTCAGTACTGAGCTCAGTAGAGAAAAGGGGACATTATATAAGATTTTTAAAAATTATTCCCCAAAATACTGTTTCCTACCAGCTTCTTTAGAATATGTAGGAAGTATTTTATGTTTAGAAATTTTGCGCATCATTTTCAAGTTTGAATGAATCAAAACTAAGGGGGAGGGCTGGAAACACTAGGAAGATTTTTTTCTACATCAACAAACTTACATTTTTTTTTTCCCTGAAAGCAAGACTCTGAAATTCATTCAGACAAAGCACTACCTCCCAAGGAGACATTCTAAAAAGGAAAGAAATAAAGCCCTTGTTATGTTGTAACCCAGCAATTTGTAGAGAAACGCCACACTCTGAGACTAATTCAGGAGTCCTTTATTGCCAGGGACCGAGAGACAGCTAGCGCTCAAAATTCTGTCGGCCCCAAAGAAGGGGCTAGATTTCCTTTTATACCTAGGTCTACAAAGGGAGGGGGGAGCCTAGCTGAAGCAATTTTACAGAAGCAGAACAAGCAAAAAGTTAAAAAGATAAATGGTTACAGAAACAGTTACAGAAAAAATAAACAGTTTCAGGTGCAGGGGCTTAAACTATCACAAAGTGATAAACGCAGGGGCTTCGAGCGCATTCCCAGGAGCTGCTGGTACAGCTTGCCTCAGTATCTTATCAGTAAGTGTATTCCTGGATGTGCTTGGAGTCAGCTTGCACTGGTTATGCCCTTAAGGGAGGCGGGTAAGGGGGCTGCAAGTGAAGAAACCAAAATGGAGTCTGTCTGGCTCTCTCAGCTAAGAGAGACAATCAGGTTAAAACAAGGTAAGGTATCATAGTTATTAGACATTAGCTATTCTGAAGGCAAGTTATTCCGACTCAGAGACAACGTATGTATAGTTGTCTAACATCACATCTCTATACATATTCTGCTGAGAAGGGTTCAGGTATTTTTACTCCTCCAGAGAGAATTCGATGACCACATCCCTGAATGTCAACAGTTTCTGTAATAAAAATAAATAACACATTGATCATGCAGTCAAGGGCAGAGTTCCTAATTTGACCCAAGATGAAATAAGAAAGTTAAGAGAACTGGTTCTGACTTATGAGTGACCTGAGTTACTAAATAAGATACTTTTAAACACAGTAATATTTCGAATATATTCACTAATTCTGTGGAAATAGAATATAAGATTCACAAAACTAGCATAAATATGTACATATAAAACAAAATATAAACAGGAATCAATATAAAAATATACATTTTTGAGTGCTATTTTTGTATTTTTTTTTTTTTGAGACTGAGTCTCGCTCTGTCGCCCAGGCTGGGGTGCAGTGGCGCGATCTTGGCTCACTGCAAGCTCTGCCTCCCGGGTTCACGCCATTCTCCTGCCTCAGCCTCCCAAGTAGCTGGGACTAGAGGCGCCTGCCACCATGCCCGGCTAATTTTTTGTATTTTTAGTAGAGATGGGGTTTCACCATGTTAGCCAGGATGGTCTCAATCTCCTGACCTCGTGATCCACCCGCCTCAGCCTCCCAAAGTGCTGGGATTACAGGCGTGAGCCACCGTGCCTGGCCTGTATTTTTTTTTTTTTTAAATGGAGTCTTGCTCTGTCGCCAGGATGGAGTGCAGTAGTGTAATCTTGGCTCAGTGCAACCTCCGCCTCCCAGGTTCAAGCAATTCTCCTGCCTCTGCCTCCCGAGTAGCTAGGATTATAGGCGCCCGCCAGCACGCCCAGCTAAGTTTTTGTATTTTCAGTAGAGATGGGGTTTCACCATGTTGGCCAGACTGGTCTCGGACTCCTGACCTCATGATTTGCCCGCCTCAGCCTCCCAAAGTGCTGAGATTACAGGCGTGAGCCACCACACCCAGCCGAGCTTTCCGTTTTACCCCTATTTATCTGACTTGAAATTTATCTCAAAAGGATTTACGAGCCAATATACAGAGATAACTGTAAAACAACATCCAGAGCAGTTTTCATAACTGGGAAGATTAATATAAACAAGGCAACAACAGAAAATTGATCAAATGATGCTTATATTTTATGCACACACCCACAGAAATGGTAACTATGTACACATGAAAAGTGGGAAAGTAAAACATTTCTGTTTAAATGAAGAAATATTTTAAATTATATAAAAATTATAAGCCTCTTTGTGTATGCTTTTTTGTGTTTCCTAAAACAAGGACAAAGATCAAAACATTTAACGATATAAACTAACTTAAGAGCTATTGTTACTGAATCGGGTGTTTTTAAAAATTTTTTTGCTTTGGCCAGGCACAGTGGCTCATGCCTGTAATCCCAGTACTTTTAGGAGGCCAAGGTAGGTGGATCACCTGAGGTCAGGAGTTTGAGACCAGCATGACCAATATAGTGAAACGCCGTCTCTAGTAAAAATACAAAAATTAGCCAGGCATGGTGGCATGCACCTGTAGTACCAGCTACTCGGGAGGCTGAGACAGGAGAATTGCTTGAACCCAGGAGGTTAAGGTTACAGTGAGCTGAGATCGTGCCACTGCACTATAGCCTGGGCGACAAAGTAAGACTCTGTCTCAAAAAAAAAAAAAAATTTTTTTTTTGGCTTTATGTGCCATGTTATATTTTAGATTTTTAAGATGATATATTAGTTAAATATTAATTTTTGTTCTTTCTCTGAAAATACAGAAAATAAAGTGTATGCTTGTAAAATAAAGATGAAATAAAATAAAAACCTACAAAACTGACACCTTTTTTAGAACTTCCAGTTTCAAAAGCTGATATCTACAGTCAACAAATATGAGATTTGTTTTCCAAAGCAAGCCATAAGCAAAAAACAAACAAAAAAACCTAAAAAGAAAAAGAAACAGAGCTTTTCAATTAAATGTGACAATTTATAAACCTCACTTAGGAAATCCATCCCTCCAAGATACTCATTCATAATAAAGAGAAAAATAACTTTATAGTGAAGAAACTTGGCAGAAAACACCTTAGCCAGATGAATAAAATTAGTGTCAGCTGTAATTAGACAAATTGGATCCAGAGGCCAATGCACAGATGGGCCCATAATTACTGCCGTGATATTGGTGGAGAGAAAAGTAAATAAAAATCTGAATCTAATCAGGAAAAAACATAACCTGTAGGGAAGACACAGGTACTGGTATTTCTTCAAACTTGTCATGTATCCTAACTGGAAGCCTGGGCTAAGAACCACTTAGCTGACCATTGCTTCTCAAGCTTCGATGTGCATATAGCTCATTTGGTATTCTGAGCCACTCCTAGCTAATGTGATTCTGCAGGTTTTGGAGGGGTCCAGAAATTGGCTTGTTTATCGAAAGTTCCCTGTTAATGCTGATGTTGCTCTCCAGCACTCAGAGAAAGCATAGCACACAGAGTCCCTTACATCTAATACCTTTATTGCAACACAAATACTTTTTGTTACAGTGAAGACCACAAGTCACTGTCTCAAAGGATCACATGGTTGCCAGCTTTTTAAAGTTTACAGAAGGCTGAAGAATGTAGTAATGTCTACATCTGCATTTGAACAACATGTACACATACATTAATACAGTGTTTATTGAGCTTGTACTATGTGCTCACCAAGTATGATGTAATGTGCTGTGCTGGGAAGCTCGCGTGGTGTCAGTTAAGCCTCAAAAAATTTTGAAAGGTGGGTACTAAGTGTCTCATAATTCCCAGTAGGATTTAGATGATGGCTTAGGCTATTTCTTCTGGTTTCCCTATCACTATAAAAGCTAAATACAGACAGATGGGAGGGATATAGAAAGGAAGGGGTAAGTAGAGAGACTTAATTGCTGTGTTTCTATTTACTTTCTCATGACTGTGGAACAATTATTGGATCTGCAGAAGTGTAAAACAGGTTGCTGTGTAAAATGTAAGCACTGGTTTCATTGAGAAAGAAAGACATTAAGATTCCAAATGTATACTCCTTTGCTCTCATTTATTTGCTTTTAGGTTTGGAAAAATTGTGAGCTCCAGCTCTGAAGAGACACCAAGAGTGAACACCCGTTTTACACTTCTGCAGATCCAACAGTTGTTCCAAACAGGAGTTTGATCTCCTCTAATTAGTCCTAATTAGTTCTGTGAGGGGTGATTTCAGGGTGGGGCCAGACCTGGACAAGGCTTAAAGAGCGTAGGTCTGGATAGGGCTGGGGCAGGGAGGTGGCCCTCAGCTTCTCTTCTCTGTGCTGCTCGCTTATTTTGTGTCCTATCTTTTCTAAGCTGGACCAACAAGAACTTGACTCCCAGAATTTTTCTGATTTTAATGGTTTAAGCCTCTTCTCTATTTTGCACGACACACTAACAACCGACTTAACCAAAACATGTAGTACTTTCTAGAAATACTATATTAGAAACGATTCTTAACAAGGGAAAAGCAATAGAAATAATTGTAACAACTCTTCTGTCTATGATGTCCCTTCAGGCGGTGACATCAGAACTCACAACAACATAAGAGCAGTGTCCCAAATAAACCTAAGTCATCTGTGCAACTCCCTTCTTCATTCTGATCACATTACTCTTAATTCAACCATGTATTTATTAGCTCTAGAATAATAATTCCTGAATAGTAGAGTCCATGACTGTTTCACCTGTTCTTCTAATGGCAAATAATAATAATAATAAAAGCAATTTGTTTACCTATCAGTTTGAGCCTCCAGACCTCCTACTTGTTCTTCACCCAAGTATCAGGAAACGAGAGTCTGTAATCCCAGCTAGTTGGGAGGCTGAGGCAGGAGAATCACTTGAACCCGGGAGGCAGAGGTTGCAGTGAGCCGAGGTCATGCCACTGCACTCCAGCCTGGCAACAGAGACTCTGTCTCATAAAAAAATAAATAAATAAAAAACAACAACAACAAAAACTTTCTCCAGTAATACAATTCACACATAGGAGATGGGGTTGCATTCATGCATTCATGGCTCTGGACAGTTGTGGCCCTGCCTTCCCTCGGCTAATGTGCTTCCTTTACACTTAAGAGATTCTGCCACCAGATTCAGTTTATACCAGGAGCTCCTCACACAATCTCAAAATTTCACTGGACAAGATCCAAAGCCTGGCCCTGTCTTGTGAATCCCAGGTGGATTTCAGCCCTTACGTGTGGATTCTAGGTACCATTAACTTGGCTCCATATTGTGTTACAGTGAGGAGAGGAAAAGTAGAGGAGAAATCCCCACATGAAGATTGCTCCAACACAGAATGGAGAACCCCATTAGCTGCACTCAAAATTTGGAACTGCAGGTTTAGGTTTAGGAGAGCAGAAAAGCAAGCCAAAGGCACCCTTGTCACATGCATAGGCATTTGGACAAGAGAATAAGCAAAATGTTTAGATTCTCAGGCTTACTCGATGCAAATGTGTGAACCTGGTTGAGTTTTCAGGCCAAATGGTATTTGAAAGAGTTTCGCATCTGAAGATGCCAGGGGGATAGAAAGACAGAGCTGGAATAGTTAATTGTTGCCCTATAGTAATTTTTGTAGAAATCTGGTAAAAGTGTGCTATTAATGATTGTAGATCCCAAATATGAAGAAAGGCCATTCTGCCTGCAGACTTTGAGGGCAGTGTGCACTTTACTGCACAATTGTGTGTTGTAAATGGAAGCCCAATTGCACAATTGTGTGTTGTGACTGGTCCATACAGAATGTAGCATGGTGGGCACAGTATGTGTTCATATCCTGTTTAGTAATTCTGGACAAACTTAGAGAAACATAATTATAAACAGAATTATCTGAAGCCTCAGAAAAATTATACACAATTGGAGAACAGAAAAAAAAATTATTACAGAATTACTCCAGAATGTGAAGGGCATTATAAGCAAACTGCTAAGAGATTGCAAAGACAATTGCAAATAGCCACCATAATTAGTTCTCAAGTGGAAGAACTGACAGCACCATTGGTCACATACAGTTTATCTTAAATTCACCTAAAAATTGGAGGTCTTCTCTGGGTGCTAATTGCCTATAATTAAAGGAAAAATAAACTTATGTCTTCATGAGAGGTAGTTTTGAAACCTGGAACCAGGACTGTGCTGAAGATAAACTCCTATCTTCCAACAGAAAATGGAATAAAGCTCTATTTTCTTTGCTATTTACATTTTAAATAAATGATTCCTAGGTTCTAAAAACAGACAGTCCTGAGTCAAAAATACTGACAAAAACCCTATTTAGCAGTTAGAATAATTTGTATATATTTCAAGGAGGCAGAAAAGAATTATATAAAAGTTTTCTGGCCAGGTACAGTGGCTCACGCTTGTAATCCCAGGACTTTTGGAGTCCGAGGCAGGTGCATTACCTGAGGTCAGGAGTTCGAGACCAGCCCAGCCAACATGGTGAAATTCCATCTCTACTAAAAGTACAAAAAATTAGGGCCAGGCGTGATGTCTCATGCCTATAATCCCAGCAGTCTGGGAGGCCAAGGCAGGCGGATCACCTGAGGTCGGGAGCTCGAGACCAGCCTGACCAACATGGGAGAAACCTATCTCTACAAAAAATACAAAATTAGCTGGCCGTGGTGGCATGCGCCTGTAATCCCAGCTACTCAGGAGGTTAAGGCAGAAGAATCGCTTGAACCAGGGAGGTGGAGGTTGCAGTGAGCCGAGATCACACCACTGCACTTCAGCCTGGGGGACAAGAGCGAAACTACATCTCAAAAAAAATAAAAAATAAAAAAACAATTAGCCAGGCATTGTAGCGCACGCCTGTTATCTCAGCTACTTGGGAGGATAAGGCAGAACTGCTTGAGCCCAGGAGGTGGAGGTTGCAGTAAGCAGAGATTGTGCCACTGCACTCCAGCCTGGGTGACAGAGCAAGACTGTCTCAAAAAAAACATAAAAATAAATAAATATAAAAGTTTTCTAAAGTAAATGCTTTAAGAAAAGGAAAGAGAAAAATCTTTTATTTTCAAGGATGAAGCCTGTATTTCTAATTTTTTTTTTTTTTTTTTTTTAAGACAGAGTCTTGCTCTGTCGCCCAGGCTGGAGTGCAGTGGCGCAATCTCGGCTCACTGCAAGCTCCGCCTCACGGGTTCACGCCATTCTCCTGCCTCAGCCTCCCAAGTAGCTGGGACTACAGGTGCCTGGCACCATGCCCGACTCATTTTTTTGTATTTTTAGTAGAGACAAGGTTTCACCGGATTAGCCAGGATGGTCTCGATCTCCTGACCTCGTGATCCGCCTGCCTCAGCCTCCCAAAGTGCTGGGATTACAGGCTTGAGCCACTGCGCCCGGCCTGTATTTCTAATTTTTATCTGTTCTTACGACAGCCAGGTCTAGGGCCATAATCTTGAACTCATGGGCATCTGACTCCCAGTAGGTGCTGGATTCAGGCACCTGAGGCACACTGTGCACATCAGAAAGGGTTTGTAGAAAAGTAAAAGACAGAAGAGGGAAAGGTGCTATCAATGACCTGTGAGTGGGGGACAGTGCATGGTAGCTGGAAAGACTGGTTTATGCTATAGATACTGATTCAGGCAGGGCTATGTTCTGACATATTCCTGTGTCCATGCAGGTGGATGAGATTATGATTGGTAGTCCACAAGCCCAGGGTGATAGAGAGACCAGGTTGCTGCTTCAAGTTCAGGGTTTGTGGTAGGGATAATCCAGGAGTCCTCTAGGCACTTGTGTAATTCTTTGGTGAGAAATTTTAGAGGTAAAGCCACTATAGAGTAATTCCTCAGGTCAAGTCCTCTTGTTTTGTGAAGGTTCTGGCCACGCCCATTCCTAGTGGGTATGTTCATCAGTAGGTGGAAATCATTGGTGGTAGCAGGTTGAGGGCAGGGAGTCTGTTTTCAGAACTCCTTTCTTCCAAGCCCTCAGTCCCCTTTCACCCTGGGAAGAGATCTGGAATCACAGGACAATGTGAATTGTGACAGCCTGTGTGCAGAACAGAGTTCCCCTTCCCAGAGAAACCAAGAGTCTCCCTCCAGCTCAAATATCTGTGATATTCTTTTTCTGACAACAAATGTGTGGAGTTTGCTGAACAGCAACCAATTCTCCAACACCAACTGGTTGTCCAATAACTCAATTCTGATACCTCGAGTCAGCGTAGACCCTTCCAGTTCAGGGCTCAGTCCCACAACACTGCCACCACTGCAGATCCCAGTCACAATTCCTAGGGTCTCATCTATACTTCTGAGCCAGTTCCTATAAATTGGGGGCTCTCATAATCTTCTCAAATTAAATAATGATACAGCTACTCACAGAACTTAGCAAAACATTATACTTGCGGCCGGGCACAGTGGCTCACGCTTGTAATCCCAGCACTTTGGGAGGCCGAGGCGGGTGGATCATGAGGTCAGGAGATCAAGACCACGGTGAAACCCTGTCTCTAATAAAAATACAAAAAAAAAAAAAATTAGCCGAGCGTGGTGGCGGGCGCCTGCAGTCCCAGCTACTCGGAAAGGCTGAGGCAGGAGAATGGCGTGAACCCAGGAGGCGGAGCTCGCAGTGAGCCGAGATCACGCCACTGCACTCCAGCCTGGGCAACAGAGCAAGACTCCGTCTCAAAAAACAAAACAAAACAAAAGCATTATACTTACATTTACCAGTTTATTATAAAAGATACAAGTCAGGAAAAGCTAAATGTAAGAAACGTACAGGGCAAGGAAAACTCATGGTGGAAGACGAAGTGGGCAGGTAAGAGCAGTGATTAAAGAAATTCCTGAACCTTTGTGTTTTTCAAGAGCATCTTATTGCAAAGAAACACTCTTCCTATTTTTGATATCATGAAGCCACAGACTGTCTAAATTACTATTTTTTTTTGCCTTATAAATAATTAATAAATTCCTCTTTAGCAGTCAGAACAAAATACCTGTTAATCAAACTTTGCTTAGGTTTCTTTATTTCCTCAGGCTCCCAAATTTTGACCCAACCACAACCCCTCTTTATGTTCCTCTTTTTTCTTTGAGACCGAGTCTCGCTCTGTCACCAGGCTAGAGTGCAGTGGTACAATCTCGGCTCACTGCAACCTCCACCTCCCAGATTCAAGTTATTCTGCCTCAGCTTCCCGAATAGCTGGGAATACAGCGTGCCACCAAGCCCGGCTGATTTTTTGTATTTTTATATTAAAAATACCGCACTCGGCCTATGTTCCTCTTAAAAACAGGCTGACTTGGCCGGGTGTAGCGGCTCATGCCTGTAATCCCAGCACTTTTGGGAGGCCAAGGAGGGTGGATCACCTAAGGTCAGGAGTTCTGGACCAGTCTGGCCAACGTGGTGAAACCCCGTCTCTACTAAAAATACAAAAAATTAGCTGGGCATGGTGGTGCGCCTGTAATCCCAGCTACCTGAGAGGCTGAGGTGGGAGAATTGTTCGAACCTGGGAGGCGGAGGCTGCAGTGAGCGGAGATCGCGCCAGTGCACGCCAGCCTAGGCAACAGGGCGAGACCCCATCTCACAAAAAAACAAACAACAACAAAAAAACCAGGCTGACTTCTGGGTAAAATATTCCCTAATCTAGCATCTGCTTTCACCATGTTCTATCCCTCCCTTCCCTTCCCACTTTTTTTCTGACGTTGTTTTCTTCTTATGAAAGAAAGTCCTTTTCTCTCTAACCTTTAAAATTCTCCAATATCTTATAGCTGGTACTTTCCCCTTGTTGCAATACTCCTTTAAAATTAAGTAACTTCATTAGCTGCGCATGACGACAGGTGCCTGTAATCCCAGCTACTCGGGAGGCTGAGGCAAGAGAATCGCTTGAACCCGGGAGGCGGAGGCTGCAGTGAGCCGAGATCGCACCACTGCACTCCAGCCTGGGCGACTGAGAGCAGCTCCGTCTAAAAAAAAAAAAAAAAAAATTAACTTCTTGCTAGACACAGTGGCTCACACCTGTAATTCCAGCACTTTGGAAGGCCGAGGTGGGTGGATCACCTCTTGTCCAGAGTTGGAGAGCAGCCTGGCCAAAATGGTGAAACCTCGCAAAAATTAGCTAGGCGTCGGGTCGCCTGCTTGTAGTCCCAGCTACTAGGGAGCCTGCAGGATCGCTTGAATCTGGGAGACAGAGGTTGCAGTGTGCCGAGATCGCGCCCCTGTACTACAGCCTGGGTAACAGAATGAGACTCTGGCACAAAAAAAAAAAAAAAAAATCTACTTACCTAAATCTAAATGTGTCATGTATCACAAAATCTAGAAACAACCTCAGAACAATAACTCTATTCCCAGAAAAAGCCTCCCAACCCCATTTTTGTGCCAATCCCAACTGCATCTGCCTGTGGATGTATAGGTTTTCAGGGCTCTGTAGCTTCTCTAAGCATAAAGGCTCTGTCCATGGCTACTGTGAGCAGGCTCGGACATCTGCAGGAGAGGCTCCGCAGGCAGAACTAAACTATCCTTAGCTTGGACTCACTGAGTTCAGGCTTCTATTTCCCGGTCAGGCCGAGGCGGGCGGATCACTTGAGGCCAGGAGTTCCACACCAGCTTCCACCATGGCAAAACCACTTCTCTACTAGAAATACAAAACTAGCCAGGCGTGGTGGCGCAGGTATGTAATCCCAGCTTTTCGGAGGGCTGAGGCACGAGAATCGCTTGAGTCTGGGAGGCGAAGGTTGCAGTGATCGCGCCACTGCACTCCAGCCTGGGCGACGGGGCAAGATTCTGTCTCAAACAAACAAAATGTTTAAGAAAAGAGACTTGGGAGCCCCACCTGCCGCAGCTCCTGCCACGCACACACCGAGTCAGGATTCTGCCCTGATGACCCGCCTGGCATCCCTGAACAATCTGGGAAATACTCGGGGCTGCGTGCCGAGCTGCCCAGGGAGCTCCAGACAGGGCGCCACAGGGACGGGGCTGAACGCGGGGGTCCTGGCTGGGGGCCCAGCCGCCATCTTGCGGCTAGAGGGGCCTGGGGTGGAACTGCGCCAGCAGGGACTCAGGTCGGAAACCCGGGAGCGGTGAGGAGCCCGCCGGTTTCACAGCCCGCTCTCCCCTCTCGGGATGCCCCAACCCCGCACACTCACCCTTTCCCAGCTTCCAGGATGTGCTGACATCTTAGCTGTGCGTCTCTCCGCACCTGCAGATCACAGGGCAACAGAGGCCGTCACAGAGTCACCAAGGGCTGCCGAGGTGGAGAACGCAGAAGAGCAGAGAGGGATCCCAGGCTCTGGTAGGAGCGAGACACAAAGGCCCAGCCAAACGCCGGAAACCACGCCCTCCTTTTCAACCGCGCGCTTGATTGGGCGGTTCCCGCGCCAGCGCCAATGATTGGATAAAGCACCGGCACTCTCCCCATACCACCCCCACCCCCGCCCCGACCCCCATCCCCGCTTAGCATTAGTGCTTTTTATGAACAGAAAAACAGGCTAAAGTAGGTAGGGTAAAATGCACAGGGAATTACAGCTAATTAAGAAGTGAGCTGAGACTTGAAATGCACTTGCTCTTTCCCTTACCTGGGTCTGCTTGTATAAAGCATCTTATTTGCTACTTAAGGGTAAGAAAATATCATTTGGATTTTTTTTTTTTTTGAGACCGAGTTTCACTCTTATTGCCCAGGCTGGAGTGCAATGGTGCGATCTGGGCTCACTGCAACCTCCGCCTCCCGGGTTCAAATGATTCTCCTGCCTCAACTTCCCTAGTAGCTGGGATTACAGGCGTATGGCACCACGCCCGACTACTTTTGTATTTTTAGTAGAGACAGGGTTTCACCATGTTGCCCAGGCCGGTCTCGAACTCCTGACGCCACGCTGGTCTGAACTCCTGACCGCCCGCCAGAGCCTCCCAAAGTGCTGAGATTACAGGCGTGAGCCACCGCGACCGGCCCATTTGGACATTTTTTTTAACAACTTTTTAATCATTTTGATAATGCAGGAAAGACCTTCATCCCATCCCTGAGCCCCTTTCTCACCATGCTGTGCCACACTGTTGACCATATGGGTCAACATATGGTTGACCCATATGGGATGGGTCCATTTGGAATGGGGCAGGGGTGGGGGGCAGCAGAGGCTGAGAATGGTTAAGCAAGAATTATGTTACCCAAATTTATTCATCTTAGAAAGGCTTCTCTATCGTTCTGTGTGAAGTGGCTATTCCAGGGTAATCATGCCCTGACTGCACTGCATCTCAGTCTGACTTCTCTTCTTTAAAATCACTGGATTACTCTCACGAACGGGGTATTTCATTTTCCATTTGAAAATGGCCAACAGTCCTTTGTGGGTGTCCTGATTTGATTTGCTAGTTTAGACTCTGGGGGTAGAGGTTAGGAAATATTGGGCCACATCAGAATACCTTATTCTCACTTAGAGGATACATAGGAATTTCTTAATATCTAACCGTTTTCTCAATAGCCATTATATTTAACAATGATAGCTTACAGGGTAGAAAGGGGACACAGATGACACAGCCTTAGAAATTTAATTTGGTCATAAGTGTTTTTGTTTTGCTTTGTTTTTGGAGACAAGGTCTCACTCTGGTGCTCTGGCTGGAATGCAGTGGCACAACCATAGCTCATAATTTGGTTGTAATGGTTCTTTTAAAAATATTTTTGGCTGGGTTTGATGGCAAACACCTGTAATCCAAACACTTTGGAAAGCCATGGTGGAATGATTGCTTAAGCCCAGGAGCTCTAGACCAGTCTGGGCAGCATAGTGAGACTCAGTTTCTAGAATAATTTTAAAAATTGGCCTTGTGTGATGTTGCATGCCTACAGTCCCAGCTACTTGAGAGGCTGAGGTGGAAGGATCACTGGAGATTGAGGCTGCAGTGACCCATCATTTGGCCACTGCACTCCAGCCTGAGTGACAGAGTGAGACCTGTATGTGTACACACACATAAACATATTCATGCATACACCCACACACACACACATATCTCTCTCTCTCTCTCTCTGTCTCTCTCTCTATATATATATATATGTATACTCAAAATAATATGTATGTTGAAAGAAATTCAAGCACAGAAGAAAAGTGAAAGACAGTGGTGGGGAATGTGATAAAAGGTGAGTGTGGCTCCTACAACTCAGTGATACTTGGTTTCCATCTTAAGGAACTGCCCTCCCACACTGAAACCACAACCCAGCACATGCCAATTCTCACACTATTTATACTTTGCCCAAAAGCAACAGAACGAGTTCAGCGTCATCATTTGTGCCATGGAAGTCTATTCCCCACTGAGACCTTTTAAAAATATTACTGTCTTAAGCCCTCTTCCCTCCAGTAAAACCTATACAAATACATACATACAAGCCTGAAAGTACTATAAGTAAAATATCAGGGGGTTTTTTTGGCAAGACGCGGTGGCTCATGCCTGTAATCTCAGCACTTCAGGAGGCCGAGGCAGGCGGATCACCTGAGGTCGGGAGTTCGAGACCAGCCTGGCCAACATGGAGAAACTCCTTCTCTACTAAAAATACAAAATTGGCTGGGCATGGTGGCCCATGCCTGTAATCCCAGCTACTCAGGAGGCTGAGGCAGGAGAATTGCTTGAGCTCAAGAGGCAGAGGTTGTAGTGAACTGAGATTGTGCCACTGCACTCCAGCCTGGGTAACAAGAGCAAAACTCTGTCTTGAAAAAAAAAAAATCAGGTTTTAAAAATACCATAAATAAATGAGTAAACACAAAAACAGCCATTTTGATTGAGGAGAGAGTGGGATGGAGGGGGTTAGGAGGCTGCTCGCATCACCTCCGGGCCTCATGTGGAGGAAGGGATGGAGTCTAGGGAGACCCTGGGAAGTCACTTGTTCTGACTGGGCTTTCCCCCAGCTCCACACTTTGTTAACCATTTCCTGGGAAGAGCTTAGGAACCTCTTGTGCCCTAGTGAGGAAAGGCCTCCCCTCACAGGGTATTGGCAAGGAGGGATTCTGAGACTCTGTGAGAAGCCAGCACAGTGCTTGACAAGTACCTGTGGGAACTGTCATCCTCTATAACTATCATGTGGCCTTGGAGTGTTCAGATGGCCTGGCCTGGGGCTTGGTGGAGATGTTTGAGGGTCAGCTGCTTTAGGCTCCCACTTTCTCCTCAATCAAAGTGGCTGTTTCTGTGTGTTTATTTTTGGTTTTTAAAATCCTGATAAATAAATAGAAATTGCACCTGGAGGTGCCGAGGCTCAGAGTCTAGAGCTGTGCCACTTGGACTTGCTTGCTGGCCTGTGGCCAGGTGAACTCTGGGTGTGAGATGGTTCCCACCCTGGATCTACAATCTCCACTACCTCTCCCCAGGCCCTGAGTAACCAACAAAAGGCAGTGCTAAAGAGCAGGTGAGTGATGGGCATCAACCCCATCCAGGAAGATTTGAATGCTATCTGGGCTGGGGCTGAGCCTGTCGTACCATGCCTGCTTCCTAATGCTGTTCATGTTTAAAAAAAAAAAAATACCTGAGATGGCGCTGCTGGATATGAGTGCTGGAACGGGGGAGGCAGCTTTGTCCTAGGGAATTGGGAGCTGACCAGATCCCTCCTGACTGTCCCCCAGAACAAGTGGGGAGTGGTGTTGCCCTAAATGATGCCCCCCGAATATATATTTGCATTGGCTCAATGAATACACAATACAGAGGCCTAAATGAAAACACGTGAATGGTATATGTGGCCATCAGCTTGCAGCTGGGAACCAGGTGCCTCTCATTCTCCCCAGCAAGTGTGGAAGGTGTCCATGCCCATGGGTGTATAGATCTGGCCTTCTTAACTTGTACACAACTCCAGGTCTGTTCTGAGTGAATGACGTGCAGATGAGATTTCTCAGGTCATTGGTATATTTGACATTGTGGCTGCTGCTTTTGCTGCCACTACCCCCAGGCCCAACCTGGCTTAAAGTCCAGGCTTTAGGTCAAAAAGACGGAGGGCTTCCTGTGTTCTGGGTTGGAAAGTTGCAGATCTGTGGTAGGACTGGGGGTCGGGGTACACTTTAGTTTTGTGCAAGATGTGAGCTGCACTGGTTTTATTAATTTTGATTGTCCTGGCCTGGTTGTAGCTCCGGGTGGGGAGAAGGAATTAGCAGTGGTGTTTCCCCAGATATCCATGTGCCCAGCCCTGGCCTTCCTGCCCTCAGGCCCAGAAGCAAGCACCACCACAGACTCTGACTTGCCTCTCTACTCCCTGTACCCCAGATGGGAATACCTTGAAGGCTACAATCTGAATGTATTATTCTCCCCGTTTTAACCAGACCTGCCTAACACACAATGAGGGAGTGAGGGTAGGATGGGTGGGGGACCTGGGGAGAACCAGAGTGGAATCATAAATCTTTGGGAAAAGTTAAAGGTACAGAAGTGGTGGTAACCTCTCCATGAAGCCCAGCTCCCTACCTGATTCTTGCCACACAGTCCCCCCTACAGACACCAGCTCTGGGGGTGGTTGGGGATCCCTATAGGCCCAGGCTGCTCTCTGTCCCCACCTGCCTGTGCTCCTTCTCTGTTTTTGTTGTTGTTTTTTGTTTTGTTTTGTTTTTCAGATGGCAGTTTCATTCTTGTTGCCCAGGTTGGAGTGTAATGGCGCGATTTCAGCTCACTGCAACTTCTGCTTCCTGGGTTCAAATGATTCTCCTGCCTCAGCCTCCCGAGTAGCTGGGATTACAGGTGCTCACCACCACACATGGCTAATTTTTGTATTTTTGGTAGAGAAGGGGTTTTGCCTTGTTGACCAGGCTTGTCTCAAACTCCTAACCTCAGGTGATATGCCTGCTTCATCCTCCCAAAGTGCTGAGATTACAGCTGTGAGCCACCACACCCGGCCCCTGTGCTCCTTCTCTTTGCCGGCTGTCAGGGCCCTAATATGGAGGAGGAGGCAGGTCCTCAGCCTCAGGTATAGCTGAATGTCCTCTGGAGTGTTTGAAGCCTGCTGTATGTCTTAGAAATTCTAAAAAGTAAAACGAATTCCAATAGTAATGTCTGTTAGTTTTCCTGAGCCAACTGGAAGAAAAGGATTTTTCACCTGAAATTTTTAAATGACACCCAAGGATAGCCACCAGTGTCTTGGCCATGGAAACCTCCTACATGCTTCCCGCCCCCAGTTTGATTTGCAGCCTCATGATTGTGTTGTTCTGAACATACTTTCCTCTGGTGAATATGGTTCACATGGTTAACAGCACTTCATGAGAGGGGGGCATCATGTAGAGATGAGAATGGATTGCCTTTAGTTACCATTGTGCCTCTTTGTCACCCGAGAGGCCCATTTTTCCTGGCTGGTTCCATAAGTGTGTTAGTGTTGTCAGACACCTCTGGACAACACAAATGACAAGGGGCTGTTGTTTTATAAAGGAAACAAAGGCTTTAGATGTGAAATCCTTCTTTTCTTTTTCCCTTCTTTTAGGTGAAATATTTCAATTTTTTTAAAGGGTAAACAGTGGTATCTTAGCAGGTTTAGTGTACAAATTGGCATGTGCTAAGTTGTGGTTTCAGTGTGGATGGGCAGTTCCCAAGATGGAGAACCAAGTCTCACTGAATTGCAGGAGCCACACTTTCTCTTTTTCACATCCCTCACCATGTGCAAGAGTGTGTGTGTGTGTGTGTGTGTGTTTACACATACAGGTCTCACTCTGTCACCCAAGCTGGAGTGCAGTGGCTGAATGCTGGGTTACTGCAGCTTCAAACTTTTAGTCTTAAGTAATCCTCCCACCTCAGCCTCCCCAGTAGCTGGGACAACAGGCATGCACCAGCCTACCTGGATCTTTTATTATTATTCTTTTTTTGGTATTTTTTTAAAGTAGAGACAGAGCCTTGCCATGTTGGGTAGGCTGGTCTTGAACTCCTGAACTCAAGCAATCTGCCCGCATTGGCTTCCCAATGTACTGAATTACAAACATGAGCCACTGTGTCCAGCCTAGTTTTATTATCTCGTTACAGAAGTGTATTTCTTCATAATTCACCGAGCTTTACTTGAATGAAGAATTTGTACATGTATTTATGCATATTACATATCAATAAAACATTACATAGTACATATTTGCACAAAATGCTAACTCACTATCTCAAAATAACAGCAGTATTTTTTTGCTTGTTTCATGGTGAGACACACTCACTCAGAACATGATCATACTTCTCTGCTATCATGACACCCTTACTTCACAGTTTTTTATGGCTCTACAAACAATAGAAATAAAGAAAGGGGTCTCTTATGTGCACTTATGGGGTATACTCAAATGTAGAGAATTTTGCAGCCAACATTATGTATGAAAAAACTTACACTTTGATAGATAAAAGATGAAGAGCCAGTGTGGGTGAGAAATTTTTAGGGGATATTTGTTCCTTCACAATATCAGAAACAGAATATTGGTCCACTGCTCTTAACTTACTTCGTAAGCTAAAGACAACTTTTTCACAATAAGTTAAGCAGCATTGCCAGGATGCCCTTACTCTTCTGAATGGCCATAATTTGTTAGGTCTTTCTTTCCATGGTATAGAGTAAATGAGGCAATGGTTAGAAATGTATCCCCCCAACAGGGCTCTATAGGGGATTATACTGTAAAGGCTATGGTTACACAATAGATTTTAAATTTACTTACTAAAGTTGCGTTAAATAATATTATTTCTTTTAATTACTTACTGGATGAACAAAGAAGTACCTGTGAACTTGCTAACACTGATAGTTGCACCTGCAGAAATACATTGGGTAGGCTCCCTGAGCCTACTCTGCATCCACAGAGATGCAGTTGCAGAGGATTAACGAACAGCGTGCTTGGTTGAAATGAGTAGACCACTTATCTAGCTAACTATTTGACCTATTTAATTTTAGTTGGTTTTTCATGGGGACCCTGGCTAAAAAGCATGCTTCAAACTCTTGGTATCATCTTCCTGACAGTTAAAATAGTTGTATCTCCCTACTTCACTGTATTCTCTCAAAACTTATAAATGTTTGCATGCAGTCATTTCTAGAATGTCAAATGGTCTCTTTTAAACCAGAATGACAGAAACTCAAAGATGTATGTGACTATGAAGACACCATAACCTATGAATGACATGATAAGGACAAAAACCCAAAATAGGCCAGGCGCGGTGGCTCATGCCTGTAACCTCAGAACTTTGGGAAACTGAGGTGGGTGGATCATGAGGTCAGGAGTTTGAGATAAGCCTGGCCAACATAGTGAAACCCCATCTCTACTAAAAATACAAAAATTGGCCTGGCGCGGTGGCTCAGGCCTGTAATCCCAACACTTTGGGAGGTCAAGGTGGGCGGGTCATGAGGTCAGGAGATGGAGACCATCCTGGCTAACACGGTGAAAACCTGTCTGTACTAAAAATACAAAAAATTAGCCACGTATGGTGGCACGGGCCTGTAGTCCCAGCTACTCGGAAGGCTGAGGCAGGAGAATCACTTGAAACCAGGAGGCGGAGGTAGCAGTGAGCTGAGATAGTGCCACTGCAATCCAGCCTGCACAACAAAGTAAGACTCCATCTTATAAAAAATAAAAAATAAATGGAAACAGAGTGGCACTAAGGCCCTGAGTTTTGGTCACACCATGACCTGTGTAAGAACTTAAACAAATGGGGTGATTTTTTTTTCTTTCTTTCTTTCTTTTTTTTGAGATGGAGTCTTGCTGCACTGCCCAGACTGGAGTGCAGTGGCATGATCTGGGCCCACTGTAACCTCCGCCTCCCAGGTTCAAGAGATTCTTCTGCCTCAGCCTCCCAAGTAGCTGGGACTACAGGTGCGTGCCACCACGCCTGGCTAATTTTTGTATTTTTACTAGAGATGGGGTTTCACCATATTGGCCAGGCTGGTCTTTATCTCCTGACCTTTTGATCTGCCAGCCTCAACTTCCCAAAGTGCTGTGATTACAGACCTGAGCCACTGTGCCCGGCCTGGGGTGAATTTTTTAAACAAAATTATGTATGGCCATCATCTGGACTGAGCATGTGCACTCATCTCAAACAGACCAAAACAAAACAAAATGAGTCACTCATGCTAAAAGCGAGCTTATCAAACCTAAAATTTAAGAAAATAGGTAGATCTTAAAACAGACCAGTTTTTCTTTGGGAGGCCGAGGCGAGCGGATCACCTGAGGTCAGGAGTCCAAGACCAGTCTGACCAACATGGAGAAATCCCTGTCTCTACTAAAAATACAGAATTAAGGCCGGGCGCAGTGGCTCACGCCTGTAATCCCAGCACTTTGGGAGGCTGAGGTGGGTGGATCACCTGAGGTGGGGAGTTTGAGACCAGCCTGACCAACTTGGAGAAACTCCATCTCTACTGAAAATACAAAATTAGCTGGGTGTGGTGGCAAACGCCTGTAATCCCAGCTACTCGGGAGGCTGAGGCAGGTGAATCACTTGCACCTGGGAGGCGGAGGTTGCAGTGGGCCGAGATCATTCCATTGCACTCCAATCTGGGCAACGAGAGTGAAACTTTGTCTCAAAAAAAAAAAAAAAAAGAAAGAAAGAAAAAAGAAAAAGCAAAATACAGAATTAGTTGGGCATGATGACACATGCCTCTAATCCCAGCTACTCCTGAGGCTGAGGCAGGATAATTGCTTTAACCTGGGAGGCAGAGGGTGAAGTGAGAGGAGATCACGCCACTAAACTCCAGCCTGGGCAACAAGAATGAGGAACTCCATCTCAAAAAAAAAACAAAAAAATACAAACCAGTTTTTGTTTTCTTCTGTAAATAGCAGATTTCAACACAAAGAGATCCCCTGTAGTCTAATCCTTTAAAAATAATAATAATAAAATAATAACCTGAAGTTCTTGTTTCCACTTTACAAAACCCACAGTTCTGATATTTCACAGTGAGATTTGAGACTAAATAAGTTCATTTTTGATGGTGACACAGTGATATCAACGTCTAAATTTTGGTCTATCTCAGCTGGGTGTGGTGGCTCATGCCTGTAATCCCACTACATTGGGAGGCCAAAGGAAGCAGATCACTTGAGGTCAGGAGTTTGAGACCAGCCTGGGCAACACAGTGAAACCCCATCTCTACTAAAAACACAAAAATTAGCTAGGCACACCCGTATAGTCCCAGCTACTTGGGGGGCTGAGGCAAGAGAATTGCTTGAACCTGTGAGGTGGAGGTTGCAGTGAGCTGAGATAGTGCCACTGCACCCCAGCCTGGTGACAGAGCAAAACTCTGTCTCAGAAAAAAAAAAAAGTTTCGGTCTATGACCATAGGGAAAAATTGTTAAATTAGCTGTCCCCTTTCTTGTTTAATTTTAGTCAGTAGTTTTTGTTTATTTATTTTACACAATAAATTGAAACCTAACTGGATATGTAAATAGACTGTACCCATTCTTGTACCAACCACTATGGTTTGGCCAATAAAAGGATGTCAACTGTTCAAACCATGTTCAAATAAGGCAAACCTCAAGTTGTAATGAATCTGGCTGTTTCTGTACCTCACTTCCATTTTCTGTATGTCACTTTGCTTTGTCTGTCCATAAGTCTTTGTCCACCACGTGGCTATGCTGAAATCTCTCTGAGCCTACTCTGGATTCACAGGCTACTCTATTTGCAAGTCACTCTTTGTTCAATTAAACTCTGTTGAATTTAATTTCTCTAAAGTTTTTTTTTAATTTAAAAATTTTTCCAGGCCGGGCATAGTGGCTCATGCCTGTAATCCCAGCACTATGTGAGGACGACGCAGGTGGATGATGAGGTCAGGAGTTCAAGACCAGCCTGGCCAATATGGCGAAACCCTAAAAATACAAAAATTAGCAGGACGTGGTGGTGTGCACCTGTAATCCCAGCTATTCTGGAGGCTGAGGCAGAAGAATCACTTGAACCCAGGAAGTAGAGGTTGCAGTGGGCCAAGATTGCACCATTGCACTTCAGCCTGGGCTACAGAGTGAGACTCTATTTAAAAAAAAAAAGTCCTCAAATTTTTTCTATCATTAAAATGAATAATGTGTTTTTGGGCTTTAATTTTCTAAATTCATCCCTCAGCTATTTTCCCAAATTATTTTGTCCTTTCAAAATGTTTCTGCATTTTTTTTTTTTTTTTTTTTTTGAGGCAGAGTCTCACTCTGTCTCCCAGGCTGGAGTACAGTGGTGTGATCTCGGCTCACTGCAACCTCTGCCTCCTGGGTTCAAGCCTCCGTCTCCCGGGATCAAGCAATTCTCCTGCCTCAGCCTCCCGAGTAGCTGAGACTACAGGCATGCACCACCACGCCCAGCTAATTTTTCCTATTTTAGTAGGGACAGGGTTTCCCTGTGTTGCCCAAGGTTGTCTCGAACTCCTGAGCTCTGACAATCTGCCCGCCTTGGCCTCCCAAAGTGCTAGGATTACAGGCATGAGCCACTGTGCCCAATTTTTTTTTTTTTTAATGACACAGAGTCTTGCTCTGTCACTCAGGCTAGAGTGCAGTGGTGTGATATCAGGTCACTGCAACCTCTGTCTTCCAGGTTCAAGCAATTCTCCTGCCCCAGCCTCCCGAGTAGCTGGGACTACAGGCACGTGCCACCATGCCCGGCCAATTTTTCTATTTTTAGTAGAGATGACATTTCACCATGTTGGCCTGGATGGTCTCGATCTCTTGACTTCATGATTCACCCACCTCAGCCTCCCAAAGTGCTGGGATTACAGGCATGAGCCACCGCACCCGGCTGTTTTTTTTGTTGTTGTTGTTGTTGTTTTGTTTTGTTTTTAAATCCAGAGTCTCACTCTGTCGTCCAGGCTGGAGTGCAGTGGCGTGAACTCAGCTTACTGCAACCTCTGCCTCCTGGGTTCAGGCAATTCTCCTGCCTCAGCCTCTCTAGTAGCTGGGATTACAGGCATGGGCCACCATGCCTGGCTAATTTTGCTGTTATTTTTAGTAGAGACAGTGTTTCACTATATTGGCCAGGATGGTCTGGGTCTTCTGACCTTGTGATCTGCCCACCTCAGCCTCCCAAAGTGCTGGGATTACAGGCGTGAACCCCTGCGCCTGGCTGAACAAGTTTCTTGAGGTGAAATAGTTGTATAAACCACATAGGCAAAAGGCAGAATGATAATGATTTCAAAAATTGTGGCAATTTTTTTTTGAGACACAGTTTCACTCTTGTTGCCCAGGCTGGAGTGCAGAGGCAGGATCTTGGCTCGCTGCAACCTCTACCTTCTGGGTTCAAGTGATTCTCCTGCCTCAGCCTCCTGAGTAGCTGGGATTACAGGCAGCCACCACCACACCCAGCCAATTTTTGCATTTTTAGCAGAGACAGGGTTTTACCATGTTGGTCAGGCTGATCTCGAACTCCTAACCTCTAGTAATCCACCCACCTCGGCCTCCCAAAGAGCCGGGATTGCAGGCGTGAGCCACCATGACTGGCTGCAATTTTTTATCTTTTTTTTTTTTTTTTTTTTTTGAGATGGAGTTTTGCTCTTTTTGCCCAGGCTGGAGTGCAATGGTGTAATCTTGGCTCACTGCAACTTCTGCCTCCAAGGTTCAAGTGATTCTCCTGCCTGAGCTTCCTGAGTAGCTGAGATTAGGCATGCACCACCATGCCTGGCTAATTTTGTATTTTTAGAAGAGACAGGATTTCTCTATGTTGGTTAGGCTGGTCTCGAACTCCTGACCTCAGGTAATCTACCCCCCTGCCCTAGTCTCCCAAAATACTGGGATTACAGGCCTGAGCCACCACACCTGGCCCTTATTATCTCTTTTATATTCATTTCCCAATGCTTTTACAGCTCTTCCCATTGAAGTACAGAATCTGGTTTCCAAACCATATGTCTGGCTGGCCTTATTTGCTCAGGGCAATGGAAATCTGTGAATATGACAGTGATCTAGTTTGGGGCTTAGTCTCAAAAGGTTTCGAATGCTCCTGTTTTTCTTTCAGAATGCGCCATCTCCATGAGTAAAGCCCAGTAAGCCAGATAGAGGATAAGATAACATGAGGAGAAGCAAGGTGCTCCCGTTGATAGCCCCAGAAGCAGATGCTCACCTTCAGAAGCACTGCTGCCTAGTCAACAAGCAGGTGATGATACATGTCTGAAGGAGCTCAGCTGAGACCAAAAGAATGGTCCCACTGAGCCCAGCCCAAATGGCTGACCATCTCAATTATGAGCTAAAAAGTTTTGGATGGTTTGTTACACTGCGGTAGCTAACTAATACACACAGTCAGTGCAGATAGGATGCCAGGATTCAATGACAGATTAGTTATTAGTTACCTTCTAACAGTGAGCACCCTAAAAGTATTGAGTTTTTCACCTAATTTAAATTTGGATGTCTTGTGAAATAAAGTTGAGTAATGAAAAAATACACGCAGACATGTATGCATGTAATTGGTCCTTATACTCACATAGTCACCCACACCATAGGAGAAAACAGATAACTGCAGCCTGACAATTAGGGCAAAGGCCAAATAGCAAAATAAGTTTGCCTTAACCTGTTTTCTACATATCTAAACATTGGAAATCAAGACTGTGGACATATCTGAAAACAGAGTTTTCTTCTCCCTTGGCTGAGAATTTTTTGTTCCCTGGAAGAAAGGTGGACCAGCAGTGGTCCGCCTGTGGTTATTTTATTCTTCTTACCTTCTGCTTTTTCTATAGCCATTATCTGTTTCACCTTTTTAACTGAAGAAGTTGTTGGTAGGTAGAGACCTCCCCTGTGGCAGAAAAGGGATGTTCAAGCCCTTCACCTCCGCTGACATTGAAGCTGAACTTCAATGTGGCAGCTATTGGCCATGTGTGGCTACTGGGTGCCTGGAATGTTTCTGCTTGGAACTGCAATGTGCTAAAAAGGTAAAATACAGAGTTGGTTTCAAAAATTTAGTTCCAAGTATATATACTTTATTAATAAATATTGCTCACATATTAAAATAATAATATTTTGGGAGCCGGGTGTGGTGGCTCACACCTGTAATCCTAGCACTTCAGGAGGCCAAGGTGATCAGGGTGGATCACTTGAGGTCAGGGGTTCCAAACCAGCCTGGCCAACATGGTGAAACACCATCTCTAGTAAAAATACAAAAAAACTAGCAGGGCATGGAGGCAGGCACCTGTAATCCCAGCTACTTGGGAGGCTAAGGCAGGAGAATCACTCTAACCCAGAAGGTGAAGGTTGCAGCAAAGCAAGATCCTGCCACTGCACTCTAGCCTACATGACAGAACAAGGCTCCGACTCAGAAAAAATAAAATAACAATTATTGGCGTCAGCCAGGCGCGGTGGCTTATGCCTGTAATCCCAGCACTTTGGGAGGCCAAGGCAGGCAGATCACTTGAGACCAGGAGTTTGAGACCACTCTGGCCAACATGGTAAAAGCTCGTCTCTACCAAAAATAAAAAAAATAGCCAGATGTGGTTGTGGGTGCCTGTAATCCCAGCTACTCTGGAGGCTGAGGCAGGAGAATGGCTTGAACCTGGGAGGCGAAGGTTTCAGTGAGCAAAGATCACACCACTGCACTCCAGCCTGAGGGACAGAGCAAGACTCCGTTTCAAAGAGAAAAAAGAAAAATTTATGGGAGTCACTGCAAAAATATTAAATAATTAAATGAAAGTGTTTTTCAAATATTGTAGTTTGTGATCAATGGGAGGAGTGTGAAGGAAAGATTATTTTTTTTTTCCCGACCTCAAGTGATCCACCCACCTTGGCCTCCCAAAGTGCTGGGATTACAGGCATGAGCCACCGCACCCAGCCAGAAAGACTTTTTTTAAGGTGCATGATGCAAAAACTTAAATTCAATAATACGTTAGTTACAGTTACATAGTTTCTTACTTTTTACCTTGAGTGTAAAAATTTCCTGGTTATGTAGTCAGAGCTTAATTGACAGTTTGTAGTTGGTTAAGCCTAAATTTTGTTTCCCTTGAGGTAGTGATTTACCAAAAAAAAGCATTTCAGTTAGATTTTTTAAAAGTAGGAATTCAAGGATTAGAGCTACCTCATGGAAATTGCCTGCCACTTAAATATTTTCAGACTCCACAGAGGACTGACATTTTCCTGCATTTTTCACAGGTGCCCCAAGCAGCTTCTGAAGTCTACCCCTTTCTCCCCATTCCTCCAGCCTAACTCTGGCTTGTAATAATATACTCAATTAACAGCTTCTTTTGAAAATTCCAAATGTCAACTTCCTCTCTCTAATTTACATTATTAACTATTTGCCGTTTAGTGTACATTTTAGATACCGTATTTTAATTAATCATTTATTGACAAAGCATTGGATAGCACATTTAAAGAGATTTGTTTCTGTTTGCAAATATCTCCTGCCAGAAGAAACCAAAGCATAATCCCCTGATACTGTATTGTAAAAAAAAAAGAAAAGGTCCCGGAGCCAAGATGGCCAAACAGGAACAGCTCCAGTCTACAGATCCCAGCATGAATGATACAGAAGACAGGTGATTTCTGCATTTCCAACTGAGGTACCAGGTTCATCTCATTGGGGAGTGCCGGACAGTGGGTGCAGGACTGGATGCAGTGCACAGTGCACGAGCCGAAGCAGGGCGAGGCATCGTCTCACCTGGGAAGCACAAGGAGTCAGGGAATTACTTTTCCTAGTCAAAGAAAGGGGTGACAGCTGGCACCTGGAAAATTGGGTCACTCCCACCCTAACACTGTGCTTTTCCAATGGGCTTAACAAATGGCACACCAGGATATTGTATCCCACACATGGCTGAGAGGGTCCTACACGCATGGAGTCTCGCTCATTGTTAGCACAGCAGTCTGAGATCAAACTGCAAGGCGGCAGCAAGGCTGGAGTGAGGAGCCTGCCATTGCAGAGGCTTGAGTAGGAAAACAAAGCAGCTGGGAAACTTGAACTGGGTGGAGCCCACCACAGCTCAAGGAGGCCTGACTGCCTCTGTAGGCTCCACCTCTGGGGGCAGGGCACAGACAAACAAAAGACAGCAGTAACCTCTGCAGACTTAAATGTCCCTGCCAGACAGCTTTGAAGAGAGTTGTGGTTCTCCCAGCACACAGCTTGAGATCTGAGAAGAGGCAGACTGCCTCCTCAAGTGGGTCCCTGACCCCCGAGTGGCCTAACTGGGAGGTACCCCCCAGTAGGGGCGGACTGACACCACACACGGCCAGGTACTCCTCTGAGACAAAACTTCCAGAGGATTGATCAGGGAGCAGTTCACCAATATCCACTATTCTGCAGCCACTGCTGCTGATACCAGGCAAACAGGGTCTGGAGTGCACCTCCAGCAAACTCCAATGGACGTGCAGCTGAGGGTCCTGACTGTTAGAAAGAAAACTAACAAACAGAAAGGACATCCACACCAAAAACCCATCTGTACGTCACCATCATCAAAGACCAAAGGTAGATAAAACCACAAAGATGGAGAAAAAACAGAGCAGAAAAACTGGAAACTCTAAAAATCAGAGTGCCTCTCCTCCTCCAAAGGAACATAGCTCCTCACCAGCAATGGAACAAAGCTGGATGGAGAATGACTTTGACAAGTTGAGAGAAGAAGACTCCAGATGATCAAACTACTCTGAGCTAAAGGAGGAAGTCTGAATGAATGGCAAAGAGGTTAAAAACCTTGAAAAAAAATTAGACGAATGGCTAACCAGAGTAACCAATGCAGAGAAGTCCTTAAAGGACCTGAGGGAGCTGAAAACCAAGGCACAAGAACTAAGTGACAAATGCAGAAGCCTCAGTAGCCAATGCGATCAACTGGAAGAAAGGGTGTCAGTGATGGAAGATGAAATGAAGCAAGAAAAGAAGTTTAGAGAAAAAAGAATAAAAAGAAACAAACAAAGCCTCCAAGAAATATGGGACTATGTGAAAAGACCAAATCTATGTTTGATTGGTGTACCTGAAAGTGACGGGGAGAATGGAACCAAGTTGGAAAACATTCTGCAGGATATTATCCAGGAGAACTTCCACAATCTAGCAAGGCAGGCCAACATTCAAATTCAAGAAATACAGAGAACGCCACAAAGATACTCCTTGAGAAGAGCAACTCCAAGACACATAATTGTCAGATTCACCAAAGTTTAAATGAAGGAAAAAATGTTAAGGGCAGCAGAGAGAAAGGTCGGGTTACCCACAAAGGGAAGCCCATCAGAATAACAGCTGATCTCTCAGCAGAAACTCTACAAGCCAGAAGAGAGCAGGGACCAATATTCAACATTTTTAAAGAAAAGAATTTCCAACCCAGAATTTCATATCCACCCAAACTAAGCTTCATAAGTGAAGGAGAAATAAAATCGTTTACAGACGAGCAAATGCTGAGAGATTTTGTCACCACCAGGCCTGCCCTAAAAGAGCTCCTGAAGGAAGCACTAAACATGGAAAGGAACAACCAGTACCAGTCCCTGCTAAAACATGCCAAGTTGTAAAGGACATCCAGGCTAGGAAGAAACTGCATCAAATAACGAACAAAATAACCAGCTAACATCATAATGACGGGATCAAATTCACACATAACAATATTAACCTTAAATGTAAATGGGCTAAATGCTCCAATTAAAAGGCACAGACTGGCAAATTGGATAAAGAGTCAAGACCCATCAGTGTGTTGTATTCAGGAAACTCATCTCATGTGCAGAGACACACATAGGTTCAAAATAAAGGGATGGAGGAAGATCTACCAAGCAAATGGAAAACAAACAAAAGCAGGGGTTGCAATCCTAGTCTCTGATAAAACAGACTTTAAACCAGCAAAGATCAAAAGAGACAAAGAAGGCCATTACATAATGGCAAAGGGATCAATTCAACAAGAAGAGCTAACTATCCTAAATATATATGCACCCAATACAGGAGCACCCAGATTCATAAAGCAAGTCCTTAGTGACCTACAAAGAGACTTAGACTCCTACACGATAATAATGGGAGACTTTAACACCCCACTGTCAACATTAGACAGATCAATGAGACAGAAAGTTAACAATGATATCCAGGAATTGGACTCAGATCTGCATCAAGCAGACCTAATAGACATCTACAGAACTCTCCACCCCAAATCAACAGAATATACATTCTTTTCAGCACCACACCACACCTATTCCAAAATTGACCACATAGTTGGAAGTAAAGCACTCCTCAGCAAATGGAAAAGAACAGAAATTATAACAAACTGTCTCTCAGACCACAGTGCAATCAAACTAGAACTCAGGATTAAGAAACTCACTCAAAACTGCTCAACTACATGGAAACTGAACAACCTGCTCCTGAATGACTACTGGGTAAATAAAGAAATGAAGGCAGAAATAAAGATGTTCCATGAAACCAATGAGAACAAACAGACAAAATAGCAGAATCTCTGGGACACATTCAAAGCAGTGTGTAGAGGGAAATTTATAGCACTAAATGCCCACAAGAGAAAGCAGGAAAGATCTAAACTTGACACCCTAACATCAGAATTAAAAGAACTAGAGAAACAAGAGCAAACACATTCAAAAGCTAGCAGAAGGCAAGAAATAACTAAGATCAGAGCAGAACTGAAGGAAATAGAGACACAAAAAACCTTTCAAAAAATCAATGAATCCAGGAGCTGGTTTTTTGAAAAGACCAACAAAATTGATAGACCAATAGCAATACTAATAAAGAAGAAAAGAGAGAAGAATCAAATAGATGCAATAAAAAATGACAAAGGGGATATCACCACCAATCCCATAGAAACACAAACTACCATCAGAGAATACTATAAACACCTCTACACAAATAAACTAGAAAATCTAGAAGAAATGGATAAATTCCTCGACGCATACATCCTCACAAGACTAAACTAGGAAGAAGTTGAATCTCTGAATAGAGCAATAACAGGCTCTGAAATTGAGGCAATAATCAATAGCTTACCAACCAAAAAAAGTCCAGGACCAGATGGATTCACAGCTGAATTCTAGCAGAGGTTCAAGGAGGAGCTGGTACCATTCCTTCTGAAACTATTCCAATCAATAGAAAAAGAGGGAATCCTCCCTAACTCATTTTATGAGGCCAGCATCATCCTGATACCAAAGCCTGGCAGAGAAACAACCAAAAAAAGACAATTTTAAACCAATATCCTTGATGAACATTGATGCAAAAATCCTCAATAAAATACTGGCAAACCGAATTCAGCAGCACATCAAAAAGCTTATCCACCATGATGAAGTGGGCTTCATCCCTGGGATGCAAGGCTGGTTCAACATAGGAAAATCAAGAAATGTAATCCAGCATATAAACAGAACCAAAGACAGAAACCACAGAATTATCTCAACAGATGCAGAAAAGGCCTTTGACAAAATTCAACAACCCTTCATGCTAAGAACTCTTAATAAATTAGGTATTGATGGGACATATCTCAAAATAATAAGGGCTATCTATGACAAACCCACAGCCAATATCATACTGAATGGGCAAAAACTGGAAGCATTCCATTTGAAAACTGGCACAAGACAGGGATGCCCTCTCTCATCACTCCTATTCAACATAGTGTTGGAACTTCTGGGCAGGGTAATTAGGCAGGAGAAGGAAATAAAGGGTATTCAATTAGGAAAAGAGGAAGTCAAATTGTCCCTGTTTGCAGATGACATGATTGTATATCTAGAAAACCCCATTATCTCAGCCCAAAATCTCCTTAAGCTGATAAGCAACTTCAGCAAAGTCTCAGGATACAAAATCAATGTACAAAAATCACAAGCATTCTTATACACCAATAACAGACAAACAGAGAGCCAAATCATGAGTGAACTCCCATTCATAATTGCTTCAAAGAGAATAAAATACCTAGGAATCCAACTTACAAGGGACGTGAAGGACCTCTTCAAGGAGAACTACAAAACACTGCTCAATGAAATAAAAGAGGATACAAACAAATGGAAGAATGTTCCATGCTCATGGGTTGGAAGAATCAATATCATGAAAATGGCCATACTGCCCAAGGTAATTTATAGATTCAATGCCATCCCCATCAAGCTACCAATGACTTTCTTCACAGAATTGGAAAAAACTACTTTAAAGTTCATATGGAACCAAAAAAGAGCTGGCATTGCAAAGTCAATCCTAAGCCAAAAGAACAAAGCTGGAGGCATCACGCTACCTGACTTCAAATTATACTACAAGGCTACAGTAACCAAAACAGCATGGTACTGGTATCAAAACAGAGAAATAGACCAATGGAACAGAACAGAACCCTCAGAAATAATGCCGCATATCTACAACTATCTGATCTTTGACAAACCTGACAAAAACAAGAAATGGGGAAAGGATTCCCTATTTAATAAATGGTGCTGGGAAAACTGGCTAGCCATATGTAGAAAGCTGAAACTGGATCCCTTCCTTACACCTTATACAAAAATTAATTCAAGATGGATTAAAGACTTATATGTTAGACCTAAAACCATTAAAATCCTACAAGAAAACCTAGGCAATACCATTCAGGACATAGGCGTGGGCTAGGACTTCACGACTAAAACACCAAAAGCAAAGGCAACAAAAGCCAAAATTGACAAATGGGATCTAATTAAACTAAAGAGCTTCTGCACAGCAAAAGAAACTACCATCAGAGTGAACAGGCAACCTGCAAAATGGGAGAAAAATTTTGCAACCTACTCATCTGACAAAGGGCTAATATCTAGAATCTACAATCAACTCAAACAAATTTACAAGAAAAAAGCAAATAACCCCATCAAAAAAGTGGGCAAAGGACATGAACAGACACTTATCAAAAGAAGACATTTTTGCAGCCAAATAACACATGAAAAAATGCTCATCATCACTGGCCATCAGAGAAATGTAAATCAAAACCACAATGAGATACCATCTCACACCAGTTAGAATGGCAATCATTAAAAAGTCAGGAAACAACAGGTGCTGGAGAGGATGTGGAGAAATAGGAACACTTTTACACTGTTGGTGGGACTGTAAACTAGTTCAACCATTGTGGATGTCAGTGTGGCGATTCCTCAGGGATCTAGAACTAGAAATACCATTTGAACCAGCCATCCCATTACTGGGTATATACCCAAAGGATTATAAATCATGCTGCTATAAAGACACATGCACACGTATGTTTACTGCGGCACTATTCACAATAGCAAAGACTTGGAACCAACCCAAATGTCCAACAATGATAGACTGGATTAAGAAAATGTGGCACATATACACCATGGGATATTATGCAGCCATAAAAAATGATGAGTTCATGTCCTTTGTAGGGACATGGATGAAGCTGGAAACCATCATTCTCAGCAAACTATGGCAAGGACAAGAAGCCAAACACTGCATGTTCTCACTCACAGGTGGGAATTGAACAATGAGAACTCATGGACACAGGAAGGGGAACATCACACACAAGGGACTGTTGTGGGGTGGGGGGAGGTGGGAGGGACAGCATTAGGAGATATACCTAATGCTAAATCACGATTTAATGGGTGCAGCACACCAACATGGCACATGTATACATATGTAACAAACCTGCACATTGTGCACATGTGCCCTAAAACTTAAAGTACAATAATAATAATAAAATTAAAAAGAAAATAAAATAAAAAAGAAAAGAAAAATCTCTGTGCCTCTTTTTCCTTTATCTTCCCTAGGCACAGGGATCTTATAAGATTGTTGTAAGGATCTTATAAGAATGTTTTGGGGTCAAGGTTTTTTTTGGGGGGAGATTTATTGGGTGATGTGTTCTCAGGCACCCCAGGATTCAATACTGTCTGTGAATAAACCAATATACCTGCCATGACTATGTCTGCTAGAGTGTCTAGTGAATACCAGCTCCTGAGTCATTTTCTTCCATAGTACAACCTGAGATACAGGGTGTAGCCTCTCAAGGGAGCAGTCAGTTGAATGCT
The DNA here is from genome assembly GCF_009828535.3 of Hylobates moloch. NCBI lineage: Eukaryota > Metazoa > Chordata > Mammalia > Primates > Hylobatidae > Hylobates > Hylobates moloch. The sequence goes on along the minus strand of NW_026652287.1, from coordinate 55,454,389 downwards.
TAGAGCCGAGAGGAATCTCCTGGTGTACTCTTCCTTTGAAAAGCTAACCCCCTGAGACATTTAAGATTGTCTTTGCTCAGGCCTGGTGTGGTTGCTCACTCCTGTAATCCCAGCACTTTGGGTGGCTGAAGTGGGCGGATCACCTGAGGTCAGGAGTTTGAGACCAGCCTGGTCAATGTGGTGAAACCCCATCTCTACTAAAAATACAAAAATTAGCTGGGTGTGGTGGTGCACGCTTGTAATCCCAGCTACTTGGGAGGCTGAGGCCAGAGAATTCCTTGAACCCGGGAGGCAGAGGTTGCAGCGAGCTGAGATTGTGCTACTGCACTCCAGCCTGGGTGACAAAAAAAAAAAAAAAAGATTGTCTTCACTCAACTCAGCTTCCATTTCTTGAAGATTCATTTCTGGTGAGCCAATCCGATGCTGGTATTGAGGGGAAAACAGACATAATTTCTGCACCCTGGATTCTTTAAGTTTTGTGAAAAAAATACTATCCCTAAAACAAAAAATAAAAATCTGACCCCAGTGAGATTGTGCAAGAACTTGCGAAGTAAAATGTACTTGCGGAACTCACTGGGGCATAGTGCAGTGTCTCCTGAGAGGGTGGCCATTGAGCACTTAAGTGAGCAAGATGGGGTGGGAGAATCTCTCAAGTGATTGGATGGCCTGACTTGACACATGAGTGAGACACATCTGTTTTCTAACCAGCACTGCCACTCCCTCAGTTTGTCACCTTGAAAAGATTTGTTCACTTACATTAACATCAGTTTTTTTAACTGTAAATTGCATATTATTAGTAGAGCTTGAAATGTAAAATATTTACAAGGGCCTAAAGCAGGTGAGTTTCAAAAGAATCTAACAGTATATTTCTTTGGTTAAAAATTCTCATTTAACTATTTCTTTTTCTCTTTCTTCCTTTTTTTCTTTTTTAGACATGGAGTCTCACTCTGTTTCCCAGGCTGGAGTGTTGGGGCGTGATCTGGCTCATGGCAAACTCCACCTCCCGAGTTCAAGCGATTCTCCTGCCTCAGCCTCAGGAGTCGCTGGGATTACAGGTATCTGCCACCACGCCGACTAATTTTTGTATTTTTTTAGTGGAGACAAGGTTTAGGCATGTGGGCCAGGCTGGTCTCCTGACCTCAGGTGATCCATCCATCAACTTCCCAAAGTGCTGGAATTACAGGCGTGAGCCTCCACGACCGGCCTAATTTTTTTTTTTTTTTGAGATGAAGTCTCGTTGTGTCACCCAAGCTGGAGTGTAGTGGGGTGATCTCGGCTTGCTGTAATCTTGACCTCCCAGGTTCAAGCGATTCTCCTGTTTCAGCCCCTGAGTAGCTGGGATTACAGGTACCCATCACCATGCCCAGCTAATTGTTGTATTTTTAGTAGAGATGGGGTTTCACCATGTTGGCCAGGCTGGTCTTGAACTCCTGATCTCAGCTCCTAAAGTGCTGGGATTACAGGTGTGAGCCATGGCACCTGGCCTCACCTGGCTAATTTTTTTATTTTTAGTAGAGATGGGGTTTTGCCATGTGGGCCAGGCTGGTCCCAAACTCCTGACCTCAGGTGATCCATTTGCCTCAACTTGCCAGATTGCTGGGATTACCGGTATGAGCCATGGTGCCCGGCCTAAAAATTCTCACTTACCTGTTTCTTTCCCAGGGTGAGTTTAGAAATTTTCTCAGCTGTATTTTTTATGGTTAAGTGATTTCCAACAGAATTCCATGGCATAGCTATTAGAATACTAGCTACCAAGGATAAAAATAAGGGGAATCTTCCTTCTATTTTGGCTGCAGGAAATAAATAGGTTTCCACAAGAAAATGTGATAGATAACTAGTGAGTCACATCGATTCATTAAAACATCAGTTTCTCTTTTTACAGGGTAAATTCATGATGTGAATATTTTTGTTCTGTATCCTGTGATTTTTGTTTCTGAGTTTTATGCTAAATTATATGAGAAAAAACTTCAGGCCGGGCGCGGTGGCTCACACCTGTAATCCTAGCACTTGGAGAGGCTGACATGGGCAGATTGCCTGAGCTCAGGAGTTCAAGACCAGCCTGGGCAACATGGTGAAACCCCATCTCTACTAAAATACAAAAAATTAGCCGGCCATGGCAGCATCTGTCTGTAGTGCCATCTACTTGGGAGGCTGAGGCAGGAGAACTGCTTGAACTCAAGAGGTGGAGGTTGCAGTGAGCTGGGTTTGTGCCACTGCACTCCAGCCTGTGTGACAGAGCGAGACTCCATCTCCAAAAACAAACAAACAAAAACTTGGTACATCCTAGAAGTGTTCTTATATTACTAATTGTTTGCTACATGATTTTTCATGAAAATAGTACAATAATACATTTATGGTCTGAAGGGAATGGATAATTTTGCTTTCCTTGTTGAGGTATGAAATACAAGCACCTTAAAATTTCCTTTTTTTATGTGAACATTGTGTTTGAGTAATTTTGCTGGATTTTTCAAACACTTACTTTCAAAATCCATGTGAGTGGCTGGGCGCAGTGGCTCATGCCAGTAATCCCAGCACTTTGAGAGGCCGAGGCAGGCAGATCACCTGAGGTCAGGAGTTCGAGACCAGCCTGACCAACATGGTGAAATCCTGTCTCTACTAAAAATACAAAAATTAGCCAGGCGTGGTGGCAAGCACCTGAAATTCCAGCTAGTTGGGAGGTGCTGCAGGAGGAGAATAGCTTGAACCCCGGAGATGGAAGTTGCAGTGAGCTGAGACTGTGTCATTGCACTCCAGCCTGGGCAACAAGAGCCAAACTCTTTCTTAAAAAACAAACAAACAACAACAACAAAAAAAAAAAAAAAAAGAAAAGTAACTCTGATGTGGAAATTAAAACTTGATCACAGTGACCCCGAGTTAAGGCTAATGCTGAGCCTGCAAAATGAGTTTATTATAGGCCCAGTTAGTTTTTTCTGGGGAGTCTCCCCTGCAGGTGTCCCAGCCTGCTCACCCCAGCCATAGAAGAAACCTTTATAGTGAGAGAAGCTACAGAGCCCTGGAAAGCTGGGGACTCATACGCAGATGCTGTTAAGGTTAAGATAGAAGGGGACTGGGAGGGTCTTACTGAAGATAAGGTTGTTCTTGTTTTAAGACAGTTGCCAGACTTCGTAAAGTAAAACAAAGTTAGGTTTATGTAAAAAAAAAATTAAGTTCCAAAGGAGTATTGCAACAGAAGGAAGTACCAACTATAATCCTTAAAGCTTTAAAGATTGCAAAGTTTATGGCCGGGCGTGGTGGCTCAAGCCTGTAATCCCAGCACTTTGGGAGGCCGAGGCGGGCGGATCACGAGGTCAGGAGATCAAGACCATCCTGGCTAACACGGTGAAACCCCATCTCTACTAAAAATACACACACAAAAAAAATAGCCGGGTGAGGTGGCGGGCGCCTGTAGTCTCAGCTACGTGGGAGGCTGAGGCAGGAAAATGGCGTGAACCCCAGCGGGTGGAGCCTGCAGTGAGCCGAGATTGTGCCACTGCACTCCAGCCTGGGTGACAGAGCGAGACTCCGTCTCAAAAAAAAAAAAAAAAGATTGCAAAGTTTAGACAGAAAAGTGCTTTCTTTTATAGGGAGAAGCAAACAAGATTAGAAAGAAGGTGGGAGGGGAATGGCAAATGGAGAGTGAAAAAATCAGATTCTGGATCACAGAATTTTTACCCTGAAGTCATACGTTCTTAGGAGAGACCTAAAATGGAGTTGTATGTTGGCTTAGGCAGAGGGTAGCTCAAAGTTCAGGATCCTGTAGGAAGGTGATAGACTTAAGTGAAGTTTTTTTTTGTGGGTGGGAGGGAGTCTCACTCTGTGACCCAGGCAGGAGTGTGGTCATGCGATCTTGGCTCACTGCAACCTCCATCTCTCAGGCTCAAGCAATTCTCCTGTCTCAGCCTCTCAGGTAGCTGGGACTACAGGTGTGTGCCACGACACCCGGCTAATTTTTGTATTTTTAGTAGAGATGGGGTTCACCATGTTGGCCAGGCTGGTCTTGAACTCCTGACCTCAGGTGATCCACCTGCCTCAGCCTCCCTGAGTGCCGGGATTAGAGGCGTTAGTCACCGCACCCAGCCTGACTTAAGTGAAATTTTATTTAGAAGTATTTCATTTTTACCACTGAAGAAAATTTCAGCTGATTTTTAAATGAGAACAAGAAGGAAATGTGCAGAGTCTATGTCTGACTGTGTGATAGGTGAAAAAAAGAGCATCTAAGTCATAATGGGAAGGATGTTTCTTTTCATAAATGGTTCCTGGAGCACATAATAGTCGAAGAATTTTATTTTATTAATCACAGCTCTTTACCAGGATTTTCTATATGCTTCATCTTTTGCCACCTCTTTTCTTTGCCCTGCACATATTTTTCATTTGACTTTTCCTGGATTGTATCTTTTATAATAAACTGGTCAACGTAATCACAGTGTTTTGCTGAGTTCTGTGGGTAGCTCTATCAAATTATTGAACTTTAGATAGTTTATACGAGTCCTGATTTTTTTGTTTTCTTGTTTTGTTTTGTTTTGGTTTTTTTGAGACAGTCTTGCTCTGTCACCCAGGCTGCAATGCAGTGGCACAATCTTGGCTCACTGAAACCTCCACCTCCCGAGTTCAAGCGATTCTCCTTCCTCAGCCTCCCTGGTAGCTGAGATTACAGGTGCACACCACCAAGCCTGGCTAGGGAGTCCTGAATTTCTAAACAGTAGTTCAGAGACATAGCTGGGCCCATGGGTTTTGTGACTGTCAACTGCACTAAGGACAATGTTGTGGGACTGAGCCCTGAATCAGGGTGTGTGCTGACTCTGGGTAGTGTCAGAAATCAAATGTTAGACAATGAGTTGGTGTAGAATTACTTGGCATTCAGCAAACTACAAATTTGATGCCAGAAAAAAAGATACCATGAAGGCCTGGCCTGGGATAAAACTGGGTGTCTGGGAATGAAAGGCTCCACTCTCCAGTACACAGGCTGTCACACTGCCTGTGCCATTGTCCTGTGATTTCAAGTCTTCTCCCAGAGTAAGAGAGGACTAAAAACTTAAATGTGCTCTGATGACAGACCCCCTTTTCCCACAGCTGCCACTACAGGATCCTCACCCACTCACAAACATACCCACTACACATTGATGTGCCCACACCTCTCTCAGGACTAGGCACCACCCTCAGAAACTTCACCACAGCATTTTTAATTCTAGTGTTTCTTAACAGAAAACATTATACACTACACAAAAGTGTCTACAATTGTCCTGGCATATCCCCACCTCCAAGCACTGGATCTGCAGCAGCAACCCATCTTCTCCACCAGATTAGGTTTCTAGGTAACTTGTTCATAATCTCATCTGCCTACATGGACACAGAAGTAAATCAGAGTACAGTCCCCTTTGGGTCACTATCTGTAGCACAAACCGGTGTTTCCACCTACATTTCATTCTCCTCCAGCCATGGAGTTATTTCATATTAACTCTTATCTTTGGTTCAAGGGTACATGTGTAGATTTATCATATAAAGATCACATCAGAAAGAATTTTTACTTATACTTGTTCCTAGTTGTTTTTTTTTTTTTTTTTGAGACAGAGTCTCACTCTGTCACCCAGGCTGGAGTGCATTGGCGCAACCTCCGCTTACTGCAAGCTCCATCTCCTGGGTTCACGCCACTCTCCTCCCTCAGCCTCCCAAGTAGCTGGGACTATACATGCGTGCCCAGCTAACTTTTGTCTGTCCCCTGCCACAGCCAATAGTGCTGCAGTAGATTTATGTTGCCCAAAAGCTGTGAGCCTTCTGCTGGGGAACCCCTGCAAAAGTTCCCAACAGGAGTCTGTGGACCCTTGCCAGTGGGGAGGATAGGATTGCTTCAAGGTAGGTCTAGTTTCAATTCAAAAGGAGTGCAAATACATACAGGAGTCTTTGATTCAGATTACAATGGGGAAATTCAAATTGTTATATCTACTCCTGTTCCCTGGAAAGCAGAGCTAGGAGAGCACATAGCACAGCTCCTGATTGTGCCGTATGTGGAAATGGGGAAAAGTGAAATTAAATGAACAGGGGGATTTGGAAGCACAGATAAACAAGGCAAAGCAGCTTATTGAGTGAATCACATTACTGATAAACATCCTACCTGTGAAATAACTATTCAAGGAAAGAAATTTAAAGGTTTGGCAGATACAGGAGCAGACATTTCAATCATTTCTCTACAGCACTGGCCGTCTACATGGCCAATTCAACCCACTCAATTTAACATAATTGGACTTGGTAAAGCCCTTGAGGTATATCAAAGCAGCTATATTTTGCATTGTGAAGGGCCTGATGGACAACCTGGGACTATTCAACCAATTATAACTTCTGTACCTATAAATTTATGGGGGAGAGATTTATTACAACAATGGGGAGCACAAGTTCTAATTCCAGAACAATTACATAGCCCTCAAAGTCAGCATATGATGCATGAAATGGGGTATGTCCCTGGCATGGGACTAGAAAAAAAATTTGCAAGGTTTGAAGGAACTGCTTCAAGCAGGAAGACAAAGTTCCCTCCAAGGTTTAGGATATCATTTTTGATGGCAGCCATTGTTAAGCCTCCAAAACCTATGCCTTTAAAATGGTTAACAGATAAGCCAATTTGGATAGAACAATGGCCACTGAGTAAAGAAAGTGGAGACTTTAGAAGACTTAATTACTGAACAAGTAGAAAAAGGACACATAGCTCCAACATTTTCCCCTTGGAATTCTCCAGTTTTCGTAATTAAGAAAAAGTCAGGTAAATGGAGAATGTTAACTGACTTAAGAGCCATTAATTTAGTTATACAACCTATGGGGGAATTGCAGCCAGGATTGCCTTCTCCTGCTATGATTTGGAAAAATTGGCCTTTAATAATCATAGATTTAAAAGACTGTTTCTTTTCTATCCCCTTAGCTGAGCAAGACTGAATGGTTTGCATTCATGATTCCTGTGGTAAACAGCCTGCAGCCTGCTAAGCATTTTCACTGGAAAGTGTTGCCACAAGGCATTTAACAGTCCAACAATTTGCCAGACTTATGTAGGACAAGCAATTGAACCTACTGGTAAAAAACTTTCAGTGTTACATTATTCATTAGATGGATGATATACTTTGTGCTACCCCCACTCAAGAAATATTATTCCAATGTTATGATTACTGGCAAAATTCAATTTCTCATGCTGGTTATAGCTCCTGACAAAATTCAGACTACTAATACTTACTCCTACTTGGGGACCTTAGTAAATGACACTACCATTGTGCCACAGAAAGTAACCATACATAGGGATCAATTGAAAACATTTAATGACTTTCAAAAATTACCAGGGACATTAATTGGATAGGACCTGCTCTAGGCATTCCTACCTATGCCATGAGTAATCTATTTTCTATCCTTGGAGGAGGTCCTAGTCTCACTAGCCCTCAGCAATTAACAAAGGAGGCTGAGGTCGACTTACAGCTAATCAAAAAGCAAGTCCATAAGGCTCAAATAGAATAGATCCAGAGAAGACTCTAGATTGGCTAATTTTTCCAACTCAGCATTCACCTACTGGTGTTATTGTTCAAGAGCAAGATCTCGTAGAGTGGCTTTTCCTTCCACATACTCATTCATGGACTTTGACTCCTTATTTGGATCAAATCACTACTATGAGAGGAAATGGGAGAACTCGATTGTTAAATTACATGGATACGATCCTGGAAAAATTATTGTTCCTCTCACGAAGGCACAAATACAGCAAGCTTTTATAAACAGTCTTGCTGGTCAATCTCATTTAGCTGACTTTGTGGGTATTCTCAATAACCATTTTCCTTACATGAAACCGTTTCAACTTTTGAAATTAACTAATTGGATTCTCCCTAAAATAACTAAATTCAAACCAATTGAAGGTGCTGAGAATGTCTTCACAGATGGGTCTAGTAACAGTAAAGCCTCTTATCCTGGATTGAAAGGCAAAGTTTTTCAGACGCCCTATACTTCAACTCAAAATACAGAGCTTGTAGCTGTAATTGAGGTATTGATGGCTTTTAATATGCCTATTAATGTGATTTCTGATTATCTAATGCTAGACAATTTCACAAGTTAACCCACGTTAATGCTTCTGGTCTCAAATGCAAATACAGCATTACCTGGAAAGAGGCTAAAGCCATTATTCAGTAGTGCCCAACTTGCCAAATAGTGCATTCCTCATCTTTTACAGAAAGAGTTAATCCTCAAGGATTGGAACCTAATTCTCTTTGTCAAATGGATGTCACACATGTTTCCTCATTTTGGAGACTAGCTTATATACGTGTAGGTATGGAGTCCTTTTCCCACTTTGTCTGGGCTACATGCCAATCAGGAGAGTCTTCTGCCTGTGTTAAATGTCACCTTTTGCAGTGTTTTGTGGTGGTGGGCATTCCAGCTTCTATTAAAACAGATAATGTCCCAGGCTATACTAGCCAAACTCTAGCTACATCTTTCTCTATATGGAATGTTAAACACGTTACTAGTATCCCATATAATTCTCAAGGACAAGCCATAGTGGAAAGAATGAATACCTCCCTGAAGCAGCAGTTGCAAAAACAGAAATGCAGAACAGGGATTATGAGACAGCCCATATGCAATTGAATCTAGCATTATTACTTTAAATTTTTTGGACCTGCCTAAAGGCCAGATGCTATCAGCAGCTAAACAGCATCTACAGAAACCAGCTGCAAAGACAGAAGCACAACAACTGGTTTGGTGGAGAGATCTGATAACAAAAAGTTGGAAAATAGGTAAAATAATAACTTGGGGTAGAGGTTATGCTGGTGTTTCTCCAGGCCAAAACCAGTAGCCAATTTGGATACCATCCAAACACCTGAAACCTTATCATGAGCCAGATGCCAAGGAAGAGATCCCAGGAGGATCCCAAGGACCCCCCTGGTTGCAGCCATGTCGAGACTCACGCTATGGAGGACCCCAACTGTCATGAGCAACACTCATCAGGTGCAACCACCTACCTGGGGACAGATCAAGAAGCTGTCAAAGATGGCAGAAGGAAACCTGAGGAAAGCGGGACAACCAGTCACAATGAGTAATCTAATGGCAGCTATGATAGCGGTGATCACCATTGCCATGAGTATTCCTTCAGCAAGGGCTGACACAGAAAACAATTATAATTATTGGGAATATGTATCAATCTTGGCTGGCAATAATGCCTGGATGTAATCACTCTATGACACATTTACACATGTTTCTGGTTTCAGTATTTACCATAATGAATCTGCTCCTATAACTAAGGCATACTGCCCTCAGAAACCTATTTGTAAACAGGATTGGACCTGGCCAGAAATAATGAATGTACTTGTTTGGGAAGATTGCATTGCAGAACAGGCAGAGGTGCTGCACAAGGTTTCCTATGAAATCATTATTGATTGGTCCCCTAAGGGGATGTTTAGCTTGAATTGCACCACTCAGTCTGCATGCCGTGGCCACACTATGTTCAGCTGGTCTGAATAAAGTGGTCAGATGGCAGAAACGGTAAGAAGTATGGCAAGAGTTCCTATTATCTGGAAACAAGGCAGTATAGTGGCACCTCAACCTCAAAGGATATGGCCCACTGTAGGAGCTAAACATAAGGATTTGTGGAAACTATTAATGGCTGTTAATAAGATCAAGATTTGGGAAGGAAAATATACTATGCCATCACAATATAATCCTAATTACATTTTAGAACTTACTGAAAACAATACAAATTGGATACAAAGTTGTGTTCGCCCTCCTTTTCTGTTGGTAATGGGCAATCTAAAGTATGACATCCCTAATTATCATGTAACTTGCCATAAATGTAGATTGTTCTCTTGTGTGAATTCTTCCTTGTTTAATACTCATCATTCTATCCTGGTAGTGACAGCTCAAGAAGGAGTATAGTTACTGGTGAAGCTTTCCCGTCCTTGGGAAGTCTCTCCCACTGTACCTATTATTACGGAAATTCTTCAGAAAATTCTGAGACCCTCTTGGAATTCCATTGCTACTTCAATATTGATTATTATGTGACTGACCACTGTCACAGCTACTGCTGCAGCAGCAGGAGTTGCACTACATTCATCAGTGCAGACAGCAGATTTTGTAAATAAATGGCAAAAGAATTCTAACCTGCTGTGGAACTCTCAAACTAAAATAGACCAAAAGATAGTTAGTCAAATCAATGATCTCCAACAAACTGTAATGTGCCTAGGAGATCAAGTAGCTAGTTTGGAATATAGAATGCAGCTAAAATACGACTGGAATACTTCTGACTTTTGTATCACTCCTCACCCTTATAATGAATTGGAGCATGAATGGGGAAGAATAAAAAAGCATCTAGAAGGACACTCTGCAAACTTGTCTTTGGATATTGCAAAGTTAAAAGAACAAATATTTAAAGCATCCCAGGCACACCTGACCTTAATGTCAGGAACTGGAGTGCTTGAAGGAGCTGCAGACAGATCAGCAGCTATTAACCCATTAAAATGTATAAAAACACTTGGAAGCTCTGTGATTTCAATGATGATTTTGCTTTTAATTTGTGTTGTTTGTCTTTGTATAGTCTGCAGATGCAGATACTGAATCCTGTGAGAAGTAGCCTACCGTGACAAAGCTGCATTGCTTTAATTGCTTTGCAAAACAGAAAAGGGGGACATGTTGGGGAACAGGCCCCCAAATCTGGCCATAAACTGGCCCCCAAACTGGCCATAAACAAAATCTCTGCAGCACTGTGACATCTTCGTGATGGCCAAGATGCCCATGCTGAAGGTTGTGGGTTTACCAGAATGAGAGCAAGGAACACCTGACCCACCCAGGGTATAAAACTGCCTAAAGGTATTCCTAAGCCACAAACAATAGCATGAGTGATCTGTGCCTTAAGGACATGTTCATGCTGCAGATAACTAGCCAGAGCCCATCCGTTTGTTTCTGCCCATCCCTTTGGTTTCCCATAAGGAACACTCTTAGTAAATCTATAATCTATAGAAACAATGCTTATCACTGGCTTGCTGTCAATAAATATGTGGGCAAATCTCTGTTTGAGGCTCTCAGCTCTGAAGGCTGTGAGAGCCCTGATTTCCCACTCCACATACTATATTTCTGTGTATGTGTCTTTAATTCCTCTAGCACCACTGGGTTAGGGTCTCCATGACCAAGCTGGTCTCAGCAGTTTCTCTGTTTTATTGCTGAATAATCCATTTTTCCCTACATACCTCTATGGGCTTAGAAGTGTCACTTTGTAGATTCTACAAAAAGTGTTTCAAACCTCATGATTAAAACACAGATACCGTTCTGTGATATAAAACAGCATGTCACAAACATTTTCAGAAATAGCTCGTTTCTAGTTTTTAAACATGAATTTTCTCTTTTTTAATAGGCCTCAATGGGCTCAGGAATATCACTTCTTAGATTCTCCAAAAAGAGTGTTTCAAACCTGGTGAATCAAAACACAGGTTCCACTCTGATATGCAAAAGTACATCACAAAGCATTTTCACACATAGTTTCCATCTAGCTTTCATAGCTGGATATTCTGTTTTTACTTACAGGCCTCAATGGGCTCAGAAATGTCACTTCATAGATTGTACACAAGAAATGTTTGAGGCCAAGGTGGGTGGATCACAAGGTCAGGAGATTGAGACCATCCTGTCTAACATGGAGATACCCTGTCTCTACTAAAAATACAAAAAATTAGCTGGGTGTGGTGGCAGGCACAAGTAGTCCAGCTACTCGGGAGGCTGAGGCTGGAGAATGGCATGAATCCAGGAGGCAAAGCTTGCAGTGAGCCAAGATCTCACCACTGCACTCCAGCCTGTGCAACAGAGTGAGACTCCATCTAAAAAAAAAAGAAATGTTTGCAACATGTTAATCAGAACACAGGTTCTACTCTGTGATATAAAACAGCACAACAGAAAGCATTTTCACAGACAGCTTAGTTCCGGTTTTTATTACTGGACATTCAATTTTTTCTTATATGGCTCAATTGGCTCACAACTCTCACCTCATAGATTCTACAAAAAGATTGTTTTGAACCTGGTTAAAAAAAAAAAAGAGGTCCCATTCTGTGATATAAAACAGCACATCACAAAGCATTTTCCCAGATAGCATTTTTCTTGTTTTTTTTGCTTGATATTCAATTTTTCATAGGCCTCTGTAGGCTTACAAATGTCACTATGTAGATTCTACAAAGAGAGTGTTTCAAATCTGGTGAGTCAAAAACACAGGTTTCATATCACAGAATGAATTCTGTGATATGAAACAGCACAACACAAAGCACTTTCACAGATAGTGTGTTTCCAGTTTTTATTGCTTGACATTCAATTTTTCCTCATAGGCCTCAATGGGCTCAGAAACATCACTTCATTTATTCTACATAAATAGTGTTTGGAACCTAGTGAATTAAAACACTGGTTCAATTCTGTGAGCTAAATTGACACATCTGAAAGCATTTTTACAGATTGCTTGTTTCTAGTCTTTAATCACTGGATATTCAGCTTATCGGTACAGGCCTCAATGGGCTCAGAAATGTCACTTCACAGATTGTACACAAGAAATGTTTGAGGCCGAGGCGGGTGGATCACAAGGTCAGGAGAATGAGACCATCTTAGCTAACACGGTGATACGCCATCTCTACTAAAAATACAAAATTTAGCCAAGCGTGGTCGTGGGTGCCTGTAGTCCCAGCCACTCGGGAGGCTGAGGCAGGAGAATGGCGTGCACCCAGGAGGTGGAGCTTGCAGTGAGCCGAGATCGCACCACTGCACTCCAGCCTGGGTGACAGAGCAAGACTCCAATTCAAAAAAAAAGGAAAAACAAACAAACAAAAAACGCAATGAGCCCACCAGGATTCTAACCTCCCAACAATCTGATTCTGCTCAGAATGGGCCAGCCAAATATGGCGTTCCTCTACACACAAAATTTGACATTAAAATCCTTTCAGGTCACAGCTTGTAAATATTTCTGACCTGACACCTGTGTGTTTCCAACTCTCAGGCTCATTTTATCATCAGTTTTGACTTCAGTGTATCAAGGCTCTGCCTTGCCTAATAGAGAGTCTTCTCATTTTTATTAGAAATATGTGCATTGTGTTTTCTTTACAGTGTTCAATTGTTTATTAACCTTCCACAGAATTGTAAGCACAGTTATTAAACAGTAACATTACAAGGGATTGGCAATATATACAAAAATATATACATATGCATAAATGTGTGTGTGTGGTGAGGTATAATTTGTGGAAATACATTATCCATAATTTTAAGCAACAATATTTGAAAATTGAACTTTGAGAAATGTAGAAATAATACTAAGTATAACATTGGGAAACTATTTTAATCTTTTTTTTTGAGATGGAGTTTTACTCTGTTGCCCAGGCTGGAGGGCAGTGGTACAATCTTAGCTCACTGAAACCTCCACCTCCCAGGTTCAAGGGATTCTCCTGCCTCAGACTCCTGAGTAGCTGGGATTACAGGTGCCTGCCATCACGCCCAGCTAATTTTTGTATTTTTAGTATAGACAGGGTTTCACCATGTTGTTCAGGCTGGTCTCGAGTTCCTGACCCCGTGATCTGCCCGCCTCAGCCTCCCAAAGTGCTGAAATTACAGGCATGAGACACCACACCTGGCCCTGCTTTAATCTTAATGTCTATTTTATCTAATATATTACCATCTTTATAAGTAATTTGTTAAAGTTACATAAAATTTATTTTTAATTTTTATACATTAACATTTATCTTTTAGTTTTATGTCTTGAAAAAATATCCAATTGACTAAAGTTAAACAATATTTGACTCTGATAGGAACAATGAAGCTATATATGTTAAATATTATAATGGACATAATTTAAATTGGATTTACCAACTCATGTGTTCTTCAGATGACTTCTTCTATTTTCTGATTCTTTCTATTTTAATTTCTTCTATGTCAAAATTGTTTAAAAATCTAGAACTTACTCTGTATTTTTGAGATTGTATATCAGTATGTTTCAGGTTTTAACCTAGAAGTTACAACAGGCTTTGAAAAACTGATCACAGTGTAACGTTATTTAATACCTTCAGCCTCCACTTTGACCACGTAGGACATTAAATTATGAATTTATTCACATTCTCCAAACTATTAATTGATTATATGTATTTTTTAAATAAAATTCTGGGATGCTTCCAGAAGCCAGAAGTGCACAGTGAATAAAATTTTAAAACTCGAACACATCTCTTTATGCAGTTCTTAGATCAGAAAACAGAATCTGGGTGCAGTGAATCATGCCTGTGATCTCAGCACTTTGAAAGGCTGAGGCGGGCAGATCACTTGAGCTCAGGAGTTCCAGACCAGCTTGGGCAACATGGCATAACCCCATCTCTACCAAAAATACAAAAATTAGCCTAGGTTAGTGGTTCGCATTTGTAGTCCGAGCTACTCGGGAGACTGAGGCACGAGAATTGCTTGAACCCGGGAGGCAGAGGATGCAGTGAACAGAGATCATGTCACTACACTCCAACTCAAGTGACAGAGCAAGACTCTATCTCAAAAAGAAAAGAGAAGAGAAAAAAGAAAGAAAAGAAAAGAAAAGAGAAGAAAAGAAAGAAAAGAAAAGACTGTCAGACTCCCAGTGAGCTCCTTGTGCCCTTCTCAGGCAAAAACCCCAGGAGAAACCATGAGCCTGACTTCTAACAGTATAGATCACCTGTACTTTCAACTGTTTTGTAGTTTCTACACATGGAATCTTAAAGTAGGGATTATTTTGTATGCAGATTTTAAATTCTATATTTAATAACATTGTCTGTACTATTTCATGTTGTTGTGGTTCATGAAATTGGTGATCATATTCCATTAACCATCAAACAATTAATTTAATCATTTAACTTCAAATATACATGTGAGTCATACTTATTTTGGAGTTATTAGGAATAATAATTTTGTGTTAATTATACGATGTGTTTTGATGACTTTATGAAAAAATTTCTGTTGGCTATATACACAGTAATCAAGTCATTGGGTCATATGTTTATATTTGCTAAGCTTTGAAAGACAGTACAAGTTTCAATAATGCACAAATTTTTACACCACAAGCAGTGTATACGATGTTTGGCTTATTCATACTATTGTTAACTATTGATATTTCCTTTTGTTTATATTTTAGCCTTTTAAGTGGTATGTGATGGTAACAGATAGTGACTTTATTTGAATGTTCTTGGTTTCTAACGGGTTGACAATATTTTCATTTGCTTATTAGACATTGCATCCCTTCTGTTGATTTTACTTACTTGTTTCTATTGCATTTTCCATTATTTCCTTATCAATTAGTAGAAGTTATTTATATATGCTGGATACAAGATTTTGTCTCATAATTACATACGTATGTGTGTGTGTGTGTGTGTGTGTGTGTGTGCCTCATTTTTACTGTCTATTCATCGATCATCTAGGTATCCATGATGAGAATAACCTCTTAACTGAAATATAATTAGATTTTGTCATTACTTCTTTTATAGTAAAGTGGTTTTTCTGATGAAGAAATATTTTGTTATTATAAAAATGGAGAGACCCTATTTCTTTGTTTTTTTCTAATAATATTCTTATTGTGGTTAAAACACATAACATAAAATTTACCATTTTAATCATTTTAATTGTACTATTCAATAGCATTAAGTACATTCATAATTTTGTGCAATGTTCATCACTACCCATTTCCAAACTTTTTATAATTTCAAACAGACAGTGTCCATTAAGCAACATTTTTCAATTTCACCGTCCTTTCACTCATAAATAATCCCTGTTTTACTTTCTCTATCTTTGAACTTTCTATTCTAAGTAGATACCTCATATTAGTGGAATCATCCAATATTAGTCTTTTGTATTTGGCTTACTTTACACAGTATAATATCATCTAGGGTCATCCGTGTTGTAGCAGGTATTAGCATTACAATTTTTTCAGACAGAGTCTCATTTTGTCACCCAGGCTGGAATCATGACTCACTGCAGTCCCAACCTCCCCAGGCTCAAGCAATCCTCCCCTGTGGCTGGGATTACAGTCACACACCATCAAGCCAAGCAGATTTTTGTATTTTTTCTAGAGATGGGATTTTTCTATGTTGCTCAGGCTGGTCTCAAACTCCTAGGGTCAGGAGACCCTCTCATCTTGGCCTCCCAAAATTCTGGGATTATAAGCATGAGCCATCATGCCCATCAGCATTGTATTCATTTTAAGGCTCCACATTTTGTACTGTAAATGATGCTGCTACAAAGATTGATGTGAAAGTATCAGTTTAAGTCCCTGCTTTCAATTATTTTGGATAGACACCTGTAGTGGAATTGTTGGAACATATTGTAATTCTATTTAGAACCATCTGATAAACAGCCAAACTATTTTCCACAGTCGATAAACCATTTTATATTATTACCAGCAATGCATCAGTGTTCCACTTCCTCCACATCCTAGCCAATACTTGTTATTTTTCATTTTTGTTGTTTTGGGGATTTTTATATAGCCACCCTAATAGGTGTAAAGTGGTATCTCATTGTGGTTTTGATTTGCATTTCCCTAATGACTGGTAATGCTGCGCATTTTTCCGTATACTTATTGACCCAATGTAGATTCAAGTCCTCTGCCCTTTTATAAATGCTGTTGCTGAATAGTTTTGTTGTTGAGTTTTCAGAGTTCTTTATATATTCTGCAATACCTTATGTACTTAATCAGATACATGATTCAAAAATCTTCTCTCCCATTCAGTGGTTGTCTTTTCACTCTGTTTTTCTTTTCTTTTTTTTGATACAGAAGTTTTTACATTTTGATTAAGTCCAATTTATTTGTTTCTTATTTTGTTGCCTGTTCTTTTGGTGTCACAGTCAAGAAACCATCTCCAAATTCTATGTCATAAGATTTTTGCCTATGGTTTTTTTCTAGAAGTTTTTAAAGTTTTAACATTTTTAACTTTCATTCTAGGTTCAGGGGTACATGCGAAGGTTTGTTACATAGGTCAACATGTGTCACAAGGGTTTGCTGTACAGATTATTTCATCACCCAGATATTAAGCCCAGTACCCAATAGTAGTTATCTTTTCTGCTTCTCACCCTCCTCCCACCCTCTACCCTCAAGTGGACCCCAGTGTCTGCTGTTTCCTTCTTTGTGTTCATAAGTTTTTATCATTTAACTCCCACTTGTAAGTGAGGACATGCAGTATTTGGTTTTCTGTTCTTGTGTTAGTTTGCTGAGAATAATAGCCTCCAGCTCCATCCATGTTCCTGCAAAATACAAAGCCTCATTCTTTTCTATGGCTGCATAGTCTTCCATGGTGTATATATACCACATTTTCTTTATCCAATCAGTAATTGATGGCATTTAGGTTGACCATATCTTGCTATTGTAAATAATGCTGGAATGAACATTTGAATGCATGGGTCTTTATGGTAAAATAATTTACATTTCTCTGGATATATATGCAATAATGGGATGGCTAGCAGAGCTGTCAAATGGTAGTTCTGCTTTTAGCTCCTTGAAAAATCACCTAACTGTTTTTCACAATGGTTGAACAAATTTACACTCCCACCAACAGGGTATAAGTCTTCCCTTTTCTCCACAACCTCACCGGAATTTATTTTTTCACCCTTTAATTATCTCCATTCTGACTGGTATGAGATGGCATCTCATTGTGGTTTTGATTTTCATTTCTCTAATGATCAGTGATGTTGAGCTTTTATTCGTATGCTTGTTGAGCACATGCATGCCTTCTTTTAAGAACGGTCTATGTTTTTTGCTCACTTTTTAATGGAGTTGTTTGTTTTTCTCTTGTCATTGCCATGGTTGCAACTGCTGGTTGGGGGCTTACCTGGTGGCCATCGTGCCATTGTATGTGCTGCCCATGTTGGGCTCTGCGTTGTCGGGGGTGGGAACCCCCTGGCAACTGTGGGGTGTCTGTGCTTGCCCCTGTGGGGGTGGTGTGCACGCCCCTGTGGTGAAACCTTCCAACTCCTCTGAGAGTTTTGTCTCATTGCTGTCTCACTGGCTGGCCTGAGGCAACCCCTTCAGGGATGTGCTGTGTCAGGCGGGCCTCCCCCTGTTGGGTGTCCCTCACCAAAGAACCTGTAAAACTCTTAGCGGTGGATCACTCCGCTCCTGCATTGATGAAGAATGCAGCCAGCTGTGATGATTAGTGTGAGTTGCAGGACATACTGATCATCATTTCAAATGCACTTGTGGCTCCGTGTTCCTCCCAGGGCTACACCTGTCTGAGTCATCACTTGCTGAGCAATCAACCCAGGGTGTGCTTCTGGCCTCTCAGGGGTGCATGGCTGGCTGTTCCCTTGCAGGGCTCCTTGGCCCCTCTGTCCTCCCAAGTACAGGCCTGGTGGTGCCCCCCTCCTCTTCCATTAGCACCTTCCTCCCACCTCCCATCCATCCATTCAAGCCCTGTGAGGGACCACGTGGTGGGGGAAGGAGCCTTCATTAGGAGGGATCCCACTGCCTGTGAGAGGAAGGAAAAGAGCAGGCTGGGGCCGAGTTCCTGTGGCTGCCACAGTCTGGGTTCCCCTAGACAGCTCCCTCGTGCTGCAAGCCGTCTGGGGTTCTCCAGGGCCTGGGTAAAGTGTCCTGTGCTATCGTACATTGGCTGGTGGTGGGTGGGGAAGGTTGAGGGGGTGGAAAGCAAGATTTCATCCTGGTCGCCACAGTTCACCGCCCGCCACAATTCACTGCCCGCCCCGGTGGCAGCCTGGTGTCTGGCCAACTGCTGCTCCTCCCCGCACCCCCCTCCTCTCCTGCCCAGCCTGCTGTGCGCTTCTGGGGCTGGAAGTCTGCCCTGTGTGACCCCCCCGGTTGGGGTCGAGGCCAAGCTGCGTGCTTGGCGGTGCCCTGGTGGTGACCCATGGGACACCATGGCGGCATCCGCCATTGTGTGCTTGCCTCTGGTTCATGGCTGTGCAGCCCCTGTGGCCCCCTTGAGCTTCCGCATTGGGGCGGGATGGAACCACATCCTCAGTCACAGTCCTCTGGACCGTGAGAGTACTGTGTATTCCCTGCCCCTAGTTCTTGCTTCTCCCTCCCGTCATCCGGCTCTGGTGCGGCAGGGACACCATCAGCCACAGCTCTTCTCTGTCACCCCCGCCCACCTCCCTCACTGGGCCTGTCTCCCAACCGAGTGTCCAGGCTCGCATCCTCCTTGCCCGCCCGTCCCTTCCTTTATTCCAAGACGCGACCTCAGGCCAGAGGTGGCAACCTGCTGAATTTAAGCATATTAGTCAGTGGAGAAAATGGAACTAACCAGGATGCCCTTAGTAAAGGTAAGTGAACAGGGATCCCAGTGCCAAATCCCTGCCCCTTGGTGGGGTGCGGGAAATGTGGTGTATGGAAGACTCACTCCCCAACGCCACTTGTGGGGGCCCAAGTCCTTCTGATTGAGGCCCAGCCAGCCTGTGGATGGTGTGAGGCCATTAGCAGCCCCTGGCTGCCGCACCTGGGTCTTTCCAGAGTTGGGTTGCTTGGGAATGCAACCTCAAGCTGGTGGCAAACTCTAAGGTTACATACTGGCCCAAGAGCACAATAGTCAAGAAGTACTGTAAAGGAAAGTTGGAAAGAACTTTGAAGACGCAGTTCAAGAGGGCGTGAAACCGTTAAGACTTAAATGGGTGGGATCCATGCAGTCTGATGGAAGATTCAAACAGGCGGCAGGTCAGGCTGTGCCAGTGGTCTGGCGGATGTTTCCTGCCTCCGGTTCCACCCGACGCCTCCAACCGCCCTCCCTCCACGGCCAACCCTCTTCCTCCTTAGAGGTGGCAGGCCCCAGCAGGTGCGGAGGTGGGTGGGTTGGGCAGGCGGGGGAGTCGTTGGGGACTGTCCTCCAGATGGCGACCGGCCACCACCGGCTGCATTTCCACTGTGGTGCTGCGCCGTGACTGGCTCTGGGACGGCTGGGAAGGCCCGGCAGGGAAGGTGGCTCGGGGGGTCATGTCCTCCCCATCCCTCGGGAGGGGCGTGGGGCGGGCCACCCCCTGAGTGTTACAGTCCCTCAGCAGTAGCACTCGCCGAATCGCGGGACTGAGGTATTGAGACCTGTTGCCCTGCTCTCCCCTTCCCTGCGCCCACCCCAGTGGGAGCCCCCCATGAGGGGATCCCCCATGAGGGCATGACAGCGTCCTTCTAGGGGGCTTGGCCACCCCTCCCACGGTGTAACTATTCTACCACCCCTTCCCTGCCCCCAGCGAGTAGGCCTCATGGGAGGGGCTGGGGCTGACTGTGGTGTTCCCCAGGCTGGTTTTGCTGTCGGGCCTGGGGAGACTCTTCGGCCATGCACTCATTTCAAAAGAACAGTGGAAGGAGTGCACGAGGCCGGTGGCGCTGTCGGCTACCTACATGACCCATCTTGAAACATGGTCCAAGGGGTCTAACACGTGTCCGAGTCAGGGGCTCACACGAAAGCCATTGTGGCGCAATGAAGGTGAAGGCTGATGCACTGGCTGGCTGAGATGGGATCCTGAGGCCTCTCCAGTTTGCCAAGGGTGTACCACCGTCTGCCCTCGCCCACTGTGCTGGGCAGGTGGAGCATGAGCGCTTGTGTTAGGCACCAAAAGCTGATAAATTATGCCTGGGCAGGGCGAAGTGAAAGGAAACTCTGGTGGGGTTCTGTAGTGGTCCTCACGTGCAAATCGGTCATCTGATCTGGGTATAGGGGCAAAAGGCTAATCCAACCATCTAGTAGCTGGTTCCCTCTGAAGTTTTCCTAAGGATAGCTGGTGCTCTCGCAAAAACCCCATGCCACGCAGTTATTTGGTAAAGCGAATGATTAGGGGTCTTGGAGTCGAAATGATCTCAACCAATTCTCAAACTTTAAATGGGTTAGAAGCCCAGCTCGATGGCACGGAGCCAGGTATGGAATGCGAGTGCCTAGCGGGCAACTTCTGGTAAGCAGAACTGCTGCTGTGGGATGAACCAAATGCCATGTTAAGATGCCTGATGCTGATGCCCATTAGACCCCAGAAAATGTGTTGGTTAATATAGACAGCAGGACGGTGGCCATGGAAGTCAGAATCCGCTAAGGAGTATTCAACAACAAAGAATCAACTCGCCCTGAAAAATGGATGGTACTGAAACATTGGGCCCATACCCGGCCATTGTCAGCAGTTCAGAGTGGATGGGAGTGGTGAGGGTGGTTGCTCCCGCTGGAGCCCCAAGGATGCTATGCTGCTATGAGTGGGAGGACCGCTGCGGTGAGCCTTGAAGCCTTGGGCGTGAGCCTGGGTGGAGCTGCCCCAGGTGCAGATCTTGGTGGTAGTAGCAAATATTCAAATGAGAACTTTGAAGGCTGAAGTGGAGAAGGGTTCCAGTTGAAGATGGGTCACTCGGTCCCTAGAGATAGGCGAGTGCCATTCTGAAGGGATGGATGATGACTTCCATTGCCCTCAGCCAATGGAAAGGGAGTCAAGTTCAGATTTCTGAACCCAGAGTGGGAGAGATGGGCACCATGAGGCGTTCAGGGAGGTAGTGGAAGTGATCCTGGAGAAGGTGGGAGCCCAGGGGAGAGTTCTTTTTGTGAAGAGCAGGGCGCCCTGTAGTGGATTCACCCTTAGAGAGGGGTCTGTGCCTTGGAAAGAATCGTAGTTCAGGCGGCACCTGGTGACCTCTCACAGGCCCTTGAAAATCTGGGGGAGAGGGTGTAAATCTCACAGCAGGCTGTAACCATATCCACAGGTCTCCAAGGTAAACAGCTTCTGGCATGTTAGAACAATGTAGGTAAGGGAAATCAGCAAGCTGGATCAGTAAGTTCAGGGTAAGAATTTGCTCTAAGGGCTTTGCCAGTCTGGCTGGGGCTTGAAGTGGGGCTGGGTGCAGGCAGTGGCTGGATGAGGAGCTGTACTCCACCCCCCAATGCTAGCGGCACCCCTCTGCAGACATCCCCCACCCCACCTTGCCATATTTTCCTCTTCCCTATTCTTCCCTATCCTTCCCCACCTCACTATTGCCACTTCCTATCAGCCCTCTTAGAAGTGCTGCAGACCAAGGGAATCTGACCGTTTAAAACAAAGCATGGTGAAGGCCCATGGTGGGTGCTGACACAACGTGAATTCTACCCAGTGCTCTGAATGTCAAAGTGAAGAAATTCAATGAAGCACAAGTAAATGGCAGGAGTAACTATGTCTCTCTTAAGTGTAGCCAAATGCCTCACCATCTAATTAGTGACTCATATGAATGGATGGACAAGATTCTCACTGTTCCTACCTGCTATCCAGTGGAACCACAGCCAAAGGAATGGGCGTGACAGAATCGGCAGGGAACAAAGACTCTGTTGAGACTGACTCTAGTCTGGCACGGTGAAGAGACATGAGAGGTGTAGAATAAGTGAAAGGCCCTGGCACCCCTCTGTTTGTCTGAGGAGATGGGGTGAAGTCCACCGGCCTTGTGGGCTGCCGGTGAAATTCCACTACCCTGATCATTTTTTCACTGACCTGGTGAAGTTAGGGCTGGGGAGGAAAGCCACAAGGGGCTCACACTTTTGGCGCCAAGCACCTGGCCACATGCTGGCTGGATGTTAACTGCTCCAGGAATAGTGCCAGGTGCAGAGTTGGACTGGTGCCATACACATGTCGAACAGTAATGCAGGTGTCTGGAAGTGAGTGCAGGGAGTACCAAAACCTCCCGTGGAGCAGAAGGGCAGAAGTTGCTTGATCTTGATTTTCAGTACGAATACAGACCGGGAAAGCAGGGCCTCATGATCCTTTTGACGTTTTGTTTGGGTTTTAAGCAGGACGTGTCAGAGAAGATACCAGATGGTTGACCAGATGGCCCTCAGCTGCTATGATTGCAGTCGACCAGATGGCTCTTGCCTTGCCATGTCTGAGGTGGACAAGGGATAACTGCCTTGTAGTGGCCAAGAGTTCATAGCGAAATCGCTTTTTGATCCTTTGGTGTTGGATCTTCCTACTGTGAAACAGAATTCACCAAGCGTTGGATGGTTCACCCAATAACAGGGAACCTGAGCTTGGTTTAGAACGTCGTGAGACAGGTTAGTTTTACAAAACAGTCTTTTAAACAAGGGTCTTCCCATTTCGGCCTCACAAGTACCTAGGACTACTGGGACCTTATTCCTCTGTATTTTTTCTAACCACAATTTCAGTTTGTTTCCACAATACTTAGAGTAATTTGCTGTAATTTTTCGTTGTTCTTTTCTCTCTCTCTTCTCGTATGCTCCTTCCTACACACTGAAGTTGACCTTTGGTTTATTTTTTGTCACAGTTCACACTGGTTGTGACAAACAGACACACACACACACACACAGTGAGAGAGAGAGATAGGAGTTCTCAATTGTGATATTAAACACCTTTTATTATTGTTAACTTCGGCTTAATTATTTCACCTTTAAGATTGTCGTTGTTTGATATTGTGATATACTTACTTTTGTTTATTTATTTTGATACAGTTGTCAGCCACAAGCCTTGGACTTAGCCACCAGCTTGCCATGACTAAGGTCGGCCAGATGGCTCTCACCTTGCCATATCTGAGGTCCACCACATGGCTCTCGCCTTGCCATATGTAAGGTAGATCAGATGGTGCTGACCTTCCCATGTCATGTTTTGATTTATTTTTTGTCACACTTCATCCTTCCGTTTGGTGTGACAAACAAAAAGAGAGAGAGAGAAAGAGATACACACACACAGAGAAAGGAGTTCTTAATTGTGATATTAATTACCTTTTATTATTGCTCACTCCCACTTTATCTGGATTTTAATATATTGTTTGATATTACATATATATAGGTGGTTTTTAAATTTATTTTGATACAGATGTCAGCCTCAAGCACTGAAATAGCCACCAGCTTGCCATGTCTAAGTTCCACCAGATAACTCTCACCTTGCAATGTCTAAGATCGACTAGCTGGCACCTGCCTTCCTATTTTTGGGGTTGATCAGATGGCCCTCAGTTGCTATGATTGAAGTCAACCAGATGGCTCTTGCCTTGCCATGTCTGAGGTGGACAAGGTGGTTCTCACCCTTCCCTGTCTAAGGTCAACCAGATGACTTTCGCCTTGCCATGTCTAAGGTCAACCAGATGGCTCTCACCTTGCCACGTGTGAGGTCAACAAGATGGCTCTCACCTTACCATGTGTAAGATGGACAAGATAGCTCTCACCATGCCATCCCTAAGGAAGACGAGATGGCTCTCGCCTTTCCATGTTTGAGGTCTTCCTGATGGCTCTTGTCTTGCCATGTCTGAGGTCAACAAGATGGTTCTTGCCTTGCCATGTCACATGTTGTCCAGATGGCTCTCACCTTGCCATTTCTGAGGTGGGCCAGATGGCCCTCGCCCTGCCCTGTCTTAGGTAGACCAGATGGCTCTTGCCTTGCCATGTCTAAGGTCGGCCAGATGGCTTTTGTGTTCCCGTGTTTGAGGTTAACATGATGGCTCTCACCTCGCCATGTCTAAGGTGGCCAAGCTGGCTCTAGCCATGCCATGTTTGAGGTCGACAAGATTGCTCTTGCTTTGCCGTGTCTGAGGTCAACCAGATGCCACTCTGACGTGTCTGAGCTCGACCAGATGGCTCTCACCTTTTCATGTCTCAGGTCAACCAGATAGTTCTCTTGCCATGTCTCTGGTCCACCAGAAGTCTCTAGCCTGGCCATGTCTGAAATTGGCCAGACAGCTCTCACTTTGCCATGTCTACAATCGACCACAGGGCATTTGCTTTGGTATGTCTAAGGTCGACCAGATGGCTCTCACTTTTCCATGTGCGAGGTCGACCAGAAGGCTTTCAACTTGTCATATCTCAGGTCAACAGGATGGCTCTTGCCTTTTCATGTCTGAGGTTGACCAGATGGCTCTCGCCTTGTCATGTCTGAAGTCGACTAGATGGCTCTCCCCTTGCCATGTCTGAGGTCGACCAGAGGGCTTTCACCTTGCCATGTCTAAGATTGACAAGATGGCTCTCACCTTGTCATGTCTGAGGTGGAGACATGACAAATGGCTCCTGCTTTTTCATGTCTAAGGTCGACCAGATGGCTCGCACTATGGTATGAGATCACCACTTCTCCTGTTGTCCTTCCTAGTTTCTCTCCAACCTCCCCTTTTGCCTAGTTTATAAGACAGGAGAAACGGGAGAAAGCAAAAAGTTGGAAAGAAACAGAAGTAAGATAAATAGTTAGACGACCTTGGCGCCACCACCTGGCCCTGGTGGTTGAAATGATAATAATATTAACCCCTGACCAAAACTACTAGTATTATCTGTAAATTCCAGGCATTGTGTGAGAAAGCACTATAAAACCTTTTGTTCTGTTAGCTGATGTATGTAGCCTCCAGTCACGTTCCTCACGCTTACTTGATCTATTATGACTTTTTCACGTAGACCCCTTAGAGTTGTAAGCCCTTAAAGGGCTAGGAATTTCTTTTTCCAGGAGCTCGGGTCTTAAGACATGAGTCTTCCGACGCTCCCAGCCAAATAAAAAAACCTCTTCCTTCTTTAATCCGGTGTCTGAGAAGTTTTGTCTGCGACTCGTCCTGCTACATTTCTTGGTTCCCTGACCAGGAAGCGAGGTAATTGATGGACAGTCGAGGCAGCCCGTTAGGCGGCTTAGGCCTGCCCTGTGGAGCATCCCTGCAGGGGACTCTGGCCAGCTTGGGTGACGCGGATCCTGAGAGCCCTCCCGGGTAGGCAATTGCCTCAGTGGAACGCCTCGTCAGAGCAGTGTGTGGTAGGCCCCCGTGGAGGATCAACACAGTGGCTGAACACCGGAAAGGAACAGGCACTTGGAGTCTGGACATTTGAAACTTGGTAAAACTGATCTTTGGAACTTGCCCACTCCATTTAAGTGGAAGCGTGGCCTGATCACCCACGGCGTGCCTGTACTGGCACTTTGGTTTTTGTTTTTGACTTGACTTGAATTGCTTGATACTTTGGTTATGGTTTTTGACTTGACTTGAATTGCTTGATACTTTGGTTATGGTTTGACCTGGCTTGGATTTCTGGATACTCTGATTTTGGTTTTGATTCTGGTTTGGTGAAAACTGAAAACGTGTGTGTGTGCCCTTTTTACCCATTCTTTGTTCTGTGGTATGTGTGTGCTGTGAGCTTGGTGTTTTGTCTCGAGGAAACATGGGTCAGACACAAACTAAGCCTACTCCGCTAGGAACTATGTTGAAAAATTTTAAGAAGGGATTTAATGGAGACTATGAGGTTACTATGACACCAGAGAAACTTAGAACTTTGTGTGAAGTAGATTGGCCAACATTAGAAGTGGGTTGGCCATCAGAAGGAAGCCTGGGCAGGTCCCTTGTTTCTAAGGTATGGCACAAGGTAACTGGTAAGTCAGGACACTCAGAACAGTTTCCATACATAAACACTTGGTTACAGCTGGTGCTAGACCCTCCACAGTGGCTAAGAGGGCAGGCAGCAGCAGTGCTAGTAGCAAAGGGACAGATAGCCAAGGAAGGATCCCGCTCCACCCACCGAGGGAAATCAACTCCTGAAATTCTGTTCGACCCAACATCAGAAGATCCATTTCAGGAGATGGCACTAGTGATCCCAGTGGTGCCCTCCCCTTACCAGGGAGAGAGGCTCCCCACTTTTGAGTCCACAGTGCTTGCACCTCCGCAAGACAAACATATCCCTAGGCCACCCAGAGTAGACAAGAGAGGAGGTGAAGCCTCAGGAGAAACCCCTCCCTTGGCAGCTCGTTTAAGACCCAAAATAAGGATACAAATGCCCCTGAGAGAGCAGTGGTATACTGGAATAGATGAGGATGGGCACATGGTGGAGAGGCGTGTTTTTACCAGCCCTTCACCTCTGCCGACCTTCTCAACTGGAAAAACAATACCCCGTCCTATACTGAAAAGCCACAAGCTCTAATTGATTTGCTCCAAACTATTATCCAGACCCATAACCCCACTTGGGCTGATTGCCAGCAGTTGCTCATGTTCCTCTTTAACGCAGATGAAAGGCAGAGAGTGCTCCAAGCAGCAACTAAGTGGCTAGAGGAACATGCACCAGCTGATTACCAAAACTCCCAAGAGTATGTAAGGACCCAGTTACCGGGAACTGACCCCCAGTGGGACTCAAATGAAAGAGAGGATATGCAAAGGCTAAACCGATACAGGGAAGCTCTCTTGGAAGGATTAAAGAAGGGAGCCCAGAAGGCCACAAACGTTAACAAGGTCTCTGAGGTCATTTGGGGAAAAGAAGAAAGTCCAGAACAATTCTACGAGAGACTGTGTGAGGCCTATTGTATGTATACTCCCTTTGATCCTGATAGCCCTGAAAATCAACGCATGATTAACATGGCTTTAGTTAGTCAAAGTGCAGAAGACATTAGAAGAAAACTACAGAAACAGGCTAGGTTTGCAGGGCTGAACACATCACAGTTATTAGAAATAGCTAACCAGGTATTTGTAAACTGGGATGCAGTAAGTCATAAAGAAAACCGCAGAGAGAATGAACGTCAGGCCCAGCAAAACACTGACCTGTTAGCTGCAGCAATCAGAGAGGTCCCCCCAAAGAGGCAATGGAAGGGGGGCCCCAGGAAAGAAACTCAGCCTGGCTGTCAGAGCTTGCAGCGTAATCAGTGTGCTTATTGTAAAGAAATAGGACATTAGAAGAACAAATGCCCTCAGCTAAATGGAAAACAAGGTGACTCGGAGCAGGAGGCTCCAGACAAGGAGGAAGAGGACCCGCTCAACATGGCAGAAAGGTTATTGGACTGAGGGGGACCGGGCTCAAGGACCCCCAAAGAGCCTATGGTCAGGATGACAGTTGGAGGTAAAGACATTGATTTTCTTGTAGATACAGGTGCTGAACATTCGGTAGTAACCGCCCCGGTCGCCCCCTTATCCAAAAAGACTATTGACATCATTGGAGCCACGGGAGTTTCAGCAAAGCAAGCTTGCTGCTTGCCCCAGACTTGTACTGTAGGAGGACATAAAGTGATTCATAAGTTTTTGTACATGCCTGATTGTCCCTTGCCCTTGTTAGGAAGGGACTTGCTTAGCAAATTGAGAGCCACTATCTCTTTTATAGAGCATGGCTCTTTGCTGCTAAAGTTACCCAGAACGGGAGTCATTATGACCCTTACGGTCCCCCGAGAGGAAGAATGGAGACTTTTCTTAACTGAGTCAGGCCAAGTGATAAGACCAGCTCTGGCTAAGCGGTGGCCAAGAGTGTGGGCAGAAGACAACCCTCCAGGGTTGGCAGTCAACCAAGCCCCCGTACTTATAGAAGTTAAGCCTGGGGCCCAGCCGGTTAGGCAAAAACAGTACTCGGTCCCCAGAGAAGCTCTTGAAGGTATCCAGGTCCATCTCAAGCGCCTAAGAACCTTTGGAATTATAGTTCCTTGTCAGTCTCCATGGAACACTCCCTTCCTGCCTGTTCCCAAGCCTAGGACCAAGGACTACAGGCCAGTACAGGATTTGCGTTTAGTTAATCAGGCTACAGTGACTTCACATCCAACAGTACCTAACCCGTACACATTGCTGAGGTTGCTGCCAGCTGAAGACAGCTGGTTCACCTGCTTGGACCTGAAAGATGCTTTCTTTAGCATCAGATTAGCCCCTGAGAGCCAGAAGCTGTTTGCCTTTCAGTAGGAAGATCCGGAGTCAGGTGTCACTACTCAGTACACTTGGACCCGGCTTCCCCAAGGGTTCAAGAACTCCCCCACCATCTTCAGGGAGGCATTGGCTCGAGACCCCCAGAAGTTTCCCACCAAAGACCTAGGCTGTGTGTTGCTCCAGTACGTTGATGACGTTTTGCTAGGACACCCCACGGCAGTCGGGTGTGCCAAAGGAACAGATGCTCTACTCCGGCACCTGGAGGACTGTAAGTATAAGGTGTCCAAGAAAAAAGCTCAGATCTGCCGACAGCAGGTACGTTACTTAGGATTTACTATCCGACAGGGGGAGCACAGCCTAGGATCAGAAAGAAAGCAGGTCATTTGTAATCTACCAGAGCCTAAGACCAGAAGGCAAGTGAGAGAATTCTTAAAGGCTGTAGAGTTTTGCAGACTGTGGGTCCCAAACTTTACAGTATTATTTAAGCCTTTGTATGAGGTCACAAAGGAGAAGGACCAGGAACCTTCTGAATAAGGATCCCAGCAACATCAAGGCTTTCATGAGTTAAAGGAAAGACTTATGTGAGCCCCAGCCCTGGGGCTACCCGATCTGACAAAGCCTTTTACATTCTATGTGTCAGAGAGAGAAATGATGGCAGTTGGAGTTTTAACCCAAACTGTGGGGCCCTGGCCGAGGCCGGTGACCTACCTCTCTAAACAACTAGACGGGGTTTCTAAATGATGGCCCCCGTGTTTAAGGGCCTTGGCAGCAACTACCCTGCTAGTACAAGAAGCAGATAAGCTGACTCTTGGGCAAAACCTGAACATAAAGGCCCCCCATGTTGTGGTGACTTTAATGAATACTAAAGGACATCATTGGCTAACAAATGCTAGACTCACTAAGTACCAAAGTTTACTCTGTGAAAATCCCCGTATAACCATTGAAGTTTGTAACAACCTGAACCCCGCTACCTTGCTCCCAGTATCTGAGAGCCCTGTCGAGCATGACTGTGTAGAAGTGTTGGACTCAGGTTACTCTAGCAGACCTGACCTCCAGGGTCAGCCTTGGGCATCAGTAGACTAGGAACTATACGTGGATGGGAGCAGCTTCATCAACCCACAAGGAGAGAGATGTGCAACGTGTGCGGTAGTAACTCTGGACACTGTTGTTGAAGCCAGATCGTTGCCCCAAGGCACTTCAGCTCAGAAAGCTGAACTCATTGCTTTAATTCAGGCCTTAGAACTCAGTGAAGGTAAGACTGTAAACATTTACGCTGACTTTCGATATGCCTGTTTAACCCTTCAAGTGCATGGAGCATTATATAAAGAAAAGGGCCTGTTGAACTCTAAAGGAAAAGATATAAAATATCAACAAGAAATCTTGGTTATTAGAAGCAGTATAGAAATCCCACAAGGTGGCAGTTATGCATTGCAGAGGACACCAGCGAGCTTCCACCTTGGTAGGTTTAGGGAATTCCCACGCTGACTCAGAGGCTCGAAAAGCAGCATCTGCCCCCTTCTGGGCATCAGTCACAGCCCCCCTGCTCCCTCAAGCACCTGATCTTGTACCTACTCATTCTAAAGAAGAAAAGGACTTTCTCCAGGCAGAGGGAGGACAACTGATAGAGGAAGGATGGATTCAGTTACTAGATAGGAGAGTAGCTGTGCCATGGCTGCTAGGAGCTGCAGTTGTACTGGCTGTGCATGAAACCACCCATCTAGTTCAAGAATCACTTGAAAAGTTGTTAGGCCAGTGTTTCTACATCTCGCATTTGTCAGCCCTTGCCAAAACAGTGACGCAGTGGTGTGTTACCTGCCGACAGCATAATGTGAGGCAAGGTCCAGCTGTTCCGCCCGGCATACAAGCTTATGGAGCAGCCCCCTTTGAAGATCTCCAGGTGGACTTCACAGAGATGCCAAAGTGTGGAGGTAATAGGTATTTACTAGTTCTTGTGTGTACCTACTCTAGGTAGGTGGAGGCTTATCCAACACGAACTGAGAAAGCTCTTGAAGTAACTCGTGTGCTTCTTCGATATCTTATTCCTAGATTTAGACTGCCCTTACGGATCGGCTCAGATAACGGGCTGGCATTTGTGGCTGACTTGGTACAGAAGACGGCAAAAGTATCAGGAATCACATGGAAACTGCATGCTGCCTACCGGCCTGAGTTCCAGAAAGGTGGAGAGGATGAATTGGACTATCAAAAATAGTTTAAGGAAAGTATGTCAGGAAACAGGATTAAAATAGATACAGGCTCTCCCTATGGTATTATTTAAAATTAGATGTACCCCTTCTAAAAGAACAGGATGTTCCCCTTATGAAATATTATATCATAGGCCCCCTCCTATATTGCAAGGACTTCCAGGCACTCCCCGAGAGTTAGGTGAAATTGAGTTACAGCGACAGCTACAGGCTTCAGGAAAAATTACACAATCTATCTCAGCCTAGGTAAGTGAGAGATGCCCTGTTAGCTTATTCTCCCCAGTTCACCCTTTCTCCCCAGGTGATCGAGTGTAGATCAAGGACTGGAACGTAGCCTCTTTGTGTCCACAGTGGAGAGGACCCCAGACTGTCGTCCTGACCACTCCCACCGCTGTGAAGGTAGAAGGAATCCCAGCCTGGATCCACCACAGCCGTGTAAAACCTGCAGCACCTGAAACCTAGGAGGCAAGACCAAGCCCAGACAACCCTTGCAGAGTGACCCTGAAGAAGACGACAAGCCCTGCTCCAGTCACACCCGGAAGCTGACTGGTCCACGCACGGCCAAAGCATGAGGAAGCTCATCGTAGGATTCATTTTTCTTAAATTTTGGACTTATACAGTAAAGGCTTCAACAGACCTTACTCAAACTGAGGACTGTTCCCAGTGTATTCATCAGGTCACCGAGGTAGGACAGCAAATTAAAACAATCTTTCTGTTCTATAGTTATTATGAATGTATAGGAACATTAAAAGAAACTTGTTTGTATAATGCCACTCAGTACAAGGTATGTAGCCCAGGAAATGACCGAATTGATGTGTGTTATAACCCATCTGAGCCCCCTGCAACCACCGTTTTTGAAATAAGAATAATAACTGGACTTTTCCTAGGTGATACAAGTAAAATAATAACTAGAACAGAAGAAAAAGGAATCCCCAAACAAATAACTTTAAGATTTGAGGCTTGTGCAGCCATTAATAGTAAAAAGCTAAGAATAGGATGTGGTTCTTTTAACTAGGAAAGGAGCTACAGAGTAGAAAATAAATATGTTTGTCGTGAGTCAGAGGTTTGTGAAAATTGTGCCTATTGGCCATGTGTTATTTAGGCTACTTAGAAAAAGAACAAAAAGGATCCGGTTTATCTTCAGAAAAAGGAAGCCAACCCCTTCTGTGCTGCCGGTCACTGTAACCCACTAGAACCAATAATTACCAATCCCCTAGATCCCCATTGGAAAAAAAAGAGAACGTGTAACCCTAAGGATCGGTAGGACAGGGTTAAACCCCCAAGTTGCCATTTTAATTAGAAAGGAGGTCCACAAGCACTCTCCCAAATCAGTATTTCAAACCTTTTATGAAAAGCTGAATCTGCCAGCACCAGAACTTCCAAAAAAGACAAAAAAATTGTTTCTCCAATTAGCAGAAAATGTAGCTATTCCCTTAATGTTACTTCTTGTTATGTATGCGGAAGAACCACTATCGGAGACTGATGGCCTTAGGAAGCCCGAGAGTTGGTGCCTACTGATCCAGCTCCTGATATAATTCCAGTTCAGAAGGCCCAAGCTAGCAACTTCTAGGTCCTAAAAACCTCAATTATTGGACAATACTGTATAGCTAGAGAAAAGAAAGAGTTTACCATCCCTGTAGGAAAGCTTAATTGTTTAGGACAGAAGTTGTATAACAGCACAACAAAGACAATTACTTGGTGAGGCCTAAACCACACTGAAAAGAATCCATTTAGTAAATTTTCTAAATTAAAAACTGCTTAGGCTCATCCAGAATCTCATCAAGACTGGACGGCTCCCGCTGGACTATACTGGATATCTGGGCACAGAGCCTACATTCGGTTACCTAATAAATAGGCAGGCAGTTTTGTTACTGGCATTATTAAGCCATCTTTTTCTTATTACCCATGAAAACAGGTGAGCTCCTAGGTTTCCCTGTCTATGCCTCCTGAGAAAAGAAAGGCATAGTTATAGGAAACTGGAAAGATAATGAGTGGCCCCCGAAAGGATCATACAGTATTATAGGCCTGCCACATAGGCACAAGATGGCTCATGAGGATACCAAACCCCCATCTACATGCTCAATCAGATCATATGGTTGCAGGCCATCTTAGAAATAATTACTAATGAAACTGGCAGAGCTTTGACTGTTTTAGCTCGGCAGGAAACCCAAATGAGGAATGCTATCTATCAGAATAGATTGGCCTTGGACTACTTGCTAGCAGCTGAAGGAGGAGTTTGTAGAAAATTTAACTTAACCAATTGCTGCCTACAAGTAGATGATCAAGGACAGGTAGTTGAAAACATAGTCAAGGACATGACAAAGGTGGCACATGTGCCTGTACAGGTTTGGCACGAGTTTAATCCTGAGTCTATTTAGAAAATAGTTTCCAGCTGTAGGAGGATTTAAAACCCTCATGTAGGTGTATTGCTAGTGATAGGAACTTGCTTGCTGCTCCCGTGTGTTACCCTTGCTTTTTTGAATGATAAAAAGTTTTGTTGCTACTTTGGTTCATCAGAAAACTTCAGCACACGTGTATTATATGAATCACTATCACTCTATCTCACAAAGAGACTAAGAAAGTGAGGATAAGAGTAAGAACTCCCACTAAAAAGTGAAAATTCTCAAAGGGAGGAAATATGGTATGAGATCACCACTTCTCCTGTTGTCCTCCCCAGTTTCTCCCCAACCTCCCCTTTTCCCTAGTTTATAGACAGGAGAAAAGGGAGAAAGCAAAAAGTTGGAAAGAAACAGAAGTAAGATAAATAACTAGACGACCTTGGCACCACCACCTGGCCCTGGTAGTTGAAATAATGATAATATTAACCCCTGACCAAAACTACTAGTGTTATCTGTAAATTCCAGACATTGTATAAGAAAGCACTATAAAACTTTTTGTTCTGTTAGCTGATGTATGTAGCCCCCAGTCACGTTCCTCACGCTTACTTGATCTATTATGACTTTTTCACGTAGACCCCTTAGAGTTGTAAGCCCTTAAAAGGGCTAAGAATTTCTTTTTCAAAGAGCTCGGCTCTTAAGACACGAGTCTGCTGACGCTCCCGGCCAAATAAAAAAACCTCTTCCTTCTTTAATCCGGTGTCTGAGAAGTTTTGTCTGCGACTTGTCCTACTACAGCACTGGTGGCAGTGCTGTTCAAGTCCAACAGAGAGATGGGATTGTGATTCACTGCAGCCTCGATCTTCCCAGTCTCATCCAGGTGATCTTCCCATCTCAGCCAGAAGCATTGGAATGAGTCCACAGCTTGCCATGCGTAAGGTCAACCAGATGGCTCTCACCTTCCCATGTCTAAGGTCGACCAGATGGCTATCGCCTTCCCATGTCTAAGGTCGACCAGATGGCTATCGCCTTCCCATGTCTAAGGTCGACCAGATGGCTATCGCCTTGCTATGTCTGAGGTCGAACGGATGGCTCTTGCCTTCCCACGTCTAAGGCCGTCCAGATGGCTCTGGCTGGCGGCAGTATCATTCAGGTCCAGCAGAAAGATGTGATTGTGATTCACTGCGGCCTCAATCTCCCTGGTCTCACCTGGGTGATCTTTCCAATTGGGCCACCCAAGTACCTGAGAATACATGAACCTTCTTCCTGTGTTGTTTTTCTAACTCCAATTTCAGTTTGTTTCCACAATACTTAGTGTGATTTGCTGTTGTTTTTCTTCGTTGTTCTTTTCTCTCTCTATTCTCCTATGCTCCTTCTTCCTGCATGCTGAAGTTGACGTTTTCATTTATTTTTGGTCACACTCCAGCCTGAGCGTGACAAACGGAGGAGGAGAGAGAGATCTTAATTGTGATATTATCTTTCATTATTGTTCACGCCCGCTTATTTATGTATTGGTCTTTAACATTGTTATTATTTGTTATTGTTCTATATTTACTGGTGGTTTTAAAAATTTATTTTGAGACACATGTTGGCTGCAAGCATTGGAATTAGCTGCCAGCTTGCCAGGTCTAAGGTCAGTCAGATGGCTCTCGCATTCCCATGTCTGAGGTTGACCAGACAGATCTCACTGGCGGCAGTACCATTCATGTCCAGGAGAGGGATGCAATCGTGATTCACTGGAGCCTCAATCTCCCCAGTCTCCCTCAGGTGGTCTTCCCATCTCGGCTTCCCAAGTACCTGGGACTACTTGGACCTTCCTGTGTTGTTTTTCTAACCTCAATTTCAGTTTGTTTCCACAATATTTAGAGTGACTTTCTGTTGTTTTTCTTCTTTGTTCTTTTCTTTCTCTGTTTCTTTATGTTCCTTCCTGCACAGTGACCTTTTGATTTATTTTTGTCACAATCCAGCCTTGGTGTGACAAACCAAGAGAGAGAGAAAGAGGGAGAGAGAGAGAGAGAGAAAGAGGGAGTGAGGAGATCTTAATTTTGACATTAATTACCTTTCACCATTGTTCACTTTCACTTTTTTATGTATTGGTCTTTAATATTGTTTTTATTCTTTGTTATTTTTGTATATTTACTGTTGGTTTTTAAATTTATTTTAAGATAGATATCGGCCACAAGCGTTGGGCTTATCTGCTAGTTTGCCATGTGTAAGGTCTACCAGATGGCTCTCACCTTCCCATGTCTGAGATCAACAAAATAGCTCTCACCTTCCTATGTCGAAGATCGACCAGATGGCTCTCACCTTGCCATGTCTAAAGTCGTCCAGATGGCTCTTGCCTGCCCGTATCTTAGGTCTACCAGATGGCTATCGCTGGCGGCAGTGCCATTCAGATCCAGCAGAAGGATGCGATCGTCATTCACTTCGGCCTCTATCTCCTCGGTCTCACACAGGTTGTCTTCCCATCTCAGCCTCCCGAGTATCTGGGATGACAGGGTCCTTCTTTCTCTGTTTTTTTTTTTTTTTTTTTTTTTTTTACTAACCCTAATTTTAGGTTGTTTTCTCAATACTTAGAGTTACTTGCCATTGATTTTCTTCTTTGTTCTTTTCTTTCTCTGTTCTCCTATGCTCCTTCCTGCACACTGAAGTTGACTTTTTGGTTTATTTTTTGTCACTCTCCAGCCTGGGTGTGACAAACGGAGAGAGGAAGGAGCTCTTAATTGTGATATTAATTACCTTTTACCATTGTTCACTCCCACTTATTTATGTGCTGGTCTTTAATATTGTTTGTTATTATTTATTTGTTACTGTTACATATTTACTCATTTTAAAAGTTTATTTATTTTCGGACAGATGTCGGCTACAAGTGTTGGACTTAGCCGCCAGCTTGTCATGTCTACATTCAACCAGATGGCTCTCACCTTTCCATGTCTAAGGTTGACTAGACGGCTCTCACCAGCAGCAGTACAGTTCAGCCTCAGAAGAGTAATGCGATTGTGATTCATTGTGGCATCAATCTCCCCTGTCTTGCCTGGGTGGTCTTCCCATCTCAGCCTCTCGAGTCCCTGTGACAAATAGAACCTTATTTTTCTTTCTTTCTTTTTTTATCTCTAACCACAATTTCAATTTGTTTCTACAATACTTAGGATGACTTGCTCTTATTTTTCTTCTTTGTTCTTTTTTCTCTCTATTCTCCTATGCTCCTTCCTGCATGCTGAAGTTGACGTTTTGGTTTATATTTTTTCACACTCAAGCCTGGGTATGACAAACAGAGAGAGAAAGAGAGAGAGAGACCTTAACTGTGATATTATCTTTTACTATTGTTCACTCCCACTTATTTATGTATTGGTTTTTAATTATTATATCTTTGTTATTGTTATATATATACTGTTGGCTTTTTTATTTAATTTGAGACAGATGTTGGCTGAAAGCTTTGGACTTAGCTGCCAGCTTGCCATGTCTAAGGTCAACCAGATGGGTCTCCCCTTGCCATGTCTAAGGTCAACCAGATAAATCTCACTGGCAGCAGTACTGTTCGGATCCAGCAGAGGGATGCAATCATGATTCACTGGGGCGTGGATCTCCCTGGTCTCGCCCAGGTGGTCTTCCCATCTCGGCCTCCTGAGTACCTGGCATTACTCAGACCTTCTTCCTCTGTTTTTTTTTTCTAACCTGAATTTCAGTTGGTTCCCACAATACTTGGAGTGACTTGCTATTGTTTTGTTTGTTGTTGTTCTTTTCTATTTCTACACTGTCTATAATACCAAAGGACTTTATACAATATGAATGGCAATCACAATTTACTCTGAGTCCTTCATGCTTGTATGGACCCATGACCATACCTGCTGCCCCAAGCCCAGGTATGAGAGTCAACATCTCTTAAATTGGCTGGGTCCAGATACTGGAGTCCTCACCTGCCTCTTATCTGGGCTTAGAAATATGTCACTAATCCAACTGTGGCTAGATCTTTACATATTACAGTCAAAATTCCAACTGTAGACTATTTGCATGTGAAATTCTGGACCTCAGGAGTGAGATCTTTCTATCAGTGAGGGTGACAATTCTAATGTTTGGTGGGGTGTGCATATGAGAAACACAATCTCACCTGCATATTGTTCCCTGTGATAACACTATCTGTAATACTCAGGGGCTTTATATGATATGGGAGTCATTTATTGCCAAGTCAAAGATGACCCTTTTAATTCTGGTGAGCACAAAGCCAGAGATTATCTAGCCTCAGCTTAAAGATCCTCACTCAAATTGAAAATGCTGAGTAATTCTTTTTAAAGCTTCCAGTATTTCAGGGGCACTTTTTTTTTTTTTTTAAGCGAAAAGGGAATACCATCTTGTCTTTTGGTTTTGTTGGCTAGGGACATGACTTTTAGGTAGGAGTTGAAAAGCCAGGATCTCTGACTTAAAGATAGACTGTGATACTGGAATCATATTACAACTTTCTCTTAATACTTTTTTCTGTAGATTTATATACAGATATAAGATATGTAGATATATATATTCAAACACACTGGGTCATATAAATATGTCTATGCGATTTCTATGAGTTCATCTTATTAAAAAGTCCCAAAATATAATAAAGCTGAATCACATATAAGTAAACCAGTCCCAAAATATAAGTAAATCGGTCCTACACAGCCCCCTCAGGATAGGTTAATGCAATCAGCAAATTAGCTCAGCCCATGTATTTCCAATCAGTAAACTAGCTCAGCCAAGGTGATTCCAGCCAGCCAATTAGCTCAAATCACATGATTTCAATTAGCCTATTTGTTTAGTTCGTGTGGATTCAATCAGCCAATTATGTAAGTGATGACTAAGTATTCATCCAGGCAAGCCCAGGAAGGTAGATGTGAATGCTGCATGCATAAAACAAGAAGAAAATAAGGGCTCTTAAATGCTAATGTGGACAGAAAGTATTACATGGGTTTCCTGTCAGCTTACTTCCCAGTTCTTTTCCCTAAAGGTGACGAATTGCTTATGTTTATACAAAAACATTGTATAGCTATGTTCCATTCTGGCATGCTACTGAGCCAAAGAGAAGTAATTCTACATATGCGTTCTTAGAATATGCTATGAGATTGAAAATGTCTTTTGGAGTACTTTTTTTTTCTTCCTGAGATGAAGTCTTACTCTGTCAACCAGGCTTGGAGTGCAGTGGTGTGATCTTGGCTCACTGCAACCTCTGAATCCCAGGTTCAAGCAACTTTTCTGCCTCAGCCTCTTGAGTAGCTGGGATTACAGGTGCCCGTCACTGTGCCCAGCTAATTTTTTTGTATTTTTAGAGGAGACGGGGTTTCACTATGTTGGCCAGGCTGGTCTTGAATTCCTGACCTCATGATCTGTCAGCATTTGCCTCCCAAAATGCTGGGATTACAGGCATTGGCCACTGTGCCCAGCAATTTTTTGTATACATAAATAATTACATAGACATACTTATATAATTCTGTGAGTGTTTTTATATCTGCCTATGTATATCTGTATACAGATATATTAATATTTGTATCTATATTGATATAGAATAAATTTATAGAAAGTGAAAGTATTGATAGGTATTGATACTAATGTAGCAGAAGAAGAAACTTACATACAAGTATAAACTCTTTGCCATATAAAGTATATCTACAAGAGTACACAAAGATACAGTCTTGCAAACATTCTGCTACATTTATCATTTACAAAGAAAACATTGGTCTTTGTTGCTCACTTCCAAGAGATGAAAATGTCATTCATTTCCATTTTCAGTTTGACCTTTTCTTTATCTTGTACATAGGGACAGAGATGAACCAGCCCCAGTCCAAAGGTCCTCACCTCAATTTGAGTATACTTATTATTTCTCATTATGGCCTCAGTCAAGAGAGGGGCTGTTTATTATTTTCCCAATGCATGCGCGATGTAAAAGTACACTCTTATCTTATCATCTCTGAGGCTGAAATAGGGTTTTTGTGGTAAGAGAAAGTTTAGGTCACTTTTTAGAAGACAGACTGTGAAACTGAAAGCAAATATAATGGCACATAGTACCTGGCCACATTTTAACCAGGATAGAGTGAACATTCACTGAAATGACAAAGGTAATTCTTACTGGCTAGGCAAAAGCTTCTTTGTGAGGAAAGCTAGGTGACTGGTGTTGAGCATTTCTAGATGTTTCTACCTGAAGGTACAGAGCCACTTTGGGCTAACTTAATGAGACCCAGAATGAAAAACCTCCGTGTTCCAGATAACAAAAAACATTTTCACATTTATTTTTAAAATATCAGTTGGTGTGTAGCTTGAATTGAATAAATCATCACTGAACTAATTGGCTGATTGCATTCAAATGGCCTGAAAAAAATTAATATAACCTCTGACCATGCTTACTTTGTGATTATTTTTCTGCACACATATACATTCATATCAAGTAGGTGGGGAAAATGTATATATATAAACACAGTGTGGACCCCATGGGTATGGCTATGTAATGTCCATTTGTGCATATGTCTAGTAAAACACTTCAGAAAAAAATCTAGATCAGAAGTCATCTTCATTCACTAGCATATCTTCATTCACTAGTTCCCTTAGCACAGCTCAGGTGGATATAATCAGACATCTAGTTAAATTAGGAAGCAGAGGCATCAAGGGAGAACAAAGATGGCATATGTGAATAACACAGAAATACAAAGAGAAAGAAAGTAGGGCCCTGAAATGTTAAGATGCACATAAAGCTTCATGTGGCAGTAGTGGAAGCTTATATCCAGGCCATGCCCTAAAGTGTGAAGCTTTGTTGATTTATATATGTATGGCTGTCTTTCAGTCTGAGATGGTATGGAGCTATATAGGTGAGAAGTAAAGGCTTCATCTGTGTTTCTAAGATAGACTGGGAAATTGACAATGTCTCCTGATGAACATTTTTCTCATATACAATTATTTACATAGATAAACTTATATAATCTTGTATGTATACGTTTATTTATCTACTCATGTATATGTAAAGAAAATGGCTTTGCTGCAACCAAGCAGGCATAGGGCAGCAGGCATAGGCTGAGGTAAACAGTCTGGATGACTCAGCAGGTTTGTGGCACCGGTGCACAGGTTTGTATAACCATAGCCATGTAGACATAACATAGAGAAGCTCACCACCTAGCACTCAGCCACTATTGTTTGTGTAGTATATAAATGTAACACTGACCCTGTGAAGGGGCTGCTGAATAAAGCCATGTCTCATTTACCTGCTGTCTCTCAAGAGTTCCTCCAGCTCCCTTCCTCACATCCACCCACTCTCCTTGGCTCTCAGCTGGAGATGTAACCTGACCCTGAGCATGACAGTGTATTTCTATCCAGGTCTATCTATCATTATTTCAATATTTATACAGAATAAAGACATAGAATTTCAAAGTGTTGATAGGTATTTTTACTGATAGTAATATAAAAATAAATTTCCATACATGAAAAATCTTATTTGTTCTCTAAAGTATATCCACAAGAGTACACAAATGGAAGAATACTCTGACGTGAATTTAGCTGCATTTATCACGTTTAAAGAAAGTATTTTTTGGCTGGGTGTGGTGGCTCACACCACATTTTGGGAGGCCAAGACAGGTGAATCACTCGAGGTCAGGAGTTTGAGACCAGCCTGGTCAAATGGTAAAACCCCATCTCTACTAACAATACGAAAATTAGCTGGGCATGGTGCTGGGCACCTGTAATCCCAGCTACTCAGTAGGCTGAGGCAAAAGAATCACTCGAATCCAGATGTCGGAGGTTGCAGTGAGCCAAGATCCTGCCACTGCACTCCAGCCTGGGCAACAGAGTGAAACTGTAAAAAAAAAAAAAAAAGAAAGTATCTTTTTGTTGCTCCAATCTGTGAGCAAGAAATTTACTAAAACCACAAGTGTCATTCAGTGCCAAGTCGAAAATGTTTCTTTTCATTCTGATTAACACAGGAACAGAGGTAAACTAGCTTTAAATTAAAGGCCCAAACAAAAATTGAAAATGCTAATTCCATTTAAAGCTTACATCTTTTCAGGAGCTCTTTGTTTTTGAACTTGTGACATTGGAACACAATTTTGTAATTGGTTTGTTTGGCTGAAGGAGTGATTTCTTGAATAGGGGTAGAAAAGCCAAGGTCTGCAAATTCAAGATAGACTGCAATATTGAAAGCAAATTTCAGATTTCTTTGCACACTTTAACTTGAATATTTAATAACAGGTATATGTAGATAGATAAGCATATGCAAATACATACAGATATATAAATATGCCTATGTAATGTCCATTTATGAGTATGTCTTGTAAAAAAAACTTAAAAGTCAGAAGTCATTTCCCTACTTATTCTCAGGGCAGGCGAATACAATCAGCCCATTTATTCAGCCCTGATGATTTCTATAAGCCAATCAGCTTAGCCCAGTTTATTCCAGTTAGCCAGTTAGCGTGGTCTAGGTAATTCTAATCAGCCAATTTGCTCAGATCAGGTAAATTCAATCAGTCAATTACCTCATTCCAGGTGATTTCAATCAGCCAATTAGGTCAGCACTTTTGATTTCAATCAGCCAATTCACTCAAACCAGGTAATTACAGTCAATTAGCTGATCCCAGGAGATTAAAATCAGGCAATTAGTTAAGTCCAGGTGATTTCAATTTAGCTCCAGTCAGCAACTATTTGAGCCCAGATGATTTTAATTGGCCAATAATTTCAGGCCAGGTGATTTCAGTCAGGCAATCAGATGAGCCCAGCTGGATTCAATCAGCCAGTTCTCTAAATAGCAACTGTAGATTTACTCAAGACGGGCCCCCAGTAGTGGATGAGAATAGCTCATGCATACTCTGAGAAGAAAAGCAAGGTCCAGAAACGCTAACCTGGACAGAAAGTGTTACATGGCTTTACTATCAGCTTATTTTTCAGACCTTGCCCGAAAGTGAAGCTTTGTTTGTCTATACAAATAACATTGTATAGCTATGTTCCATTCTGACATGCTATTGAGCTAGAGAAGGGAAATAATTCTATATCTGCACCCTTAGAATATGCTAAAAGATTGAAAAATGTTTCTTGAGGTACAATTTTTGTGTACATATTTACATGGAAATACTCATATAACCTTGTATATGTATTGATATTTGTATGCACATTCATACAGAACAAAGATGTAGAATGTGGAAGAATTAATAGGTACTGGTACTAATAGTAATGCAACTAGAAACTAGGATCTCACACATGGTTCAAGTCAATTGTTGAGATTGTGACTCATCTATTTGGATCCAATACACAGGTGTTGACTCTCATACCTAGAACCGGGACATGTGTGAGATTGTTAATTTCATTACTGGACCTTCCTGCAGGTGTGATTGTGACATATGTACCTTCACAGAACCTTTTTGACACATCTGCCTGGGCCCAGCCTGGATGGAATTGTGACACATCACTGGACTCAGCCCCTAGGTGATGCTTTATCGCTGCTAACTGGGGAATTGTAACATGTCACTGGGCCTTACGTCCAGGTGATGTGAATCTCCTCTCCTGCTTTGTCACTGCCCACAGGGGGCATTTTGACATATAACTGAGTCCCACACCCAGGTTATGTGACTCTCCTGACTGTATCTAGCCCATATCAGCCATTGAGACGTGTTGCTTGGTCTAACACCCCCGTTATGTAACTCTTGTGTTCTGGTCCTGCCTACAGAGAGCATTGTGAAGTATCTCTGTGTCCACCACAGAGGTGATGTGACTCTCTTCTCTTGACTGTTCCCTTCTCAAAGGGGTGACTATAACATATAATTGGGCCCAGTGCCTAGCTTATGTGATTTTTCTTTTTCTTTTTTTTTTTTTCTTTTGAGATGGAGTCTCACTTTGTAACCCAGGCTGGAGTGCAGTGGTGCAATCCCAGCTCACTGCAGCCTCCACCTCACAGGTTCAGGTGATTCTCCTTCCTCAGCCTCCTGAGTAGCTGGGATTACACATGCCCACCAGGACGGCCAGCTAATTTTTGTATTTTTAGTAGAGACAGGGTTTCCCCATATTGGCCAGGCTGGTCTTAAACTCTTGACCTCAGGTGATCTGTCCACTTCAGCCTCCGAAAGTGTTAGAATTATAGGCATGAGCCACAGTGCCTGGCCAACCTTTCCCTTCTTTATAGGTTCTGCCCACACAAAAAAAGTGTAAGATATTGCTGCAGTCAACACCAAGATGGTGTTCCTCTTTTGGATCTGCTCTCAAAACATATTGTGATATATTGCTCATCCTACCACCAAGGTGATGTGAGTCTCCTGCCTGGTCCCTGTCCACAGGGGGCAATGTGATATATCTCTGGGCCCATCAACCACTTGATGTGACTCTGCTCTCTTACCTCATCATTGCCCAAAGAAGAAATTGGGACATATCTGTGAATCCAGACCTTAGGTGATATGAATCTTCTCTCCTCCCTGGGCCATGCCTAAAAAAGAGAGAGTGACGTGTTGCTTAGTCCAGCACACAGGTTGTGTGATACTTCTTTCTGACCTCTGCCCAAACAAGTAACTGTGACATAACTCAGGTTTTGTTACCTAAATGATGTGACTCTCCTCTTTTTCCTGGGACCTGTCCACAGTGAAGGTTGTGGCAAATTGCTTGGCCCAGCACCTATGTGATGTGACTCTGCTCTCATGCCTGGGACCTGTCCACTGAGTGATTGTAACATACAGCAAGGCCCAGCTTCTAGATTATGTGACTCTCTTCTTTTTCCTGAGTTCTACCCACAGAGGGTATTGTGAGATATCTCTGGGCCCCTCACCTAAGTGACATGGCTCTCTTGCCTGCACCCTCCCCTCAGCAGGTATTGTGACACCTTGCTGGACCCAGCACCGAAGTGATGTGACTCTCCTCTACTACTTGGGCTTTGCCCAAAAAACAATTATATAGCTGGGCTCAAAAAATAAGTGAAGTTACTATCATCTCATGCCTCAGCCCTGTATACATTTTATATTGTGACATATTTCTGCATCCAACACCTAGGTGATGTGACTCTCCTGCATGGATCATGTCCACAAAACTATTATGACATGTATTTTTATTCATCACCTTGGTGATGTAAATTTTCTTTCTGC
The DNA here is from genome assembly GCF_009828535.3 of Hylobates moloch. Lineage (NCBI taxonomy): Eukaryota > Metazoa > Chordata > Mammalia > Primates > Hylobatidae > Hylobates > Hylobates moloch. The sequence goes on along the minus strand of NW_026652287.1, from coordinate 55,410,312 downwards.
CTGGGCCCTGCCAAAATAGAAAATTGTGATATATCATTGGACCCAGTACCTAGGTGGTGTGACTCTCTTTTTTTGCCTGGGCCCTGCATAATTTGGGTATTGTAACATATCACTGGACCCAAACCCTAGTGGATGGAAGGCTTCAGTCTGGACGCTGTCTGCAGGAGACCTTGTGACATATCTCTGCATCCATCACATAGGAGATATGACTCTCCTCTTCTGCCTGCATCATGCCCTCAGGAAAGATTTTAACATATCACTATATTAAGCAACCTAGTGATGTGTTTTGAGTGCTTCATTCTCTCATACAGGGGACATTGTGACATGTCTCTGGTAACACCTACTATCTGATGTTACTCTTCCCTTTTACCTTGGTTTTGCTCATGTAAAAGATTGTGACATATCTCTTGGCCCAGCACCTAGGTAATGTGACTCTGCTCTTCTGCCTGGGCCATGTCCACAGAAATGAGAGTGACTTATCACTAGGTGCAGCACACAAATGTTGTAATTCTTCTGCCTGATCTCTACCTGAAGAGGTTATTGTGAGATGTCTCTGGGTCTATCAGCATGGGGATTATGACATATCACTGCCCAGTACCTACGTGATATGACAGTCTTCTCTTGAATGGACCTGCCTACTAGGGTGATTGTGTCATAGAGCTGAGCCCAGCTTCTAGGTTATGGGATGTTCTTCTTTTCTGTGAATACCCAAAAATGGAATTGTCCCATATCTCTGATATTCTCACCAAAGTGACTCTCTTTCCTGGGCCCTCTTCTCGGGGGTATTTTGACATATTGCTATACCCCGGACTTATGTGATGTGACTCTTTTTTACTGCTTCGGCTTTGTCAAAGAAGTGATTGAGATGTATTGCTGGACCTAGCACCTAAGTGATGTGACTCTCCTCTCCTTCCAAAGCACTGCGGACATTGTGATATATTGCTGAGTCCAACACCTACAAGGTGAAATTTTCTGCACAAGCACTGCCCACAGAGGAATAATGACATACCTTTTTATTCATCACCTAGATGATATGACTCTTCTCTTCTGCCTGGGCCCTGCCCCCCCCCCCCAAAAAAAAGAAGAAGTAACATACCACTGGATTGAGCAGCTAGGTAATGTAACTCTTCTGTTTTGCCTGGGCCCTGCATATGTTGAATATTGTCACTTAATACTGATCCCAACTTATACTGGATGAGAGACTCCTGCCTGAGCTATGCCCACCAGAGGCCTTGTGACATATCATTGCACCCACCACCTAAGAGACTTGACTCTCCTCCTCTGTTTTCATGCTGTTTGTAGGAAATTTGCTACATATCGTGGAACCCAGAAACCAGCTGTTATGTCTTTCATGCCTGGGTATTACCCAAAGGTAACAGTGTGACATAACACTGAGCCGTGAATCTGGGTGATGTGTTTCTGTTGTCTGTGCCCTGCTTTCAGTGAGGAATTGTAAGATATCCCTGGCTGAGAACCCAGGTGATATGTCTCTTTTGCCTGGAACCTTCTTTCAGAAAAGATTGGCATATATCCCTGTCTCAGCACTTAGGTGATGTGACTCTTCTGTTTGCTCCCTACACACAGGTAGTATTTTGACATATATATTGGCCAGTGCACAGGTGCGATAATGACTCTAATATTTTGAACCAGCCAAGGGGACAAATACTGTCTCTCATAGCTAGGTGTAGAAAACTGGGTAAGATCCTGGATTTCCTTTCTGTACGGAGGTTATAAAAGGTTACAACTCTCTCACATATTGTGTAAAGCCCTTGGGTGGTACAGACAGTGTCATCACAAGGTCCAGCATGCAGATGAGATTGTGTTTCTTGTGTGCTCACCCTGACAACCATTACGATTGTCACCCTCACACATGGACAAAGCCCACTGGTGAGGCACTTAATCTCACACATGGATGCAGTCGCAGTTAAAATTGTGACATTTATTTGTGAATTTCTGTTCAGAGTTGTGATGGTGACTCATTTCTAAACCCAGCTCTGGCAGGTGAAAACTCTCCTATCTAGACACAACCAATTAGAAAGATGTCGACTGTCATACCTGGGCTTAAAGCTACAGACACTATCATGGGTCCACACCAGCACAAAGGATTTAGAGGAAATTGTGACTCCCATGCATACCATATAAAGCCCTTGGGTGATACAGAACATGTCTTAACATGGCCCTGAGCAAAAGTAAGATTGTGACACTCTTACACACACACAGCAAACAGTAAAGATTATCATCCTTTCACAGCCCACTGTTGAAGTTCTCAATCACATACCTGGAGACAGTCAAAAGTTGGAAAATTGACTCTCATAAGTGGATCTGGTCCACAGATTGATTGGTTTCTCTCAGACAAAAATCTAGCACACCTGTGAGACTGTGATTCTAATAAGGGAACACAGTACACAGAAAAAAATTGAGGCTCTCATGAGTGGATTCAGTCCATTGTAGAGATTGTGGCTCATGTATATAGAAGCAACATACAGGAGGCATTGACTCTCATACCTAGAATTTGGACTTGTATGGAATTTTTAATCTCATTCTTGGACCTTCTTGCAGGTGTGAAGTGTGCCTCTTCCCAGCACCCAAGTGATTTGACTCTCTTTGTTTGGGCCCAGCCCACAGAAGGGATTGTGACATATCACTGAACCCAGCAGCTAGGTGATGTGACTCTCATGCATGGGTCCTGCTCACAGAGTTATTGGGATGTGACTTTTTGTTCATCCCCTAGGTGTTTCAGATTTCCTCTTCTGCCTGGGCCATCCCAATAAAAGGAATTGTGACACATCACTGGAGCCAGCACTAGGTAATGTGCATTTGCTGATTGGACCTAGAGACAGAAGACATTGTGACATATCGTTAGGCCCAGCAACCAGGTGAACGGACTCTGCTGCCTTAGTCCTGCTTTCAGGAGGGAATTATAACATATCGCTGGCTAAAAACACAGGTACTGTGCCTCTCTTGCCTGGTCCTTACTCTCAGAACAAATTATGACATAATTCCAGCCCAGCAACAACATGATGTGATTCTCTTGCCTGGACACTGCCCTGAGAGAAAGTTGTAAATATCTCTGGCACAGCACCCAGGTGATGTGATCCTCCTGTTCATTCCCTCCTTACCCAATTGGGAGGTTGTCACATATATCTGCATTCAGTTTACAGGTATCATAATGACTCTCATAACTTGAGCCAGCCAATATGAAAGATACTGTCTCTCTTAGCTAGGCTTAGGAAAATGGGTCAAATCCTAGGTCTCATTTTTGTATGAAGGTCATAGAGAATTACCACTCTCTCACATTTAATAGCCCTTGGGTGGTACAGAGAGTGTCAACACAGAGCCCAAGACAAAGGTGAGGTTGTATTTCTCATTATTTTCTCAATTGAACATAGCCCATTATTGAGGTCCTGAATCTTACAGGTGGACACAGTGTACATTTGAGATTGTGGCTATCATATGTAAACATGTAAGCACAGTTGGGATGGTGTCTCACTTTAAGCTAAGCTCATAGGAAGGTGAAGATTCTTCATTCTGGACTCAGCTAATTGGAGAGATGTTGATTCTCATACTTGGGCTTAAGAGCACAGGAATGATCATGATTCATACTAGCACAAATGTCTCAGAGCAGATTGAGAATCTCATGCACCACGTATAAAGCCCTAGGGTGATACACAAGCAAGATTGTGACACTCACCAAGTCGACAGAAAAAGATTGTCATCTTCCCACATGAACACAGCCCATTGTTAAGGCTCTGGATTTCACAACAAAAAGCACTCAAACGTTGGAAAATTGATTCTTATAGGTGAATCTGGTCCACAGGTAGGTTAATGACGCTAAGACCAATATTCAGCACACCTGTGAGGCTGTAACTCACTCAGATAAAACAGTGCACTGGAAGAATTGTGCCTCTCATGCACTGATCCAGTTTATTGTTGAGATGAACTCATGTACTAAGACTCAACATACATGAGGTGTTAACTCACATACCCAGAAACAGGATATGTGCTGGATTGTAAATATCATTCTCTGACCTTCCTACAGGTGTAAATGTGATATATCCCTCTGGCCAGCACCTGAGTGATTTGACTTTGTAGCCAGGGCCCAGCCCAAATACAGGATTGTGAGTTATCGCTGGACCCAGCACCTAGGTGATGTGGCTTTATTATCCTGCCTTGGCGCTGCCCAGAGAGGACATTTTTGGGACTCACTTCTGCCTGGTTCCTGCTTACAGGGAGGATTGTGACCTGTGACTAACCCAGCACCTAGCTGATGTGACTCCTTTTCTTTTCATGTTCTTCTCTGAGGGCAAGAGATTGTGACACATCACTGCACCCAGAAACCAGGTGATGTGTCTCTCCTTCATGTTCCTGAACCAAAAGCTGAGTCCAGAGAACGCTGTGATTTACTGCTGGGCTCGGCATCCAGGTGAGGCGACTTTGCTGCCTGTGTCCTGCTTTCAGGAGGAGACTGTAACATATCTCTGGCCCAGGTGAGATTGTGACACTCTTATGCACACAAAGCTCATAGTAAAGATTTTCATTATTTCACATGAATTCAGCTTACTGCTTAGTTCTGAATCTCACATTAGGAGGAAGTTAAAAGTTGGATTAATTGAGTCTCATACTTCGATGTAATTCACAGGTGGGTTGGTGAATATCAGACTAAGATTCAACTCACCTGTAAAGCTATTACTCCACAAATAAGACAGTGCACAGAAGGGACTGAAGTTCTCATGCACAGATTCAGTCCACTGTTGATACTGTGAATTTTGTACTCAGACCCAACATACAGCAGGTGTTTGCTCTCATATCCAGAAGAGGGATATGTGTGGGAGTTTTAGTCTTACCCTTGAACTTACCTGCAGCTCTGATTGTGACATACACTTCTTCCAAGCACCTGAGTGAGGATGTCACAATAAAGACATATACCCTAGGTGTTAGGTCCAGGAATGTCACATGAAATTGTGACATATTTCTGCACCTAGCACCTAGGGTATGTATTTTTTATTCTTCTGCCTTGGCATTGCCCACATTGCATCTAGTTACATATTGCTAGGTCTCAAACCCAGGCGATGTGACTCTCCTGCCCAGATTCTGCCTACAAGGGGAATTGTGACGTATTTCTGGACCCATCATCTATTTGATGTTACTCTCCTCTTTTACTTGGTACTTGCCAACAGGTGACATTGTGACATACCTCTGGCCCCAACACCTAGGTAATGTGAGTCTCCTTTTCTCCCTGGGCTCAGATCACAGAAGGGAGAGTAAATTATCCCAGGACACAGCCCAGAGGAGATGTGATTCTTCTGCCTGGTTCCTGTACATAAGTACAAGAGATAAATACATTGTGATGTATCTTTGTGACCATCAGCCAGATTGTGTGACTCTCCTTTATTGCAGAGACCTGTCCACAGTATGAGTTGTGGCATATCACTTGGCACAGCATCTGTGTTATGTGACTCTCCTCTCATGCCTGGGACCTGCTCACTGAGGTTGTAACAAATGGCAGGCCCCAGCCCCTAGGTTATTTTTCTCTTCTTTTCTTCCTGAGCCTTACCCACAGGAGGCATTTTGACATATCTCTGAAACCCTCCCCAGGTGATGTGGCACTGCTGCCTGGGCCCTTTTTTCAGGGTGTATTGTGCCATATTTTTGGGTCCAGCAGCAAGGATTACCTCTACTGCTTGGGCTGTGCCCAAGAAGAGATTGTAATGTATTGCTGGGCACAGCGCCTAGGTGATGTGACTGTCCTCTCCTTTCTGGGCTCTGCATACATTCTGTATTGCAAAATATGCAGCACCTATGTGGTGTGACTCTTCTCTCATGTTTGAGCTCTTCCCACTAGAGTGATTGTGACATATAGATCAGTCCACCTATTACTTTATGTGACTTCCCTCTTCATTCTGATCTTTACCCACACAGAGAATTGTGACGTATTACTAGGCTCTCACCTAGATGAAGTTACCCTTTTACCTGGGCCTTCCTCTCAGGGGTTATTGCAAGGTATTGCTGGACTTAAAGCCTAGGCTATGTGACTCTTGTAGACTGCTTAGCCTTTGCTGAATAAAAAATTGTAATGTTTCAATGGATCCAAGACCTAAATGATGTGACTATCATCTCTTGCCTGAGCCCTGAAAACATTGTGTTTGTGACATATGGCTGGGCCCAACACCTAGGTGATGTGACTCTCTTGCATGGGCCCTGCCAACAGAAGGCATTATAACAAATCTCTGGTTGCATCAATTATTTGATGTGGCTCTGCTATTTTACCTGGACTTTGCCCAGAGAAGAGATAGTGACATATCTGTGGGCCAAACAGCTAGGTGTTGTGACTCTCCTCTTTTGCCTGTACCAGGCCCCCAGAAGGAATAATGAATTATCACTAGGCCTAGCACACATGCAATGTCATTCTTCTGCCTGATTATTGTCCACAAGGGCCACTGCGACATATCTCTGGGCCCATGACCTGGGTGATGTGATTCTCATTTTCTTTCTGGGACCTGCCCACAGTGAAAATTGTGAAATATTGCTTGCTGTAGCACCTACATTATATTACTCTCTACTCTTGCCTGAGCCCTGCCCACTAGTGTGATTGTGACAGTTAAGTGGGCACTGGCCCTCTGTTATGTGATGCTTATCTTTTTTTCTAGCTCTACTTACCAGGGACATGGTTATATATTTCTTGTTCTCTCACCAAGGTGATGTGACACCTCTGCCTAGGCCTTTCTCTCAGGAAGTATTGTGGCAAATTGTTGTACCTGGCACCTAAGCAATGCGACTCTTCTCTACTTCTTGGGCTCTGCTCAAGGAGGCATTGTGATGTATCCCTGGGCACAGGACCTAGGGGATGTTACTCTCCTCTCCTGCCTGGGCCCGGCATACATTGTGTATTGTAATATATGGCTGGACCAAACAAGTAGGTGATGCGACTCTTCCCCATGAGCTCTGAAGACAGGGGTATTATAAGATACTGTTTGTTCATCACCTAGGAGATATGACACATTTTTATTTCCTGGGACCTGCCAAATAAGAAGATTGTGACATATCACTTGATCCATCATCTAGGTGACATGAGTCTCTCTTTCTTTTTTTTGTCTCATCCCCACATATTTTGGGTATTGTGACATATTGCTGGGCCCAATACCTAGAAAATGGAAGGCTCCTGGCTGGGGCCTGTCCACAGAAGACCTGGTGATGTATTTCTGCATTCATCACCTAAGTGATGTGGCTCTCTTCTTCTGCCTGCACCCTTCCTACAGGGAAGGTTGTGACATATTGCTGGCCTCAGCAAACAGATGATGAGTCTCTCCTAATTGGGCCTTGCCCACAGAAAGCATTTTGACACATCGCTGAGCCCATTACCAAGGTGATGTGGTTCTGCAGCCTGCATCCTGCATCCAGCTTTCAGGAGGGGATATTGATTGTAACATATTCCTGGCTAAGTACCCAGATGATATTATTCTTCTGCCTGGTCACTTCTGTCAGGGAAGATTGTGACATATTCCTGGCCCAAAACATAGGTGATGTGACCCTCATGTTTGCTTCCTACCCACAGGTAGGGACATACACCTTGGTCCAGCTAACAGTTGCAATGATGGCTCTATTAGCAGACACCAGCCAACAGAAAAGATACTATCTGTTTTAGCTGGGATTAGAGAAACGGGTAAGATCCCATGTCTCCTCTTTGTATGAAGGTTATAGAAAATCACTACTTTCTTACACATTGTATAAAGCCCTAGCATGGAACAAAATGCCACCACAGAGCCCAGCATTCAAATGAGATTGTGTTTCTCATATTCTCACCCTACCATCCATTAGGATTTTCACCCTTATACATGGACAGAGCCCACAGGTGAGGTCCTGAATCACACAGATTGACACAGTCCACAGCTGGAATTGTTTCTCTCATATGCTACAGTTGGGATGGTGACTCATTTCTAAACCTAGTTCATAGGTAGGTGAGGACACTTCTATTTGGACTGAGCCAATCAAAGAGAAGTTGACTCTGAAAGAAGAGATTAGGGTAAAAATTGTAACCATGGGTCCATACCAGACCTCTGAGACCACCAGGGGGGTCTCAGAGCGTATTGAGACTCTCATGCATAAAGCCCTCAGGTGCTACAAAGTGTTTCCTGACAAGGCACAGCACACTTGTATGCACCTCCAGTTCATGTGTCATACTGCCACATGAACACGGCCAACTTTTGAGGTTCTGAATGTCACATTTAGATGCAGTCAAAAATTGAAAAAGTGATTCTTATATGTGGATCCAGTCCACATGTGGGCTGGTGATTCTCAGACCAAGATCCGGCACACCTGTGAGGTTGTGACTCTACTAAGGAGGCAGAGTGCACAGAAGAAAGTGAGGTTCCCACACACAGACCTAGCCCACCATTAAGACTCATGACTTAGACCCAACATAAAGGAGATGTTGACTCCCATACTTAGAATTAGGTCATATGCAAGAATTTTAACTTTGTACCTGTATCTTTCTGCATGTGAAGTTGTGTGACATATGCCTCTGTCCAGCAACTAAGTGATTTGACACTTCTGCCTTGGCCCAACCCACAGATGGAATTTTGACATATTGCTAAACCCAGCACCTTCATGATGGGACTCTAGTCCACTGCCTTGGCACAGCCCACAGACAGCATCGTGACATATCACTGCCACTAGGCCTTATATTCAGTTAATGTGAGTCTACCCTTCTGTTTTGTCACTGTGCACAGAAGGCATTGTGACATTGGGCTCCACACCCAAGTTATGTGATTCTCCTGCCTGTACCCTTCCCACATGGCCCATTGTCATATATTGCTGGGTGCAGAACCCAGGTGATATAACTCTCTTGACTTGGCCCTGCCTACAGGAGGCATTGTGACATCTCTGCACCCATTAGCTAGGTGATGTGACTCACTTCTGCCTGACCTCTGCTCACAGGGAGTATTGTGACCTATCACTGGGCCTAGCATTGAGTTGATGTGACTCTTCTATTCTTTTTAGGTTCTGCCTGCAGGAGAGGGTGTAATGTGTCTCTGGACCAAATAGTAAGGTGATGTTACATTTTTGCCTTGGTCCTGACCTCAGAAAGCCTTGTGACATATTGCTGGGCTCAGCACCAAGATGATGTGAGTCTCTTGCCTGGACCCTGCCCACAGGGGGCATTGTGACATATCTCTAAGTTCATGAACTATTTGATGTGACTCTTCTCGCTTACTTGGGCTTTGCCTTTAGAAGAGATTGTGACATGTCTCTGATTCCAGCACCTAGATGTTGTGACTCTCCTCATTTGCCTGTGCTATGCCCACAGAAGGTAGAGTGAATTATCCCTAGACCCAACACATAGGTGATGTGATTCTACTGCCTGGTCATTGCCCATGAGGGCTACTGCAACGTATCTCTGGGCCCATTACCTAGATGGTGTAATTCTCCTTATTTTTCTGTTTCTGTCCCCAGTGGGGATTGTGACATATTCCTTCACCCAACATTTATGTGATGTGATTCTCCTCTCATGTCTGGACTCTGACCACTGTTGTAATTTTGACATAGGGCTGGGCTCATCTGTCTAGGTTATGTCACAGGTTATGTGACTCTCTTCTTTTCCTAAGCCCTACCTACAGGGAGCACTGGAACATAGCTCTGGGCCCCTCACCAAAATGATGTAATCATCATTCTTGGGCCCTTCACTCAGTGAGTACTGTGACATATTGATGGACTCAGCACCTAGGTGAGGTAACTCTCTTCCACTTCTTGGGCTCTGACCAAGGAGGTATTGTGATGTATCGCTGAGCCCAGCACATAGGTAATGTTACTCTTTTCTCCTGCCTGAGCTCAGCATAAATTGTGCATTGTGACATATGGCCTATCTTAACAACTATGTGATGCAACTCTTCTGCATGAGCCCTGCCCACAGGGGTATTATGCCATACTTTTTATCACCTGTGTGATGTGACACATTTATTTTTCTGCCTGGACTCTGCCAAAGAGGGTTATTATAACATATCATTTGGCCCAGCATCTACGTGATGTGACTCTCCTTTCTCCCAGGCCCCAAATATTTGGTGTATTGTGAAATAACACTGGGTCCAACACCTAGAAAATAAGAGGCTCTTGCCTGGGCCCTGCCCACAGGGGGCCTTGTGACATATATCTGCATACACTACCTAGGAAATGTGACTCTTCTTTTCTGCCTGCACCCTTCTAACAGAAAAGATTATGACAAATCGCTGGACCCCACAACAAGGTGGTGAGGCTCTTTTGACTGAGTCTTGAATACGTAGATCATTGTGACATATTGCTGAGCCCTCAGAGAAGATTGTCACATACATTTGGCCCCAAACCCAGGTAATGTTACTCTCCTGCTTACTCCCAATCCAGAGGAGTGATTGTGACATATATCTTGGCCCAGCTCACAGGTGTGATGATGACTCTCATACCTTGAAGTAGCCAATGAGAGAGATACTGTCTCTTACAGCTAGGCTCAGGGAAAAAGGTAAGATCCTGGCTGTCCTCTTTGTACAAAGGTCACAGAGGTTTACCACTCTCTTGCATATTGTATAAAGCCCTCAAGTGGTACACAGAGTGTCATCACAGGTCCAAGGACACAAGAGATACTATGTTTCTGGTATGCACACCCTGCCAATCCTTAAAATAGTCATCCTCACACATAGACACAACCCACTGGTGAGATCCTGAATCTCACACGTAGACACAGTCTAGAGATGGAATTGTGTCACTCATATGTGAACATCTGGACACGTATGGGATAGTGACCCATTTCTAAACCCAGATCATAGGCAGATGAGTACTCTTCTATTTAGACTCAGCCAATTGGGGAAGTGCAGACTCTCATACCTAAGCTTAGAGTGACATGTACAATCACGGGCTCATATCAGCATGAAGGTCTTAATGCAGATTGCAATTCTCATGCATATCATATTGTATTGGTTCATTTTCACACTGCTATGAAGAACTGTCCAAGACCAGGAAATTTAGGTAGAAAAGAGGTTTAATTGACTCAGAGTTCCACATGGCTGGGGAGGCCTCAGGAAATTTATAATCATGGCAGAAGGGGAAACAGGGACCTTCTTCACAAGGGAGGGAGAAAGTGAATAAAGGAGGAACTTCCAACACTTGTAAAACCATCAGATCTCCTGAGAACTCACTCACTATCACGAAAACAGTATGGGAGAAACTGCCCCATGATCCAATTACCTTCCTCCCTTGACATGTGGAGATTACAACTGTAGATGAGATTTGGGTGAGGACATAGAGCCAAACCATGTATCTCATAAATTCTTTGGGTGGTACAGAGAGTGTACTAACAGAGCCCAGCTCAAAGGTGAGATTGTGACACTAGTAAGCAGACACAGTCAAGAGTAAAGATTGTTGTCCTCTCACATGAGCATGGCCCACTGTTGAGGTTTTGAATCTTATATCTAGAGGAAGTCAAGGGTTGCAATGTTGACTCTTATACATGGATTTGTTATGCATGGATTTGTTGACCCTCAAACCATAATAGCACACGTGTCAGGCTGTGACTTATCTAAGGGGACACAATGCCCAGAAAACATTGAGAAGCTGCTGCACAGATCCAGTTCACAGTTGAGATAATGACTCATGTACTTCACACAACATACAAGATATGTTGAAGCTCATACCTAGAACCAGAACGTGTGAGGGATTGATAATCTCATCCGTGGATTTTTTGAAGGTGTGATTGTGACATACACCTCTGCCAAACACCTGATTTGACTCTCCTGCCTGGGCTTGGTTCACTAATAGAATGGTGATATATTGCTGGACCCAGCACCTAGGTGAGACTATTCTCAAGCCTTGGTGCCTCTTACAGGAGGCATTGGGACATATCCCTGGGACTTGCATTCAGGTGACGTTAAGTTTTCTCCCCTACCTTGGTGCTGCACACAAGGGGCATTGTGACACATTGCTCATTCTAACACTTAGGCGATGTGACTCTTCTGCCTGGGCCCAGCCTAAAAAGGGGATTGTGATACCTCCCTGCACTCTTCACCCAGGTAATGTACTCTCATCTCTTGCCTGGAGGGATGGTGACATATCCCTGGGCTCAGCACCTAGCTAATGTGACACTTCTCTTCTTCCTAGATTCTGCCCACAGGGGAGACTGTTATATATATCCTGGGCCCAGCTCCAAGATGTTACTCATTTGCCTTGGCCCTGTCTTCAGAAGGTATTGTGACCTATTGCTGGGCCCAGGACCAAGGTGATGTGACTTTCTTGCCTTGACTCTGTCAAAAAGGGGGCATCTGTGGGTTCATAAAATATTTGATGTATCTTTCTTTTCTTACCAGGGTCTTGCTTATAGAAGAGATTGTTACATATCTCTGTGTCCACCATCTAAGTGAAGTAACTCTCCTCGCCCGCCTGGGCCATGTCCATAGATGAAATAGTGACTTATCCCTGGGCCCAGCACACAGGCAATCTGATTTATTTCTCCTAGTCTCTTTCTACAGGGGGCATTGAGAAGTATCTCTTAGCCCATCAACTATTTGATGTTTATCTCTTCTCTTACCTGGGCTTTGCCCGTAGGGGATGTTGTAACGTATGGTCCAGCATGTAGGAGATGACACTCTCCTCTGATTGTTACATATTGCTTTGCCCACCGCCTACTTGATGTGACTCTCCTCTCATGCATCATCCCTGCCTCTTGGGTGATTGTGACATATAGCTGGCTGTAGCCCCTAGGTTATGTAACTTTCCTCTTCTTCCTGAGCCCTACCCACTGAAGGCTTTGTGCCATATCTCTGGGGCTCTCACCTAGGTGATGTGGCTCTCCTGCTTTGGTCTTCCTCTCAGAAAGTATTGGGATGTATTGCTGGACCTAGAACCTAGGTGATGTGGCTCTCCTCTACTGTTTGGTCTCTGACCAAAAAGAGATAGTGATGTTTCACTGGGCCGAGCACCTAAGTGTTGTGGCTCTCTGCTCTCTCCTAGGCACTGCATACATTGTGTATGGTGACATACGGCGTGATCCAAAACCAAAATAATGCAACTCTTTTGCATTGGCAACGTCCACAGGTGTATTACCACATATCTTTTTTTTTTTTTTTTTTTTAGCTCTGAAATTGAGCTCTGAAATAATCTGGATCTTTGATCTTTGTTCCCATCTCTCCTATTGAGTTTAAACTTTAGTCCAAATGCCATGATAATAGTCATAATTACTGTATGCCACAAAGTGATAAATTTTTTCTCCTCCTCCTCCTCCTTTTCTCTTCCTTTCCACCTCCTCCTTTCCTCTTCCTCCTCCCCCTCGTCTCCTCCTCATTATCTCCCCTTTCTCCCCTCCACTTCCTCCTCTCTTCCTCCTCCTTTTCTCCTCTCTTTCTCCTCCTCTCCTCTTCTTTCTCTCATCTTTCTCTCCTCCTCCTCCTCCATCTCCTACTCTACTCCACCTCCCATCGTCTCCTCCTCCTCTCCTCCTCCTTTTCCTCTCCCCCTTCTCTCCTCCCCTTTTTCTTCCTCCTCCTTTCCTTCTACTCCTTCTCTCCTCCTCCTCTTCCTCTCCTCCACCTCCTTGCCTGCTCTTTCTCCTCTCCTTCTCTCTTCTTTTTCCTCCTCCCCCTCTCCTCCCCCTCCTCCTCTCATCCTCATCTCCTCCTCTCCTACTCTCCTCCTCTCCTCTCATTCTTCTTCTCTACTCCTTCTCATCCTCCCCCTTCTCCTGTCCTCATCTATTCCTCTCCTTTTCCTACTCCTCCTCTCCTCCTCCTCCCTTCTTGTCTTCTCCTCTTTTTCTCCTCCTCCTCTCCTGCTCCTCCTATTTCTCCTCTCCTCCCCCTCTCATCCTTTCCATTTCTTCCTCCTCCTCTCATTTTTCACCCCTCCCCTCCTTTTCCTACTCCTCCTCCTTCTCCTCTCCTTCTTTTTCTCTCCTCCTTTTCCTCCTTCTCTTGTCTTCCTCCTCTCTTCCTCATTCTTTTCTCCTCCTCCCCCTAAACCTCTCCACCACCCTCTCTCCTCCCCCTCCTACTCATCTTTTACTCCTCCTATTTTCCTCCTTCTCCTCTCCTCCTTTCCTTACCCCTCCACCTTCTACTCTCTTTCCTCCTTCTTATTCTTCTTCTCTCCTCCTTCTCCTCTCCTCCTTTCCTTACCCCTCCACCTTCTACTCTTTCCTCCTTCTTATTCTTCTTCTCTCTTCCTCCTCCTTCTCCTTTTCTCATCTCCTCTTCCTCCTCCACTCTTCCTCCTTCTCCCCTCCTCCTTCTCTCCTCGTCTCCTCTTCCTCCTCCACTCTTCCTTCTCTTCTTCTCCTCTTCTCCTCTTTTCCTCCTGCTCCTCCTACTCCTTCTTCTACTCTCTTCCTCCTCTCCTCCTCCTCTCCTTTTCCTCATCCTCCTCTTTTTCTCTCCTCTTACTCTTCTTCTACATTCCTCCTCTTCATCCTCCTTCTCCTCTCCTCCTCTTTATTCTTTTCTTCCTCTCCTCTTCTTTTTTATTTTCCTTTCCTCCTCCTCCTTCTCCTCTCCTCTTTTCTCTTCCTGCTTCTCCTCTTCTCCTCCATCTCCTCCTTCTCTCCTACTCCTACCTTTTTTCCTCCTGCACCTCCTCCTTTTCTTCTCTTCCTCCTTCTTCTCTTCTACTTCTCCTCTCCTCCTGCTCCTCCTTCTCCTCGCCTCCTTCTTCTTTTGCCTTCCTCCTCTCCTCCTACCGTCCTCCTTCTCTGCTGCTCCTCCTCTTTTTCTCTTCCTTCCTCTCCTCCTCCACCTCCTTCTTCTCCTCTCCTACTCTTCCTCATTTTTTTCACCTTGTTTCTTCTCCTCCTCTTTTTCTTTCTCATTTCCTCATTTCCTTCTTCTCCTCTCCTCCTTTTCCTTCTCACTTCCTCCCCGTCTCCTTCTTCTCCTCTCCTCCTCCCCCTCTCCACCTGCTTTTTCCTTTCCTCCTCTCCCTCTTCTTTTCCTCTCCTCCTCCTTCTCTGCTTCTTCTTCTCCTCTTTCTCTCCTCCTCCTCCTCCTCCTTTTTCTCCTCATCTCCTTCTCCCCTTTTCTCATCTCCTCCTCCTTCTATTTCCCTTCCTCCCCTCCTCCTTCTCTCCTCCCCCTCTCCTTCTCCTTTCCTCTGCCTCTTCTCCAATTTTTCTCTTCCTCCTTCTCCTCTCCTCCTCTTCCTCTCCTACTCTTCCTCCTTCTCCTCTCCTCCTCCCCCTCCTCTCCTTTTCTTCTGCTTTTTTCTCCTCCTTTTTCCCCCTCTCCTCTTTCTCCTTCTCCTGTCTTCCCCCTCCTCCTCATCCTCCTCTCCTCCTCCCCGTCTCCTCCTCATCTCTTCCTGCTCCCCCTCCTGCTCTGTTCCTCCTTATTCTTTTCCTCTCCTCCTCCTCGTCATTCTCCTCCTCCTCCTCTACTCCTTTTTCTCTTCTGCTCT